>NC_139968.1:9990222-10335222 GCF_963993115.1 Abramis brama | reverse complement strand
ACTACATGTATTTACTATAGGGTTAGAGTAGGATTAGGATTTGTTTGAGGGATAGTTGCATGTAATTCTGCATAATTTACTGTTATTAATATGGTAAATACATGTAAGATATGTAACAAGGACACTGAAAAATAAAGTGTAACCATGTTTACTTTATTTTTACTGTGATATTGATGTTAATCGAAAAAGTTTTGAGCACTTTGCACTTTTTTTGGCCTTTGAACAAAAGCATTTTGTAAGAAATGTTCAATGACTGTTAATGCTTATTGGACAATGTTATGATCATTTTTGTTTTGGACTTACGCACTGAAGTTGTCACGTAACATGTAGGACAAAGCTCATGGAGACGAGGAACACGTATAAATAACATTTAATAACCAAACTCTCAGGGGAAACACCAAACACTCACGTTTACATTGACGATAATGGACCAAGACTGAATGAGAACACAAGGTATAAATACACAGGGACTAACAAGATAACTAATGAGTTGATTGACAATGCACAGATGATAGACATGACTAATTAGAACAATCATGGAACACTAGGTCACAGGACTGAACCAAAAACACAACGAAGGGGGGAAACACAGATCATACATGTAACAGAAGTGTTTTCCATTTAAAATATTTTCAGTATTTGGTGCAGTTGTTTTATGGGTTTTTTTTTTTTGCCGGTCTGTTACTTTTTCAAGTAATGAAAAATGGTTATAAGTTGAGTTTTAGGTTAACGATAATAACCCTGATGTAAAGAATAACCGGGTTATAGTACGTCATTTCCAAAATATGCTGTATCCCACAATGCAATGCACTCAACTTAATCCATTTTAAGTTTGTTGAATGAAAAAAAAAAATTGATCTGCATTATTTTGAAAGCTGTTCCATATTTGTTTTTACATACAATAAAATTCAATTGTATGGAATCTTGCTTAAAGATTTAAAAAGTACAGAAAAAAGTAAAAAATGCAATTAAGAATCTGACAAATAAGACTTTTTCCTCCAAATTGTGAGATGTATAAACTAGCAATTCTTTGAAAATTATGAGGTATAAACTGTCAATTGCAAGAAAAAAAGTCAGAATTGTGAGATACAAAGTTGCAATTACCTTTTTTTTTTTTTTTTGTGGTGAAAAATGCTTTCACACAATGGGGTCCAATGAGAAATAAAGTCAGAATTGCGAGATATAAACTCAAAATTGCAAGAAATAAAGTCAGATTGTGAGAAATTAAGTCACAATTGCATTTAGAACTTGCAATTCTTAGTCATTTTGCTTAGTTATGGTTATAAAGTCCATAAGCAGAAAGCTTGTTTTCCTTTTCAAGCAGAGATTCAATACTAAGATTTAGAGGCCTCGAAACGCCACCACTGATGCAAGAACCCTTGATCATGTCATCCCTGCACCTCATATCTTCCCACAAACCTGGACTCGGGATCAGATCCCGAAACAATTTACGATAATTCATGACGACGACAACAGCAAAATCTGAGCCGATCTGAGATGGTCGTTTAAGGTCCAACCTCTGGCAAACACAAGCGCGGCCCTTATTTTCACTCACTGTGGTCATTACAATAATAGCAAATGATCGTAGAGAGAAAAAAAAAGGAGAACAGAGAGAAGGGAGCGCCGGAGAGATTAGCGTCACTGTGATGCTATGCTAGCTGACTGGTGTGTGTGTGTGTGTGTGTGTGAGTGATAGTGGATCTCTCCGAGGCTGGTAATGCGGAGGCATTAATAGAGCTCTGATGTGAAAATAACGAATAACCCTGAGCACAGCTCTGAGATGGAGCCATTAGCCCAAGGCTGTCGTGTTGGCCAGCACTCCAGAGTGTCACACAACACTTCACGCACCACCATTAACATGATTCCACATTAAAACTAGCAGATACTGTTTAGAGAGGTGCTTAAAGCTGCAAACAGACTTTTTAAATGTGATTAAATGTGCCATATTGTACTTTTTTGTAACATTTGGGGTTTTATTTTTCATTTCAAATGCATTATTAAGGCTCTTGCATTAAAGCCTAATTTAAGTTTACTTTACCATTTTTTACCAACTGAACATTAGAATACAATGGCTGTTTACTGAAATAGTGTATCTATTAAGATGGGCTATTGAATAACGTGGGATATAAAACGTATGCACAAATGTTTATATTTCGAACAAAATGGATTTTGAACAATACCCATTCTTGTCTTAGGACAACTTTGATGAACTTTTTTGATCCACTTCAAATGTTGATAGTTTATATAGTGGTATATAAACATCAATTAAATATAACAGTTTAGGGTGTTATGGGTGGTTACCAGGGTGTTGCTATATAGTTACTACATGATTTGGGTTGTTTAGTTTCGAAATCAGTGTGGGACAATCTTTCACCCTCACACGAAATTCCAGATTATGTGGATTCCTATTGAAATTATTGGATTTTGGCTGTGAAAATTCGCATAAAAACTGTAAATGTGACAACACCATAAGTCTATGGTATGCGTTTTATAATTTCGCCTGTTTAAAGGCACACTATGCAAGATTTGTACCTTAATATAACAGCTTCGAAATCATTTCGATGGTAAACGAACTCGTAGTAGGGCGAATCATCCCGATAGCAAAGCAAGGGGGGGACGCCGCTGGCAAAACCAGCAATGCAAGTTTGAGAGGTGGCGCCCCGACAAATCTCGCGAGAATCACGACTTGCTTTACAGCATGACGTCACATACATCAACAACATATGAAGCCTCTATGGAAGACACTAGCACGCATTTCAGACGTGAATCATGGCAGAGTCGACGAAGAAAGCGCGGTCAGAAGAGTGGTATTTACGACAGTAACGTTAAATACAAGTACTCCACAACGACTCCACAACGAAGGGTCACTGTTTGAGAAAAACGTAAACTGCATAGTGTGCCTTTAATATCCAAAAGGCAAAAATTGTACATTCATTCCTTTGGAAAAGTAATAGCACACCATTCAGAGTCATCATTCATGTCCATAGCACAATAGTGCGGGATGAGTTCCACACCTCGTTTAATACTTAGGGTCTATTCGATAAACTGAATGTCACATTTCCATTGGCGAGACCAGAAATAAAGCTCCTTTCAGCTCCAGTTTCTCATTTCTGAGGTATTTGTCTTCTTGACATGTTCCATCGTTTATCATCTCAACGCATTACTACACCTTGAGATTGCCACATCTTCCCTCAGGAGCCCTTCTCCATTAGAATGATCCAGAATTCTCCCGGACAAAGGTCCGTTTTTGCCCGATGAGACTTCCAGAGACGCGGCTCAAACGGATGTGCAACCACAATCTGATGCCGCCAGCAGCTTTTTGGCCATAACATCCATCACTCAGGCCGGGGAAGGTCAGGCACCACCTCTGATGTATGTCACAAAGCCCCAACCCTTTGTTTCCCCTGCGGGCAGCACACCTGCTTTTAAAATTCATGAAATCATCGCTCCTAAGGTGCTCATTTGTCACCTCTATGCTCTTTCACTCCCTTCTTCTGTCTTTCACTCTATTGTCAAGAAACACATTAGGGGAACTTTAGCTGCCCTTGTGGCGGCGAGTAACCAGAGCGTAATTTGGTTGTAAAAATAAAGGTTCCAAAAGTGGGGGTTTGCAGCAATGCCATTAAAGTACCATTTTTGCTTCCCAAAAAGCTTTCAGTGAACAGTTCTTAAAAGAACCACTGTTTTTCTTAATGTGAAGAACATTAACCTTTTTTTCTACTATTTGTGTAATGGAAAAGTTCCTATATTAAACCCAGATGGCAACATAGTGTCGGCCCAGATCCGGGCCATATCTGGTACCAGATTAAGTCATCTCATAAAGATCGTATCTACGAGTTGAACGCACATGAACACACAATGGCGTATATAAAAGTGGGAAGCTCGGGATTTTCTTTAAGCCCCGATCTTTACGAGTTGTGGACGTGTCAGTGAGAAACATGGCGGAATACCACAATGCTTAAAGGTATTTAGCAGTGATATTGCCAGACTTTTCTATTTACAGCTAATTAAGCTAATTGGCGGCACATAATATGATGGCCTTATAATATAACAATGTAATATTTAACAATAAAGTTTGCAGTGGCTTCATAAATAATTAAAAACATAAAAAAACAAAGTACACCTGATGCACATTTCTTTGTTTTTCATTTTCTAGACTAGAGTTTAAGAACCTTGCGGTATTTTTGTGTAATTAGTTAAGAGAAAGTACACCACCATATTACGACGAAAGTGACTTGCCGTCGTAAACACGACTTCCCACCTCGTAAGTACGAACTTCCCAGGAGGACTTGAAAGCACCGCACCCTAAGAGTGTAGTGGTTCATCCCAGGACAAAAAGGACATGGTGACGCACAAATGTTTTATATTGTACATTTAAATGTAATCAAGACACGTGAAAACTGCAGATTGAATTTGTAATGAGTGCTCGGGGCGAGACGGAAGCAAAGTTTATCATACAGTATTTTGCATTACTAAAAACATGTTTCACACTCTTCATGCGGATCCCCTGGCGTGTCAGGAGCACATGAAGATAAATTTGCTTCTCCAGAGAGCGCACATGGTCACTAGAGGCTTCATTAGCCCGTTTAATGAAAGGAGGGAATACAGTGCCTGTATAGCAACTCTCTTCTCATTTTCTTCTCTCCGGCTAGATGTGTGTAACGTGTGATTGTACCGCTGGTGTTGACTCTGTTCCAAACCCTAGCAAGCTGTCTATGCAAGCAGCACACAATGATATTAGGAATATTCTGGAAATGAAACCAATTCACTCATTAAGAAATGCTTGTAGTTTTTCTTTTGTCCAGATCAATCAATTTATGCATACATATACTAAAAATCATACTATGAAATTTGTCATACTGGAAAACAAGACCAGATAAAGAAAGTAGACTATTGTTTAGATGGCTTAACAGCACACTCATGTTACTTGCTAAAAATGCTAATTCTATCCTACAGAAAAACAATTAAACCACCTCAAACTGCCTAACCAGCTGACAAAAGAAGACCTGCAAACCAGTTTAAGCTGTTTATTTTCTTCCAGGTAAACTCTATTGGATCAGTTGTGAATTAATTATCCAATAAAAGCTGTTGCCTATGTAAAGTGCTTCAAATCAGCCATTTATGTGGTTCCACCCTTGTTAGCATGTTTCCTTATAAGGTACTAAGGTACTAGAAAACAAGGCAGCTCACTAGGTTGATGAAATGTCTTGCTAGTTGAACCGTTTTTCGTATACAAATAGGCATAATCAGCTGAGAGTAGATGCACTGTAGCCTTCAGTGTGTGTGTGTGTGTGTGTTGTTGTTCATTAGCCTCCATTTTGTGACTCATTTCACCCACAATACTGTCAAGCTCCTGCTTCTCGTGATTAGCACTATTATTAAGACGCAGGATAAGCACCATACATTATGCAGAGACATTTACAAATACACATATCGTCTCTCCCCGCCTCTTTGTTTACCTGGTTGCATTCTTATTTGCAAGAGGCAAAGTCTGCGCCAACCCACATTGTAGTTTCTGGTGGAGCTGGGCTGAAGGAAAACATTATTTTCCTGTACTATACATGCGTTTCCTGTAAACCGAACAAAGCATATACAGTAAGTGACATGTCATTTCTGATTTGCATCACCAAACACAATTGTGGAAATAGTTTTGTTACCTGCTGGGCTGGGTGTTTTCAACTTGGATTATACATTCAGTGAAGTTTCTTCCTTGATTTCTTTGCCTTCAAGACCAGTGGCGGCTGGTGAAAAATATCTTAGGTGGGGCTGTCATATTAAGCCGGTTTCAATAGTCTGGTAACCATGGGAGTATTAGGCCTACTTTCTGCCCTTGGTGTGTGTATTGTGCTTTGATGTTTATTTTGTTCTATTCCTTAA
The DNA here is from genome assembly GCF_963993115.1 of Abramis brama. NCBI lineage: Eukaryota > Metazoa > Chordata > Actinopteri > Cypriniformes > Leuciscidae > Abramis > Abramis brama. The sequence continues at coordinate 10,329,345 of NC_139968.1, read as the reverse complement.
CCCAGTCCCAGTGGTTCTCAAACTTTTTAGAGTTGTACCCCAAGAGGCTTTAATATCCTTCTGCGTACCCCCACTCTTCAGTCGCACCTTTTTCAGTAAGGGACAATATTTGCCCCCTTAAATCGATTTTTTCAAGTGCATTTTTACCTTTACAAATACCTTTACAAAATAAATAATGCTTTGAATATTAAAAAAAAAAAGTTAAATAGATAAATATGCAATGATGGTAAAAACGAAGTGATGCTTTTAAATATTAAATTAAAACCGCCAGTAGGTGATGAGTCATCGAGTCATTCATTCAGTAATGAAGCAAGTGGCTGTATTTATGAATTAATCATTGAATCATTGACTCTAAAGATTCGTTCACAATCATTGCTGTGTGCTGCAGTTCTGCTGTGGCTTGGAGCTATTCATTTATTGTAAAAATACTGACAACTGGGTTGAAAATGAACATCACTTAATATTAATATTACGTTTGTTGAACTGTTGTATAAAATCAATGTCACATTCGCAATCGTGTGGATCTTCATATAATGTGATCAACATTAAACACATGAACTCACACAGGTGTTTGTATCGAAGAGAGTTTGAATTATGGCGATCTCCATGCACAGCCTGTGTCTATATTTGTTCTTCATGCTAGGAAGTGCTGACTTAAATCCCTACTTTTACAAAGGTAACGTACATTGTCGAGAACGGCAGTATAGCGCGATTTGCCGAGGCAGCAGTCTGTACGAGACCAGCCTATACACGCTGCTTAAATGCAGAAAGTTTTGACCGCAAAAAGATGAGGTAATTTGATCGTATGTCATGTATTTACAGCATTTAACCTGAGAGAAATGCATGCTCAGTTTAAATCTTATTTTAAGATGAGGTATTATTAAAGGGTTAGTTCACCCAAAAATGAAAATTCTGTCAGTAATTACTCACCCTCATGTTGTTCCAACCGCGTAAGACCTTCGTTCATCTTCGGAACATAAATTAAGATATTTTTGATGAAATCTGAGTGCTGGATCACTTCTCCATAGGCTTTTAAGGGAATGAAACTTGCTGGCCCAGAAAAGTTATTAAAGAGATTGTTAATATAGTCCAAGTGACTACAGTGGCTCAATCTTAAGTTTATAAAGCGATGAGAATACTTTTTGTGCGCTAAAACAAACAAAAATAACGACTTTATTCCACTATTCATTTCCTTCTCTCTGGGCCTCGTAGTGTTTATCCGCAGCGCGTCTGTGTTACACGTCAACACGCATCACACACATGACCAGCGTCGGCCAATTGTGAGCCTACGTGGTGACGTGTAACACAGACGCGCAGCGCAAAAACACTATGTGAACCAACTAGAGGCCCAGAGAGAAGGAAATGAATAGTGGAATAAAGTCGTTATTTTTGTTTGTTTGTGCGCACAAAAAGTATTTTCGTCGCTTGATATACTTAAGATTGAGCCACTGTAGTCACTTGGACTATATTAACGATCTCTTTAATAACTTTTCTGGGCCAGCAAGTTTCGGTCACCTAGCAGCCTATGGAGAAGTGATCCAGCTCTCAGATTTCATCAAAAATATCTTAATTTGTGTTCCGAAGATGAACGAAGGTCTTACGCGGTTGGAACAACATGAGGGTGAGTAATTACTGACAGAATTTTCATTTTTGGGTGAACTAACCCTTTAACGTTAAAGGAACGGCAAAATTCAGCATTTTGTTCCCGCACCCCCTTCTGTCACCTCACGGTTTGAGAACCACCACAAACCCAGTTTGAGAACCACTGCCTTTACATCTTTGTAAAACGAATAATAATAATATTACAAACAAAATAATTATTAGTATTAACCACCCAAACACAATTTAACACAAACTGCATGATACCAGTGCTCTGTGAAAAAATCAGTAATTATTTAATGCCATATTACAAGGCTGAGGCATTTACACAAAAACAAACAAATTGCACAAACTTTCCATTTGCATTTGAAATTTAACTCAAAAAGTTTAGTTACTTTCTCAGACAGGTCCCTCACTTCGGTAACTGTCCATGCTGGATCTGTCCCTGTTGTTTTAAAAAGTAATCACGGAAAGCAAAACAAGGCATTAGCATGATGCATCCCGCTAGCCAGGCCGATAGACCGCTGTCTGATGGAGATAGGCGCGCATGAGCGCGGGCGCGGGCGGGCACGCGCAGCTTGGGGCGCTAACAGAAGCGCCCATAGCTGCCTAGATTTGAGCTCGCTGATTGGCTACAGTTTATGTCAAACATGTATATCTTAAATCAGCAATTGGCTAAGCTGCTCCACAGACCCGCCTCTCTGGGGCAATTTCTCCAGAGCTGATGAGACGTGCACGCAGGTGGAGGAGACGTGTTGAAAAAGCAGACATTTTTAATTTCTATCATATTTTTCACATATACTGGGTGTATTTAAAATACTGACAATTTGTATGTATGATTTATGTATGTATTTACTTATTTATTAAGTTACATTATTTATATTAACTATGGTCTGGCTCATGGGGGGGCGGCGCCCTAGCGCCCTCTATTGGCCAGCCGCCCCTGTTCAAGACTATAGCACAAACAATTAAGCGTAGCATCAGTTCTGGCAGGTCACGTTAGTCAAGCTCGCATCAGCTGACTCTCAGCTGATCCACGTCTACCTATAGGAATACGATGCCTATCAATGTATACATATATAAGCTCCTTCAGTATTATCAGCAGCTATTGCGTTTCTCAGGAGCTAATTACCCTCCTCCATCCCCAGCTCCACCTCTTGCTCAGTCAGGATTTGGCATTCTGATTCCCCTTGAATCAGAATAAATTCTCGAATTATGTTTTACTATAAAATCTTGAATTAATGATATCTGCAATACATTCATGTTGGTTCTGTTCTGTTTACCCTAAGGAGGGTTATTACTGCATGGATGCGCAGGGAGTTCTTGCCCAAAACAGGACCATACCGCCAATCTGTATGCAATTGTCAATCGTATTTGACGATAGTGGTCCTGACAGAAATTAGGATATACAGTTGTCAGGCTGTGAAGGACCATATAATTGATTGAACGATCCTACTGAATGAGCTGGTGTTTTGTTTCTGAACAAATGCTGTGATGATGCACTAAACGAATCAGTAAATGAAACCAGTTTATATAGGTTTGGTGTTTCGAGTCTGAACGAATGCTGCAATTATGCGCTAAATGAATCAGTGAATGAATCTATATATAGTTGGTGATTTGAGTCTGAACGAATGATACACTAATGAAAAAGTGTGTAACAATATTAGCTCAAAGGGGAAATATTAATAATAATCCATAATTACCAATTATGATTAATTATTAATATTTGGGTCAGTTAATTAGATTAACTTTGAGGTAAGCTAAATTAATATTACAATCAATTAATCAGTTCCAACGAACTCTTTGATTATTCATTCATTCTAAGAAAAGTGTATCTTTCATGGCCACCGAAAAATAATTATTTCTTAGCATGTACAGCATGTAACAAGATCAAGATCGTAAAAGGGACTTTGTTGCAAGCAGGGAATCAGAACCAAATACCTGTTGTGCACAAGTTTTATTAACTAAATCACAAACATAACTAAACTAAACAAACATACATACATACATTCATACATACATACATAAATGCATAGGTAAAAGGGTGAGTGATATGGAACCGGAAGCAGGAAATAGAACTATGGAAAAGATCTATTTAACTATGAAAAGAACCATCAGCTTATCATTTTCAGAGCACCTCATTAAATTGATACTTGCATGGTCAGTTGCAATCGTGGACAATTTTTGAAGTGGTTGAAAATTGAGTTCGTTGATGAGTCCGTGAGTGTCAAAAGTCATGGTGCAAGTTGCCATCGTTTTCTTCTCTGCTTGATGGAGAAGATGATGATGACTTGCATGGTGGTTTCGACGCTGTTGTGGGTCGGAGCTTGCAGCCCGGAGGCCTGCCGAGGCCACGCTGGACAGCACGGCATCCTGAAGTGTCGAGAAGGCCAAGAGTTGATCGTCGCTTGTTCAGTGATGGTAAGTTGCGGTTTCCTGGACTGAAGCTCATGAAAGCATGTAGACAATGCTCAGGCCTTCTGGGGCCCTTGGGCTCCAGTGGAGAGGAAGTTTCACAGGCCTTGGTTGGGAGAGTGAGTTTGCTGGATTATTCATTAAATAAATGAATAATTTGTGTGTGTCTGATTGGTCCAGACGCTACAAGTGAATGAATCTGAACCAGTTTATATATTGTTAGCATTTTGAGTCTGGACAAATGCTGCGATGATACACTTAACGAATTGAAACAAACAAAAGCACAAACCTTTCCCCCATTTACAATAGCGCCATAAACTGAAGAGTGTATTGCAGTAATTATAGGCTTTTTTAATTTAAAGACAGAGCCATAGTTTGTTCAGTAAACCACTTTACTCACCAAAAAAAAAAGAAGAAGCAATTTTATGATTTTTATTTTGCTGTAGCAAAAAATAAAAATAAGAACCATGACTCCATCAACCATCATTTTTGTGTACCATTACATCATTAGTTTATATATGTTGATGTCTTGTGTCTGAACGAAAGCTGCAATTACGCGCTAAATAAATCAGTGAACAAATATGAAACATGGCACCATTAAGAAACTAAGACATTATTATTCCAAATTCCAACTATCACGGGTTGATACAAAATGTTGTTTTCCTGCCCTTTGCAGAGTTATCGTCCTCAATACATAATTAGTTGACTTGATCATTTTCTTTGCCAAGACTTTCTTGGATTCTTTGAGACCAAAATGGTAATGCCATTTTCTGTATGCTTTGACATAAAGTCCATGTCAGTTCCTCACTTGACATGCACAGATTTCATTCATTTTTTACTAAAAATAGCTTTTCTTTCAATCTCTCAATCGCTGTCATCTGTATATAAAGATGGGCTTTTTCTAAACATATGGCCACATAAGAAAAATCGTGCACAGTTCGTGCTAGATTCGTGCTAGATTAATACGACATGCCTTCACCCACTGACACATTTCGCCCTACTTTTGAAGCAAATAAATAGGCCCACACAAAATCTGCACACTTTACACAATTTTCCCAGTGATTGTAGTAGGAAAACTGCTGAATGGCTCTAAATGCGCTAATGGAAATTAATGTGTTTAATAAACGAACAGTGCAATTTTATCAATGACTCCTGTTAGAAATTATTATAACGTTCCAGGCAATTCATGCAGCTTCAATGCAAGAATGCCTAAGGAACAGGGCGGCAGGATCCACATGAACAGGCAATGTCAGTGTGTCTGAAGACTATTACAGGCAGTGGAGTCACTCTGCAGCTCATAGCAGAAGACCAAATCACCTCTCTCGAGCCAAACCCGACGACACTTCCTCAAATGGGACAAGACAGGTTGGGTGAATTGCTTCCCTCTCTTTCACAGTTTCGCCCTCCCTGGCAATTCTCCATCTCATTGGACGTGTATAAGACACACAACCGACAGCGATATCGCCTAGTGGTTTAGAGGGGCCGTTTGGCCATCAAAAGAAAATAAAACTCTTTATTTTGTTTATTCGTTTGATATGGCCGCCTGTGTTCATGTCGGCCCAGATTTTCCGCTCTGCCATGGCAGATCAAAGCAGAATCACTGGCACGCTGCATCATGTTAAGACTGATGCTTTTGAAAAGACGCTTGCGATTGTGGGAATTTATCGACGTTTGGTTTTAAATCAAGTCGTGTAAAGGCCAAGCAAGGACCGCATGAAAAATAAATATTTGATATATTTTAATATTTATATTTTTCTTTTCTTTCTTAAAACATAAACCTCATGATATTTTGGTGAGGTTTTTGCTCAAAATAAAGCTGCTGGCGTAAATCTTTCATTCTGTCAGTATCCGTGTGGGTGAGTGACACACCGCTGTGTTTGCAGCTCTTTGATATAAGGAGGAAGTCATACTTACAAGAGTACAAACACATCAGTGGCATGCGGTGGACTTCTGAACTCCTGAAATGAGGCGGCAAAGTCCAATTTCTTTCTTTTTTATTTGTCCAATGTAAATTCATGATGCAGTTCCATTTGATGTTTGCATGTTTTCTGGGTCAAAGGCATATGGGAGAATAAAAATCCTGAAAATTGTGATATTCAAGAAGCATACCATATATAACTCTTATCGGTATGACCATAAATGACGGAGTAATTCAAGTAGTTTCCAGTGTTATAATTAGACAAAATCATTTGGCATTGAGCCGATTTGTGTCATGACTTGTGGAAGTCTTCCCAGACAGCAACATAGTGTCAGCCCAGATCCGGCCCACATCTTTCCGTGATTTCTTGAAAAAGCGCGATATTGAACTTTGTGCGTCCGCCATTGTCACCGCATGTTAACGAACTCTCATGCGCAAAGGAAACTAATCAGTTTTCTTTTTCATTATTCTATTTATTTTGTACTTTTATAACACAAGAGATGCTTTTCAGCTTTGTAGCTGATTGTGACCAAATACTTTTGTTTTTTATCAGCCCTACAAAAAAATATGACCTATGCAAGAGTCCATTCTGTTTACTGCTTCATTGTGCTGTACCAACTAGGGGACTGAATCCCGCTAGGTAGAACAAATTGAAATTGTAAATTTCCACTGCTGTCTGTTCAAAATAAATGACAATAAACCTAGCATTGGGGAGCGTTGCTTTTTCCAAACTCATATTGGACCATGACCCCAAAACTGAGGTACGTAAAGAACCGTGACTTATGTGTACTGTTACACCCCAATACATACTGATTTAATGATTGTTTGATTGAAATATTACTTCAATAAGTACAAAACAGCTCTGTAAATTTCTATAAGACAGATCACATGCATAATATTGGTCATTATGCAATGTGGTTTGGTTGCTATGGTGAAAAATTGCCCCTAGAACTAATGGTAGAAATTATCCAGTAATGGTTATTGGATTATAAAGGTGAAATGTGGACTTAAACATTATTCTTAGACATTTTGCACCAATTGCCAGGAGTTCAAATAGATGCCTTTGGCTACAATACAATTTTGTACTCAAGTCCAATCTTCATGCTAATGGTAAAGCAAGTATGACAAATGCCAAGTTAGATTGATGTAAAAATCATGTGAATTCTGCTCACACTACAGTCACATGGCAACAAATTGATCTGTCTATTTTTGAAAGCGGCCCAGATCTGAATGGATTTCAGACTCATTGTGATTTTATGATGATGAAAACACATTGCAATATCTAAAAATCCACCAAGACTTAATAAGCATACTGATGGTATTACATTTAATTTATAGGCTAATTTATAGCTACATTCATAAGTAGCTTATATAAAAATGCATCAATATATACAGTTCAACATTACTCAGTTTTAGTAATTTAATTTTCAAAATGGTTTATTCACTCGGCAAAGCCATCTTGAAGTTCACATCTCAGTATGAGAAGAGCTACTTAACCTACCGTGAAACATAGTAGTACCCTTTAATAAGACATCATTATCTCTAACAAAGCTCGAGGTACAGCGGAACTCATCATGAGCGGAAGAAAAAGAAGAATATGAGGCGTGGAATAAAGGCTTTTTATAAGCGCAAACTTGAACTCGTCATTTTATGGCCGTAACGATTCCCCCTTTGTGTTTTCTATGAACGGGGGTCTGGCATTCAAAGCCACGAACGCACTTATGCCGCTCAAATTAAACACATGAGGATTGGACTGGACTCGCGATAGGGAGTTAACGCCTCATATTCCACCATTTTCAGATAATTGCCTTTTGTGGTCAAACATCCTCTTTTTCCCGTTAAACTTGCCTGGTGAAGACGGTCCGTAATGAATCCCCCGGCTCTAAACCTCCTCCGTCATGCCCTTCCAGTGTCTGTGGAGAATATTTCCCGCCTCTCAGCCTCCTCTCGGATGTAAATCTAGACTTCCACGTTCCCGAGGTGCTGATGTGACTAGTGACCTTTAGTATGTGTACACATTTACATTTCGCGGTGTATAAATTCATCTTAGAAGACCATAATTTGCCGTTAAGGAAAAGAGAGCAGTATAAAATAGTGAAATGGAGAGCAAACTTGAGCTGGCTGACACTTTTTTTTTTTTTTTTTGATGCAGCTGATCAATGTACGTCAATCAGGGCTCAGCCTAAAGCGACTACGTCAACGTGTCACACCAGAGTCTCTCTTGAGGTTCACTTCACTCAGTAACAACACAGACCTAGTACTGTTGACAGTTTCGCATTTGTTACGGATTTTGAAGAAAGTTAAGGTGACAGAGTTCATTTAATTTTTAACAATTTCTGAGAATGTAATCGCATCGGTGTTAAACCAATGTGGCCTACACCAGCTTAACCATATAATGCTGCATCATATTGGATATTGGCTTTCTAAGGTCTCGATAACATGATCCTACTGTTACCAAAACATCTTTTGAATACGATTTAAGGCCCATGTACCCCAAAGATGATAACCTTAAGGGTTTTAATAATCATTTTAATTTATTGAGAAAAGTGAAGTCCACACCACAACTATAACGATAACGAAACAGATTAACAATATCGTTGGAATCACTGTCAGAATGATTTTTTTTTTCCCAGCTGATGAAAAAAACAATGACAGCCAAACAGAATCCCTCTGACTTTAAAGAACGCAAGCATTTAAAACAGCAGAGGACAAAACTACAGTGCGCACTTGAAATAAACAACGTTATTGTGCATTGGTGTGTATGCCAATATAGTTGTATATGGATAATATCCATGCTTTTCAAGAAGCTGAAGGACTTTTAATATAATTTCCAAAATGTCCGTCTTTGTGTCACAATGCACGTTTGTTCCTCAATAAATTAAATGTGTGTATAAAATAATTTTCACTATAACGTTTTTTTTTTTATTATATTCATAATAATGTAATTTGTATATTTATATTAAAATATGTATTATGCATATCTAATATGTTTAAGCACATATCATAATAATATAAAAATATAATTAATGTATGACCTGGATTCATTCTTTGTTAGTATTGGAAACAAGAAAACAAATTTAAGTGTTTCTTTAAAATAAAATCTTGATGAATCAAATACTGTGTTACATAGTAAATACACAAAATATCTTTATTTATTTTACATATTTTGTCTATAGATTCAGTAGAGAGTTTAGTTTAAAAATATCAATTTTTTGTTTATTATTTAAATTATTAAACAATTGAAATTTTGGCACTTTTCTTTTGCATTATGATGTACAGTAGAGGGGAAATGCCTGCAAAAAGTGGGGGGAATTCTGGATTCGGAAAATGTTGTGTGCCAAACTCAAACCTGTATTTCCCACATGAACACCAGAGCTCAATCTTTCGTAGTAAAAGCGACAGACAAAGGCTGGAATGAGTCTTCCATTATTAGTTACTGTCTTTCATGTGAGAGGAGAGTACATTAATACAATATTAATATCAGAAGATTTGACATGATTTACCACCTATGGCTCACTGAAATTATTACTTGCTATTTATACAGAATGTTTTGATGAATGAGTCATCTAACATACCTATATACAGTACCTCACCTATGAATGCATACGATAAAAAAAGGATTCAAGAACCATTCTCTACCATTCTCTGTTTCAATTAACGCCAAAATGAGATGGAGGGTTTGTGCATTTGGGCACCTAGCGAAACGACCCCATTCCCTTTTCCATGTTGTTGATTTGTTGTCCCCTGATAGCGTCTATCAGACTCCAGGTCTAATAATAAATGCATGAAATCTGCAGGTGCCAGCAGACAGGGAATTGGGCTTTTTGAGGCGCAAAATCTGGTTGAGTTTCACAGTTGCCGACGTTCCTCAATAACACAGTTTGGTAGAAAATGTTTCCATGTTCAGGAACAAATCACATGCCTGAAGTTGTCGAGTGAAGCATGAGACGTTTCTGCGCATCTAAATGTCTTAATTGAATTCCATGATATGATAGTGTAAAAAGGAAGAATCTCAAAGCAGACTGGAGATCTTTCTGTACACCTGCACAATTTGACAAAGTAATAAAAGGAACACACTGTGTGTACTTTTAAATCATTAAAGGTGACCAATTATTTAAAATGTCAAAATATTTTCTCATATCCCAGTTTACTGTACAGAGACAACTTTTTGTAAATGTTTTATTATTTAATTATTGCTTAAAAATAAATATCCATTGTACATCCAAGTTTATCGAAGTTTATTAAAACACATATTTACATTTTGTGACTTTTTTATTATATAGGTGTCCCGGCTCTATGGACTGGACTCTTATATTGATATTCTGTTTTGTTTCCTTTAGTTCCAGTTTCCTCTGTTCTGTATGGTTTCCATTTCCTTGGTTACTTATTATGTCCTCATTTGTATCTATGGTTACCTATGATTTGCACCTGTCTCTCATTATTCTTTTATTTATACTCTCTGTTCAGTTCATGGTTTAATGTGTGGTTTCCCATTCTACTGTGTTCTCCCAGCGATCCCCTGCATTCTTGAGTTTATAATTAAAGACCCAGAAACAAAGCCTGAGGGGACGATGCCATGTAGCTGGATGACACCAGTGGAGATCCAGGGGACTGGATGGAACTGTTCAAAGAGCAGGCAACATCGAAAGAGGAAAATCACAGACGGGACTGGAGCATCCAAACAGCTGGATGGGACCAACGGAGAAGGCGTAGATTCAAGAGTGGGGACTCAGGAGGGAACTGGATCCGTGGACCACAGGTCTATAAGGCGATGTTCTGGGTAGTATGTAGAGACTCTAGGAGGATCCAGGTGGCAGGCTCTGGCTCTGGCACTGACATGGTGCCAGCTCTGGCTCTGGTACGGATGTGATGGCAGGCTCTATGGTAGGAGTCAACTCTAGCATTTGGTCCTTGGCCAGCATGGGCTTGGGCTCAAGGACTATGGTGAGCTCCTCCACTAACTCCATGCAACTCTCTGGTTCTGGTTTTATGGATTCCCTAGCTTCACCTCAGGCCTCCAGACCCATGTCTCCACCTCTGTCTTTCAGCCCATCGGCTCCGACCCGTTTCTGCACTCCCATGGCTCCGCCGTAGTCCATCAGCCCTAGGACTCCTCCAGGCTCCATTGTCTCTCTGGCTGAGCCTCGGTTAGTCGTTGCTCTGCCTCCACCACAGACTTCCGTGTCTTTAGCTGCACCTCGACCCTCCATCCCTTTGGCTCCAACAGGCTCCTCCTTCCCCGTCGTCCTCACTCCCTGGACTGCCGAGCTCATGTTTCTGCTTCGGTCCCGCAAACCAGTTGCTCTACATTGGGATTCCGGGCCGTCAATGTCAGCCTGGTCCGTCGGCCTCTCTGCTCCACCATGGTGTCTCCCTCTACTGGGTCCTCCAGGTCCCTGTTCGTCACCAGATCCACACCTACATCAAATGCCTACATCCAATGCCTATTACTATTTTTACTGTATTTTTATAAAATAAATTCAGCCTCAGTGAGCTGAAGAGACAGCTTCTGTTGACCCCACACTTTTGAACGGTAGTGTATTTTAATCAAATTTAACCCCAACAATTTGTAGTTTTGTGAGTTAATGCACACCTGTGAATATGACATTGAAAAATCTCTCTGTATTGTTATATACAATAAAGATCAGTGAGGGCAAATGTTGTTTGGACCCTATTGACTTTCATTACATTCAAAACATTCTTCAACATATCTTCTTTTGTGTTCCACAGACATGGGTAATGACTGCTAATAAGGATGTATGAGTAAAAGCCAAAAGGTGTTACAATTATCTCTGATCTTCCCCGCCATCTGTCTGATGTTGTATTTTGTTTTGTTTTTACAGCTAATACTTGGCAAAACAATAAAATGATGGTAAGAGGGAAAATGGCAGAAGATAAGCTAGGATGCAGCATTTACTGTAATGAAAGTACCTCAGAGGCCAGTGTGCAGTGGCCAGTAGATCAATAGAGCTCAAGAGATGGTCTGGCATCATTGCGACTCCAAGGTTGAGATAATTCACTTTGTTTTCATTTAAGTTGACTCTGTGGCACAGCTCACTGATCTACAATGGCTTCCTTAGGGGTTGTTGTTGTTGCACTTGGAATGGGAAAATCTCTACCTTATTTTTCTCCCCTTTTCTAGGTAAGCAGTACCTTTTAGGTAACCATTACCACAGGACTGCCTGTGGAGCATGTAATAGTCTACAATAAGTCCATGATGACAAAACAGCCCCTAACTGTCTAATTTGCATATCATTAGCATATTTTATAGATTTGAGACATTTGTTGCCGGATGCACTCGTCAAGTTGATCTGTATGCAGATATGCAAGTGTCTCATTTCTATGATAAAGCCATATGTAAAAGTATGCAAAAAAGGAGAAGGGCAAGGTGGAATGTACAATGTGACGCTTGCGCGCCAACAGCTGCATTAGCATTTATTTTAGAGAGATGCAACAATAGGTTGCATTTGCCACATTCAGTTTATGCTAATATTTCCAGGCATTGAAAGTCTAATTGCATGATTGCAGTTTGTTCAGTAAATGGACTTTTGCACTTGGTTTCTCAAATGGTTTGGTTTACAACCCATATTTTGCATTGAGTGGCGAATCAACACTATTCAAATTGTTTATTATACAAAAGTAAACAGAAATGTCTTGAAGAACCTGTATTTAACATAATCTGGGTCATATATATATTTTTTTTTTTACTTTGCATAGTTTTGATAAAGGGTTAGTTCACCCAAAAATGAAAATTCTGTCAGTAATTACTCACCCTCATGTTGTTCCAACCCCGTAAGACTTTCGTTAATCTTCGGAACACAAATTAAGATATTTTTGATGAAATCGGAGAGCTGGATCACTACTTCATAGGCTGCTAGGTAATTGATACCTGCCAGCCCAGGAAAGTTAGTAAAGACATTGTTAAAATAGTACAAGCGACTACAGTGGCTCAACCATAAGTTTATCAAGCGACGAGAATACTTTTTGCGCGCAAAAAACAAACAAAAATAATTACTTTATTCAACTATTCATTCTCTTATGTGTGGGCTAGACTTGTAGTCAAGACCGCCTAAACCGAGACCAAGACACTACCAAGACCAGAGGGTATCGAGACCAAGACAAGACCAAGACCAAGACAGACCAAGTCAAGACCAAGACCAAGTCGAGACCAAGACCGAGACCAAGTCGAGACCGGAGGGGGAAAAAAACAGACTAGTGTTGAAGCTAAGCTATAACTTGTATGAATTCAAGAACAGCAGCATACTAGGGTTCAGCCGCAGTTTACATTCAATACATATTAGATGGTATTACTTCAACTACACAGGCAGAACAATACAGAGACAGACCATGTCATGTGTGTGACTGTGAGCTCACTGTAAATGTTTTTGCAGACAACTATGTGTAGCAATTGCATGACGGCTGTTACTGCACTATTAGAGGATTGAGACTCCTTTAACTTTTGTGTACTGTTGAGGACTGACTGGTACTGACTGGTTCATCTGACAAAACATCAAACACCTCCAACACCATCTTGCTCCTCCAACAACTGTCTAAAGAATGAGAAATATGTAACCAATTGAAATTATACTTAATGTGTAGATGAAATCGTAACATCAAATTAAAGATACACAATTATAAACTTGGATTAGGCCTAATGTTTAGTCAACACAACGGAGATATGCAGATGATATTTAAAAGACCATTTATTTAGTCTAACACCATCTTAAATACAATACTGTAATCAAACAACACACTCACACACACAGATATCAAAGACACAAATTCATCTAAGCAAATGCCTGCCTATCTCTGCCGATTTCGGAGTCTCCAAATGAATCCATTCTGCAACTTTTAAATACATAATTACATTTTTAAAAACGAAATTATAGGCTTAAGTGCAGGATCCGAAAGTTGGTCGTTTTGTCGCTATGGTTACACACACACATACCGTTGGCGGTGGGCTCAAAGTCATCTGTCAGTTGTGCAGTTACCCAAAATCTCCTGAATGAAGTTAAAACCCATCATGTCACTGAAATGTGTTTTTTAAATCAAGTGATCAAAGTGCTCGTTGCGGCTGCGATCAGTGGCGCGGATAAAGTGTTTTCTTGTGTGGCTCGAGCATACGCCGCACTGTCTTCACTCGGACGCGCGCTTCAATCCGTTCCGTTGCGGATAATAATGTTGCATTATCGAACGTTGTGTCGTCGTGGATATTGTAGTATTGTATTGCTAAATCCCCCAACCACTATGTTGAGACAGCGAGACCTAGACAAGACCGAGAGGTCCGAGACCAAGACAAGACCAAGACCAAAGACCGTCAAGGCCGTGACAAGACCGAGACCACGTAAAAGTGGTCTCGAGACCAAGACCGGTCTCGAGACATACATCACTAGTGTGGGCCTCTGCGTGAGTTCACGTAGTGTAACAGCGCAGCGCTTCGGGGTCAGTACGTAGGCTCACTATTGGCCAGCATGAAATGAACTAAATTAATAACTTTTTTTAAAACAAAAATTAAACATCACTGAACTTACTTAAGCTGGACTGTGATGCTATTTTCTTCTGGAAACTTTTTTGCATTATTTTCCTGTTATCTCTGTAAAGCTGCTTTGAAACAATCTGTATTGTAAAAAAACGCTATATAAATAAATGTGACTTGACTTGACTTGATATTTTAATTTATTAAATTATTAATATATATAAAATAGAAATATTTAAAGTATTTGGAAATAATTAAAACTGCCAAATTACAGTCATGTGACCCAACCAGCAGTCCTGTGGTGTAACCAGCAACTGAGAAAAAAAAAACATAAAACAAGAAATGTATATCACAACAAAATTAGTTAGTTAGATTATAAAATGTCATGGTACTAAAAACTTGCTATCCCCTACGTCTTGATATGTCATGATGACTGTCAACTATATCAGACTATTCTTGAAAATAGTTTCAATGATTTTCATATCCAAATGAAACTAATATAGTGCATGCAAAAACAACATTTCTAAGAACTTGGTCATGTGTTTTAAATTCTTTCCCTTTTTTTCTCAACCCAAGAATGAAAACCACTGATTAGTTTACTGCTGTGACATTCTTAAAAACACTCTGAATAGCAAAAAACCCATAAGGTTGTGAAAAATGTGTGACTAAGATAAACAACTCTCTTGTCGCTCCAGTGTTTACACCACTGTGTTAAGAAGCATGCAGAAACTTTCCAATTAGTCTCACCAGACCTGACACTGTCTAAATAGTGAAGTTGTGCTAATCCTATCAGTAGTAGACCCATTTGTGCAGTCTCCAAAAGTCAACGTGCCATTGTAGCAGCCAAACATAGCAGACGGCCAAATTAATTGTATCAGTGCCTGACTCTCCTACAAGCCCTGATGTTCTCAAGTCTTCTCCTTGTATAGTATATCCTTGTCAGTCAATACAATGTCTCCTACGGCAGACTAGAGGCGGCAGTTGGAATTCAAGTCACGCAGACTACTCTTTTTTTTTCTTGAAACGTGGAGAAATAGCTTTCCTCTGACAACTTTCTAAGACAACCATTGATTTTCCATTGATGTGCTGGAGGGGAGAAAGGAAAGGGTGGATCAAGCTTGGAAGTCATGAATGGAGCCGTTCCTGTAACACTAGCAGAAGTCATTAGAATCTCTGCTTTTTTTATTTTACAAGTTTGTTCTCATCTTCCTTTCATGCAGAGCTTTCATATTACTGCAAAGACGAGACAATTATATATGATCACCTTCTCATTACATAGCCGGTCCCCTGCCTTAAGGCTGTCTACTTCACTAACAAGTGAATTCACAGAAAGAAACCGTAGTTGTTCGCAAATTTTCGCCGGTGAAATTCAGTCATTTCAGTAGAAATCTACGCAATCAGGAATTTTGAGTGAGGGTGAAATGCAGACTTTGCAATGGGTTCAAGTTGGCGCTTCACTTGTGACAATATAGAGAATGGACCTTTTTTTGACAGCAAAATTTGGTCAAAATGTTTGTAATATGTGACAGCACATTTAGTCCAACCCGATCTCACGGCAATTTGTATGAATTTTACGAGGTTGCTAATTTGTACGAATTCATATGACCTCACTCATACGAATTCGTAAGATTTTTGCTAAATTGTACATATTTTAAGAGTTGCCCAATTTGTATGAATTCGTACGAATGACCTACCCTTGACCCCGACCCTAAACCTACCCATCACCGGGGTTTAGACAAATCGTACGAATTCGTAAGAATTAGCCACCTTTTACTCACTCGTACGAATTGGTTGTGAGATAGCGTTGTTTAGTCATGTCAGGTGCCTTGGAATGTGATTGCGATTTGGAATGTACATTTAATTCATACTTGAATTAAATTCAAGATCGGAGTCACATCGGTATGGAGATGGGTTTGTTGAGGATCAGTGCCGATGGCTGTCATGCACTGTGTCAAATAAATACCTAGGGTTGTGTTTGTTTTCCTCTAAGAGAGTAGAAAAATAAGCAGATCTAGCAGTTTTAAGGCTTTTTTGTACGCATTCATGCTCTCTCTCCACGAAATTACAGTTGCGCTCCATTTTTCTGGCTGCTCTCTTATGGCTCGTTTCCACTGAGCGGTACGGTACGGTACGGAACGGTACGCATTTATTTGCGTTTCCACTATCAAAAGTTGTGAATGGTACCAAAATGCCGAACCGTACCGTACCACTTTTTAGGTACCCTTCCATTGGGGTACCTAGCACAGTGGTACGGTACTAAAAGGTGGAGCTAGACTCACTGCAGGACGTTGATTGGTTGACAGAGAATCGTCACTTGCGCGTGCTACAAGGGGAATGACAACATAAGAAGCGCCATTTTTTAATATAGAGTTTAATATAATACTACTGTTACTGTGTCACGAAATGTAATTTTAAGAGTTTTTCAGGCGAGAATGTAGTTGTTAAAAGCTCAAATCTGTGGTTTATTTATAAAGATGATATTTTTTTTCTCCGGTTGTGATCCATGGGTGCTGAGGAGATGAAACTGATCAGGAATATTATTAATAAAGCAATCTTTAGTGGCAGAAGTGATAGTTCTAACATATTTGTAACACGGAGTCGGCTTTGCAACCTTGGCTTGCTAAATGAAGTATACACGAGACTAGATAATGATCTGAGATGTCATCGCTCTGCTGCAGAATTTCAACGGCATTAACATTGATTCCATGAGACAATATTAGATCTAGAGTATGATTATGACAATGAGTGGGTCATGACACGTGTTGTCTAACTCCAATAGAGTTCAGAATGTCTTTAAATGCCAATCCCAATGCATGTTTTTCATTATCTACATGTATATTAAAATCACAAACAATTAGGACTTTATCTGCAACCAGTACTAACTCTGATAAAAAAATCAGCAAATTCTTTGATAAAGTCTGTATGGTGCCCTGGTGGCCTGTATACAGTAGCCAGCACAAATGTCAAGCGTGATTTATCATTTACACTAGATAGTTTTACATTACGCACCAACACTTCAAAAGAATTATACTTGAAACTAGACTTCTCAGAAATTCTGAAGATATTACTATAGATTACAGCAACACCACCAACTTTTCCTTTCAGACGTGGCTCGTTTTTATAACGGTAATCTGGTTTTAGCCAGGTTTCTCTCAGACACAACACGTCTAGGTTATAATCTGTAATCATATCATTAACAATAAGTGCTTTTGAAGTAAGGGATCGAATATTCAGCAATCTGAGCTTTATCATTTGTTCATCTGTACTTTATCTATTTTTTTGTTTGTTGAACATCAATACAATTTTTACCCTTAAATGGGTTTGGGAGTTTTTTGTATTTTCTAATTCGGGGAACAGACACATTCTCTATATGATGATATCTAGGTGAAAGAGTCTCTATGTGATGGGATTTATCTGACTTTGGTGACGTGAGACAGCTAGCAGATGGTCGGTTTAGCCAGTCTGTCTGCCTCCTGACCTGAGCCCCAGATTGTCATGTTTGAGCTCTAAGACTATGTGCCATATTACTAGAAGAGAAGAGCAGCACCATCCCAGGAGGGATGAATACAATCTCTTTTCAACAGGTCAGGTCTGCCCCAAAAACGTTTCCAATTGTCTATGAATTCTATATTATTTTGCGGACACCACTTAGACAGTCAGCCATTGAGTGAGCACAGTCTACTAACTATCTCATCACTCCTGCGAACAGGAAGGGGGCCAGAGCAAATTACAGTGCCTGACATTGTACTTGCGAGTTCACACACCTCTTTAACGTTAATTTTAGTGATCTCCGACTGGCAAAGTCGAACATCATTAGTGCCAATGTGAATAATAATCTTAGATAATTTGCGATAAGCATTAGCCATCGCTTTTAAATTTCACTGAGTGGGGAGAATCTATTTGTTATTGTAATCGGGACCGAGGAGCGGTGTTTTGTCCCGCGACTACAGCGTCTCACGGTCACCCAGTTGCCCCGCTGCACAGGCTCTACAGCCGGAACTGAACAATGTACAGAGTTCACTAAGCTAGTCACATCCAAATCAGTATCTAAAGCCCTTGCATTCTTACTATCCTCGATTAAAGTTTGGATGCGTGTCTCTAGTTCTGAAATCTTCTCCGTCAGCCTCCGTCTCCCTGCATTTATCACAATGTGTAGTCCTCACCGCTGACAGAGAAGGCTATACTATACATGTGACACAAAGTGCAAGTGACAATAACTAGAGAAGATATTACTCATTGTGTTTGTTGACTGATCCTACTTACCACAGTTGTTTGATGGACCCGTAAAAGGCGCGAGTGTGCATGAGACGGCAAGCACGATGGCAGGTTAACAGGCTAGCGAGATACTAGTGTGTTGTGCTAGTGATAACGATTTAGATAAAAGCTAGCGATGTCAGATTAATGTGATAGGCAATATTAGACAATATCTAATATATGTTGATGAATAAGTTATATTTAGCAATATAAACAACAAGGAATGATAGTAAATAGAGATTCAAAGCAGAAAGCTATACGGAGCATACAGACACAAACCAGCAGCAAGGCAGACAGGAGCAGTCGATCCCCAATTCCCAGGGAGGCAGCTAAAATCACTTCTGCATTTGTGGTACGACAATTGCTTTTATTTACGGAATTTTAGGGGGCTTCCAAACTTTTGGATGATGTAGTTAAGTTTGGGAAATTTAATTTAATGTGATTTGAACGATAAGATGCATATAGTCAATTCACATGAAAGCCCCTTTAGTGCTCCTCTCACACATGCTCGTAGCAAGGGAACTGCCAGGCTAGCCAACCAAAGTGGTCCCATAAATTTGATCACATTAAATTCCCAATTATAGGACAGGGGAAATTACTTTGCAACCTGCTAAGCTACAAGCTACTTGTATTTTAAACAAATTGTATTTGTATTTGCTAAATTGGGAAGTGACATTTTAGGACAACTTGTTGGCATCCGTTTGTTTGGCTGTAAAGCAGTGAGAAAAAATAGTGTTAGCGAGCAGCATTTTGTTATGCTACACTATACATATATATATATATATATATATATATATATATATATAAAACAGCAGAACCACTGAAACATTTTGTCAGGCTAGTAGCGTTGTTACTCCCCAACACTAGTGATTTATTTGAATTTGGATTGATAAAAAAGGTCGATTTAAAATTGGCCAATTGAATATCAACATTTAAAGACATCAGCTGTTCAGCTATTACTCAGAAGCCTGGTAGGTCTCTGTATTTAATATTTGAATGCCGTAGCCTTGGGCATTACCGTTTCTTTGCTCACAGTGCTGGTAGATTTGCAAAGCTTTATTCGACGATACTAGCATATCATGATGTTTAATGAATGGTTTTGGAAACTAGCTCCAGAGAGAACTCATTTCTCTACCCTGAGCCGGCTGCTTATTTATACACACTGCTCTTTGATTCTTCAAGATTGGGTGCATCCGAATTCATTTAGTTTTCATTCAGTTGTCCTTTGAGTGCAACTGCAGTCAATATCCCATTTTTCCTTGCTTTTCTTTTTCTATGTAATATGCAGCGAATTAGTCTAGCCAGCTGTTCGCTGGAAACCAGACGCTAAACAATGTCTCATCCTCTCATCCAACTGTGAAGTTGCGGTGGAGTAACCCAGCAAGGCATCATTAGCATTAAAGTGTCGTCTCCTGCCTTCTCATTCCCCTCTCCACCCTGATTACGACCTGTATCAATCATTAGCCCGCCGTTCTCCTACCTATGCCTCCTACCTCCGTCGCTTCCCCCTTTAGTGCGCTTCTGGCGCTCACTAGCAGCAGGGGAACTGCCATGGTAGCGACCCATAGTGCTGTTAGTCTCGATGCCCTCTGCCAGTGTGCCAGCCAGGGGGCTTAATTACACTTGATTACCTGCTGGAGTGTCTGCGGACCACCGGTCGGCAGCGGGGAACTGTTTGATAGCACAATTAGTTGCACTAGGAAAAGCCCCAAGGACTTTAAGATGTTGCACGTCCATTGCACCAACCTACAGTTAGTACATGAGTCCTTCATTGTTGATTTCTCAGAAATTCCTTTGAATTGAAGTCTGCTTGTTGATGATAAAGGTTTTGAATTGATGTCATTTTTAGTCCGATTTGGGATTTGGGGGGTTGACGGTAAAGTCAAACAATTTCAAATCTCTCACATAAGCAATGGTTTGGAAAACTAGCCATAAAGTCAACATGAAATGTAGTTTGCAACCCGTTTTAGGTTTGTGATGTGAAATCTGTTTTCAGGACATTCATTGAAAAAAAAAGTAAGGTGGGAGTTAATAGTTAATTATAAAGGAGTTGATTGGATTGGATGAAAAGTGGGCGATCCATATTAGAATGAAGTAAGATGGTTAAAGGGGAGGGGCTGAATCACCATGAGCTTGGTGATGTCATCAAAAATGAAAAGTTGGTTTAGAGGCGGAGCAAGTTATCATGAAATAAGGTAGGCTATATATATCAGAATGAAGCAAAGTGTTTAAAGGGGAGGGGCTATAAAGTATGGATTTGGTGATGTCATTGAAAATGGAAAGTTGCGTTTGAGGCGGAGCAAGTTATTTTATTTTAATAAAATATTACGTTTCTAGTTTCGTTAATTGGGAATTAATTGGATCATGAAAAAAGTGTCCAGTACAAACATGATTGAAGGAGAGGAGGGGCTGAAAAGTAAGAGACCTTGGTGATAGCATCAGTCATTTTAGAGGTGCAACAAGTTTTTGCACTTTAAGGAAAGATTCAGAAACAGAAACGTGCATGAAGAAAGAAAAAAACAGGTCTATTCTGATTTCACGTTTACTTTAACATGCTAAAATGTATGCGGAAAAGAGAGGAACAGGCTCATTATTACCAGCTCTGCAGTTGGATACTGGCTTGAGTCCCATCCGATTAAAGGAATGAAATCTCGCCACTTTAGCGAAGGCACTGAGCCCGTTGAGCCAAACTTCATTAGCATACTGAAAGAGACGTAGGGCGTTTTGGGCAAGCACCGCCCTGCCCTAATGCCTGCCTCAGTACTAATTAGTTTTGATCAGTGAAATTGACTTTGCTGATAAGAGAGTTGTTTGATGTGCCGCCAGCTCTGACTTTGTTTTCATTCGATTTATTATTTCATCTGTATATTGTGGCTGCTTTCTCTGCGTGTTTTTTCATTTTATGTGCCCCATGCGGCAGTTAATTGCAAACCTATTTTTCTGCCTTGTTAATGGCTTTGATGTGTGTTTCAAATTCTCTGAATTTTTTCCAGATAGCAGAATTGACAAGTTTTCAGAGCTGTGCTGCTTGATCTAGCCTAACCCCATGTCAAGTTGGCATGTTTTTCACCTGTTTGTTCAATGAGTATGTGTGCAAGGGAGAGCGAAATCAAGTTTGCATGCATGTCACATTGGGTCGAGGAAGATAGTGAGATGAAGGCGCAGATTATATAGATTAACAACGTATCTTTAATATAAGTCAAATAAAAGGACAAAAGGGCTTAAATACACAGGGCGATAAACATAATCCAAAACAGATGAACTATAATCAATCATATAATGAATAATCATGACAACTAAATACAAGCGGGAACACAGAAACACGGGAAACAGGAAAACAAAGAGAAGCAAACTAAAAGTCCTTGATAATGAAACTAAGACTGAACATGACAGTATACTGTAAGGACAAGTTTTTTTCTGTTTAAGTAAATTAATTTAGATGTCTCAGGGGAACGTGAAAAGTTTTTCCTTTGCTTTTTTCGTGTACAGATGACAACACTGTCAAAACAATCCCGTTCTCATGGATCCGTGAAAACAACTAAAAACGCTGTATTATTCATGCGAGGCCAGTAGGTGGCGATGTCACTTTGTAAAGAAACACACACGTCTATAGACTGAACAAGTAATACACATGCACATGATGTCGCTGTTTTCACCATAGATATCATATATAAACGCTAGATGTCTCGTGCGTGCTGCTGGCCAATGGAGGTCGACGTCCGCACGTGGCGGCCATCTTGCCACAGTGTGCTCGCTCACTCGTTTAATGGTGCATGTACTTTTAAATAACCATAACTTGCTAAATTTTCTACCGATTTTCAAATGGTTTGGTTTGTTATAAACGTCAGAGATGTAGTTATGACACTGCATACATACACTGCATACATATGAATAATTATAACATACATGTTCAAGCATTCAGAATTATAGCCACGTTAATAACGTTTGTAAGAAACCAAACCGTTTGTAAATCCGTCAAGATTTCAGCGAGATGAGGATTTGTTTGGGTGCTGATCACTCACCTTAATTCACAGCTTCACTGTGACAAGATGGCCGAACGGTGATGCCGGAAGTGACTGCGCCATAAGACATCTAGCGTTTATATATGATGGTTTTCACAAATTCACGTTTTTGTATTTTACACGGAGACAATAACGGTATCATTTTCAAAAACACTTTGAAACCCGACTTCAAAAGCTTAACTAAAACAGACTTAAATAATAATATAATTTTTGTTACTTGAAATAAGGCTTAAATAAAATAATAGATGAAAAACTTTAAAAAGCTTAAATTAAATTTAGAAATGTTGACTTGGCAACTAACTGAAATAAAATAAGTTTAAGTGTAAGTACTAAAATGACTAAAATGAAATAAAAACAGATTAAAGCTAAATAGAAATATTTTTAAAAAGCATATTACAAAGACAAAATCACATAACACAACAAATTACTAAAACTTAAACAAAAATGAAAACTGACAATATAAAAATAAAAGTGCATTCAAAATATAAATAAATACTATAATAGCATAAAATAGTAAAATAACACTGTTCCAAACCATAGTGGTTTAAAAAGTGTGTACTTTATTCTACACTTGTGAAGGACAATTTTCAAGAAACTTCTCAATTATTTGTTCTTCTATTTGACATTATATTTAGCCCATTTATAAATGTTTCACTATTTTTGAGAAGTTATAATAAAATAATCTCAAAACTGTCAAAAGTTTTCTTTAAGGGGTACCCCCTAGCATTAGAGTAGAAATAATAATTAGCTTTAATTTAAATAAACATGAAACTTACCCATTTTACCTCGATAATGTGACATATTTCAGAGACAATCATAATGTTCATGAGGAAAAAATGGGTCCGACCTAATTTTATTTTATCCATTTGGAATTGATTGCATTGTGAAAAGTGTCTTTGATTGCAGGAAGGTCTTATCAGTGGAAAAAGAAAGTCATTTTAGGCTGTACATATCAGAATGAAGCCAGGTGGTTAAAAAAAGGCCTTGGTGAATTGATTGGATCATAAAAAAAGATGAAGGGGAAAAGGGGAGGTGCTTAAAAGTAAGAGACCTTGGTGATGTCATTGGAACAGGAAAGTGGTTTTAGAGGCGCAACACGTTTTTTATATTATTTTTTGAATGGAACAGAAACTTGCATGAAGAAAGCACAAGGCCCATTCTGATTTCACGTTGACTTTAGCATGCTAAATGCATTACTTATGTTTGTGATCTCAGATAAACAAGGTGTAAAACATTATTTAATGCAATGGTTTTTAGGGGGCGTGCTCTGTACTGATTTAGTTCTCTACAGTGTCAGATTTCAGACCACCATTTTATTCCGGACTAAAGTCACTTTTAAATTAAAAGTCACGAGTGTTAAGAACAGACGTCTCCATGTTTATTTGTGTTTCATAGACATGTGTGTGTCACTAACCTGCTTTGGCTGTGTGTTTTACTCTCAGGACGAAGGAGACTAAGAGATCATGCCGCTGTCAGTCACGTGAAGCTCACTGTGTCCTCGGGCTCCTCCTGTCCTCCCTGGTGCCCGGGACAGCTGTCGCAGGAGCAGAAGACACCTCCTCTGACAGGACAGTGATCTCTCGGCCTCCAGGCTGCAGTAACACTACACCAGCCAGCCAGCTGAGAAACGGCCCAACCTCCTGTGCCAAAAGCCGAATACAAACCGCTCACCCTCACCCAATTATCCATCTGGCAGCCACTGTACAATACGTGTCCCCAATGCCCTAAATATATTATAACTGTATAGGTTTTCCATTTTCTTCTATATATAAAAAAAGCCATGACCTCAGATCTCATCGTAAACAGACGATACATATAAACATTTCCTTTTCCAAATACTTTGGGGAAGGTATGTCATTACATAATGTATGTTACATATCACATGACAGGCCTGACGTCCAAAAATAACGTCCATTATCATTGGTGAAACATACATGGGGTCCCAGAAAAGTGACAAAAAACTATATCATTATTAGTACTGTAACACTTCACTTTACTGTCTCTGTTACATATATTACATGTTCTTACTATAGTAATAAATGTAGTTATGCATAATTACAAGCAACTAACCTAAAACCAAACCCTACCACTAAGCACATGTTGTTAATTAATCTTACTCAGTACTTATTATGTATAGTTACACTGTAACAAGAGCACCTTAAAAAAAGTTGGTTACACTTTATTTTAAGGTGTCATTGTTACAGTGTAATTATATATTTAAGTACTGAGTAATATTTAGCAACTACATTTACTTACTATAGGGTTAGGGTTCGGATTAGGATTTGGTCGAGGGTTAGTTGCATGTAATTATGCATAATTTACTGTTATTACTATGGTAAGTACATGTAACAAGGACACTGTTAAATAAAGTGTTACCAAAAAGTTTAACCTAGTTATTTGTCTTTTGTTGTAGAAGAAAATTGTAAAAACAACATATAATAAAATAATGTAAAAAATAATGATAAAAGGATAGATGATAAATAAGTATGTCTAAAAATATTTTAAAAAATCTAGTTTAAACATGTGCCAGGTTGTTAGAAATGTAATCTGGTGGGTTTCATACTTTAACCTTTAAATGTAAATCTTGACCCAGACATCAACATATAGTGTCCGGGCCGTGTGGGCTGTGTGGCCGGATCCTGGGCCGTGTGGAATCCATGTGTACCAGATCTGGGCCGACACTATGTTGCTGTCTGGGTTATGGGCCTGGGACATCATCCACTACTCTCCCCCCTCATTCATTTTTTTTATTTTTTATTTTTTTTTTATGTAGACTTCCACCTTCTTCATTATCAATAATATAACAAGAAAAAAAAAAAAAGTAAAACAATATCTGTTTTCTAATTGATTTTATTCTAAAAAATGTCTATAGGGTCGCTAGTGACCCGAGGTATGTAATAGTGTAAGCATTTTTTTTTTTTTTTCTGTGCAGCAATATTGAATCTCTGACATATCAATAAGTGGAATTTACATTTATTCCTCAAGGTGGCAATGTCTGATACACAATGATGACGTGATGCATCACGCATAGTAATTATCACAGCCATAAATCAAAAGAATACACAAGCATCATCAGCAAATCTTGAAATAGCCCAGCGATTTACAACAGAGCAGGTATTCAAATATTAGTGTCAGTTGATGGTGGATTTGATGACGAAGCTGTTAGTGAACAAAATGATTTTTAACATGATTAAAACTGAGAGTAATGTATTGAATGTTTCAGAACCCGAATAGGAGCCAGATGCTGAATGATCTGGGGAAATGAGTCCTAATGATTACAGTGATGATGGTGAAGAAGCAGCAGCTCTAAAATATACCCTTCCCAGTTCCAACAAACAACGAAATCCCATTGGGGCAGTTTAGAGGTACATCCATGTTAGATATAAATACGGGTCACTAAAGACCCGAATATGGAATAATGAGTGGCAAAACATTCATGCATTTAAGGGTAAGAAAAAAAACCCTTTGTTTATTTTCAAGATTTATGTTTTTGAAATGTCAATTGATTTAACCATCAAGAACAAATAGTATCCTTACACCTTGAATATGTGAGTGTACAGATTTGAATCATTTTTTTCAAAATCATTTTATTTTATCAATTTAATTTTCTTCTTACACCTTTTGACATCCATGAAGTAAACTTTCTATGTCATAAAAGGTTGAATTATAATTTTGTCAAATTATTATTATTATTATTATTAATTGTTTATTTAAGGTGATGGTTTTCTTTTTTATTTTATATTGAAGCATGATTGCTCACTGAATTTATAATAATAACATTACTATTGTTATTGTTAATAAATTCATGTATTTATGTATTTATTTACTGTTTTTTTTTAACCCAACAATAATAGCAAAATAACTGTAAATTACAGGACCTAAAAAAAACTGCACAGGATTATCATAGGAAACCTGTGTTGAGCCTGTATGTATTGCCCTTTTATTTTTTTTTATTTTTTTTATTTTTTTTATTATAGAAGCAGGCAACTGAAATTGACCCTTAAATACAATTTTAATAAATATTGCTCATTAATGAACCATTCATTTGGAATTTAATCATTGATGAGTGTGTGCTAAACACTAAAAAAAAAAAAAAAAAAAAAAAAAACATTCACATCAGCAAACTATACCAAAAAATACAAAATTCAGATGAAAATTCTGTTTCAATGAGTTTTCACAGTAGATAAGTGGAAGATTATTCATTTTTGTAATCTAGGCTTCAATTATTATGTCCTCTGGTTTATCATCCATTTGTATTGAACTCATTGATTTATCAGCATATCTGTATTCGCTTTGGGCCGCTAGTTCACAGCAGTGATGAATGTGTGTTGTTGGCAGGTGGTCACACACATACACACTCACGCTTGCTGTGACACTCTTGAACTGTCAGCTCCTTTCAACAAATCGAGCCAGATTCACCAGATTTCACTTTCATGCCGATGTGGCTTTCCCCCCTCCTTTCTGTTGAAAGACTTGATGGTGAATGTTTAGCAGAATCTCTGTATATCTGACAAGCTCAGTTGGCAGTAACAGTGTCAGTAAACTTTATAAAGCGACGTCCATAAACCTTTTATGTCGAACTCATCTGTGCTTTGAGAAAATTCAATTGTTATAAAATTCAATAACTGTGTGTTGCTGTCTGAAAAATGTGACAGCATCTGCCACACCAATAAAAATATGACCCATATACTGAATCCTTTTTCACATTCAAATTGAACATTGCTGATCTCTGAGCATCGTGTTTGGACATCCCCGCACAGGCCCGCAGTCTTGGCTGCATTTATTATCAGGAGCTCTAAGATGATCCAGGTGTTTTTTATAGGATTACCAATGCCTTTAACAGCTCTTTACGACCTGCGGGGTTGCGTTAAAGATCCAGACAGTGCGTATGAAAGAAATAAACCTTTGTGACTAATGGCGTTTGTTATGCAAAGGGCTCTGCTCCCACTCCGCTTTATGTGTGTGTCCCTGCGCGTGTAAATAAATATGAAAAATTACTTGTGCTTTTATCAACTCCTCAGGCTCCCGAGGACGCTTATTCCATGCATAATGGCTTTCCCCTCCAAACGATTTCCCTGTTATCTCCCTCCTCTGATGCTCCTTATTAAAACCCACTTAAATCAAACAAGATTGCACCTTTAGAGTCACTGGCACAAGAAGCAGTTTTTATCCTTTTTAATTTAATCCAAACAATTTCATTGCCTTTAATTTGCTGCACTATTACTATCGCAATTTAGCCAGTGGCAGCTGAGTACGGCCACATTAAACAAACCCCATCGCAGCCGTCCTGCTGAAAATTCCCAGTTTATTCCTCGTGCGGGGGGCTTGGCCGGTATACTCAAACGGCGGAACCACAAGCAATTTTCCTGGCTCTTATTAGGTACACAATATGCAGCGTCTTTGAGTTCGCTGGAACAGAAAAAGTCATTATTGGCTAAACAGAAGGAAATGAAACGAACTCACTGTACGTCCAGGGCCTTAACATGTAAGCTGCGGTCATGCATTCTGTTGCTTTCAACAAATTCACAGTCCATCTGGGTTGTAAATTGGGTGGGCTGATCCTGTTTCTGCTCCGTTAGATTCAGGATATTGGTATTAATTGTAGGCAGAGTTCCACTTTTTGTCCATTTTTTAGAGGAGGAACACCAAGGATATCATTGGTGTTTTTGTTGATCAATTGCGGATTTACAGGGTCTTAAACCTGTTTGTTTGTGTAAACAGTGTCGATCTGGGACTGCGAAGCTTCCAAGATTCCGGTTCTGTCCACTAATGATTCCTTTCTTTTGAACAAATATTTGGGAGAAAGAGATTTACACAAAAAAAACAACCAGTCCATAAATACACTGATTCAAGTAAAGGCACAGTCATTAGTGAAATTTTGAAGGCCAAAAAGGTGAATTTTCAATATAACAAAGAAATCACTTTCAGTTGGTCAATATGGCCCTAGACAGCAACATAGTGTCGGCCCACATCTGGTACGTGTTGAATCCACATGTACCAGATGTGGCTCGGATCTGGGCCGACACTATGTTGCTGTCTGGGACGAATCCAAAACCGTTGCAAAAGCTGCATGGGTAAATCTCACAAGAAAACCACATTCGCGTGGATTCCTATGAATGACTGCGAAAATTCGCTGAACAACAGTAACTCTGACCTGAATTTTTTTTTGCAATGAAAGTCCATTGTCCATTATCAATAGTGTAGCAATGCATGAAGCACCACTTACTCAGAGGATACTTCCAAACTAAGCCACTTTTTATTGGTAAACAACATGACAATTTTGCAAAAAAGGATCATAGTGTCGGCCCAGATCCGGCCCACATCTGGTATGCGTGGAATCCACACGTACCAGATGTGGGCCGACTCTATGTTGCTGTCTGGTCTACTTGTTGAGCTGTATGGTTTTTATTCACTAACAAGATCCAACTCAGAAGAATAATTTGTAAGCAGTATTGGGGAAAGTTACTTTAAAATGTAATGCGTTACAATATTGCTTTACTCTCTAAAAAAGTAACTTATTGTGATACTTAGTTACTTTTTATGGAAAGTAATGTGTTGGATTACTTTTGCGTTGCTTTTTCTCACCTGGGCTGGGCTTGCTTGTTTGCTTTTTAATAGCAAAAAATGCCAAAAAGTTATATTTTGGGCAAATGTAAAGGGTTCACACCAAAAGTCAAATGAATAAGCCTCAGGCTGAAGGAAATGCAAATTTCCTCCAAAAAAGCTCACTATAATAATAATAATAATAATAATAATAATAAAGAACTGATGAATCAGTTGTTTAGGTACTGAAAGTAATGCAGGAAACATTGTCAAAATATTGTATTAAGGCGTTCTGTATGGATCAGCGAAGAATGCACATGTGAGAATCGTTAATGGAAATAAAAAAATAATAGAAATCATGTAGGCCTACTTAACCTTTTGCTGAATCAACTTCTCACCCACAGAAACAAATGTTTTGTCAGTTTGTTGCGACCTCGTTCATTAACATCTCTTTGTTCTTAGCATGCAGCTAGTTACCTCGTAGTTTATGCTCACCTCGTTTAACTCCACACGCGATAAATATTCATGAATTTTCGATGCCCCCGCGC
Organism: Abramis brama; assembly: GCF_963993115.1. Lineage (NCBI taxonomy): Eukaryota > Metazoa > Chordata > Actinopteri > Cypriniformes > Leuciscidae > Abramis > Abramis brama. The sequence goes on along the minus strand of NC_139968.1, from coordinate 10,299,570 downwards.
ATAAGAGGGGAAGAAACTGGCAAGCAATTTCATGCAATTACAAATCAGTATTCCCCATCTACGATGTTCATATCTTCCAGATGGCCTCATTTGTAGACCTTAATGTTAAATAAACACAATCTCTGTGCCATTTAGTACACTAATGTCAAACAAACTTGGACGAAGGTGAATGTTCAATGCTCAGGGTGAAATGAGTACATCAGCTTGATAAATAGAAGCTGCTCTGCTTTTTGATGATGTGAGTTGACTTCCTTGGTTTGTGTGCTTGGGTTGCAAATTTCTGACAGTGAATCCAGTGAGGAGCATCTTTAATGAGGGTTTGAAGCAGCACAGAAAACTGTTCTTTACTTTCGTGGGGACTTTATTCTAATAATAGCTATAACTTATAGTGCAATGACTTAATTCTCGTAATGTTGACGTTATTCTCAACATACTACTTTAGTCTTGTAATATTATGACTTATATATGACTTAATATGACTAATATTTTTAGAATAAAGTAGTGTACTGTATCACGCTGTGGCTAGTGAAGCGCATGACGGAAATAGGAAATAGTCTTTAATAATTAAATCCAACGACACAGGAAAACTCAGGAGAGAGAACACATGAATAAATACCAGACAAATACCGAAAACAATACCGGACAATGAACTACGGAAACTAAGGGTTTAAATACACAGACAGGGTAATCCAGGTACAATAGAACAGGTGTAGAGCTTCTTAATAACCAAGGAAACTAACTAGGGAACAGAATTCAGGGAACAGTAAAAAAAAAAAAAAAAAAAAAAAACACAATGAAACTTAGACATAGACTTAACATTATCCTAAAAATATTACCACTTTAATAAAGTACTGTTACGACTTTATTCTAAACATTACTACTTTAATAAAGTATTGTTGCGACTTTATTCTAAACACTGCTACTTTAATATAGTAGTTACGACTTTATTCTAAACATTACTACTTTAATAAAGTATTGTTGCGACTTTATTCTAAACATTACTACTTTAATATAGTAGTTACGACTTTATTCTAAACATTACTACTTTAATAAAGTATTGTTGCGACTTTATTCTAAACACTACTACTTTAATATAGTAGTTACGACTTTATTCTAAACATTACTACTTTAATAAAGTATTGTTGCGACTTTATTCTAAACATTACTACTTTAATATAGTAGTTACGACTTTATTCTAAACATTACTTCTTTAATAAAGTATTGTTGCGACTTTATTCTAAACACTATTACTATAATATATTAGTAGCTACGACTTTATCCTGAACATATTACTTTCAAACGACTGAAGATGAAGATGAAGGTATGGAAGTGATTTAATACAATAAACTCAGGAACTGACAGAAAGTGTTACAGAGCGTGCGTAAAACAAAGGTTAAAACACACAACGACTGACAACTGAAGGGTGCACAGGGAGGAACTTAAATACATGACAGTGATGAATGAATGATGAGCAGCTGTGATGATGATTAGTGTCCATGGTTACTGATGAGTGGCAGAAAAAATTAAACAAAGGAACACATGTGATGAATGAAACTAACTGGATGTCAAAACTCAGAACAAGCAAAACTTTGTGCGTGACAATTACTACTTAATATAAAATACTTATGACTTTATTCTAAACATATTGCTGCTTTTGTAAAGTAATTTTACAACTTTATTCTCAAAATATTACTACTTAAGTCTCACTTTTTAAATATATGTATTTAACTTATTTATTTTTTAACATGGCACTGCAAGTGTCACGGGTGGTTGCTGGCAGACAGATGAGGAAGATGTATACGATTCAATTCAAAAGGTTTATTCTAAAGATCCAACAGAAAGGCAAACGGATAGCAACACACAATACCGGACACTGAACTGAAGCACAACTGAACATATATACAGGTGTTAAAGATGGTGACTGATGAGTGCACAGCTGAACATGATTAGTGTCCGTGACAACAAATGAGTGATGTATGCAGGTGATGACAAAACATAACCAGTCCAAACTAACGGGAATGTGACAGCAAGGATGTTGTATTAAAGTAATAGATTATTTATTTATTTTACTCACCCTCATGTCATTTCTATCTTTTTTTTTTTTTTTTGCACGAAATACAAAAGTACTGTTTTTAAATGACTTTTATAGTATTTATCCCCAACTGAACAACAAAAACTTATTTTTTGCTATTTACTAAAAGTCTTCCACATGCTTTAGTTTTCAAATATTGTGCCATTGAAATTAAAAGACATGCGGAAACCAATAGGCCTATATCATTTTTGTAATCCATATACATTACCATTTAAAAGTTTGGGGTCAGTAAGGTTTTTTTTATTTTATTTTTTTATAAAATAATACTTCTATTCAGCTGTAATGCATTCAATTAATCCAAAGTGACAGTAAAGACATTTATATTGTTACAAAATATTTATATTTCAAATAAATGCTGATCAAAAATAATATTTTACTATATTTTTGTCTAGTCTATTTCAGAACTTTGGCCAGGACAACTTATTTAAGTTTAAAATGATGTGACATGACACTATCCCTTTAAGCGCAAATAGTCTCTCAGAAATCCAACCTCCTGACAAGGCAGTGCATCATCTGGCCTAAAATACACTTGTAGAAAGCAATTAAAATATTATCTTTCAAATTACTCATTGGAGTGTCTAGACACTCTTAGCTTTTTGATTTATAATCGTTTTTGATGGAGAGTGTACTGTCCCCCTCACATTGAGTACAGACATTATAATGAGATATTACCAAGACAAACACTCCCTAAAAGTGGCTAGACGGTTTTGTGGTGGTATAGAGGCTGCAAATGAATGTGATTCTCTAGGCTAGCGAATAGTAGCTAGTAGTCACGAAATCTTGAAAAATGGTCCCATAACCATCCTGCTAAACTTAAGGTGGTGGAAAGGTGGTTGATTCTGTTTATATTTCCACAAAACAATTCCAATCCCTTAACTAATTTAGAACTTTTGAGGATTATTTCAAAATGTGTTTACACTAACTTTTTAATAACCGAGGATGACCAAAGTGCTGAACAACCATAAAAAAATATACATATATAAAAAAAAATAAAAAAAATGCACAGACATACAATGCACTCACAAATACATGAATAGTTCAAGTGAGTACCGCATAATTTCAGTTTTACTCTCATTAAGGTTCAGAAAAGTTTGTGCAAGCCATAATTTGAGTTCTTCTGAACAAGCTAACAGTGACTGCAAGGCATGCTAATCATTATGCTTTAGGGGAAATAGATTTGGCTATCATCTGCATAACAGTGAAATGACATCCTGTACCATATTTGTTGGAAATGGAGCCTAAGGGAGAATATATAAAGAAAACAATACAGGTCCAATGATAGAGCCCTGAGGTACGCCACAACAGAGGATGGACAGTAAATTTCCTTTGTTAAATGTGATCGAAACCATAAAATAATATCTGTTATTATAAACAACAGACACAAAATAATCCCAAGTTTGAAAACCGGTCTATAACAATTCAGATGTATGTTTTTGATTGACTCAAAAGAGAGCAATTCAGCAACGGCACTGCGAACACAGCTTGTATCATACCTAGGAGTCTGGCTTCTCTGTATGATGATTGGACGAGCTCCTAAATGGGTGGCACTTTGTAACGAACAGCCAGTAACTGAAATGGTGATATACATGACTGATGACACATGAAATAAATAAAGTAAATTGAAGTATGTCATAACACTTAGTTTGATGTTCATAATCTTGCATCTTTTTGTACATTTTTGTAAATGTTTTATTGAATTTTAATGTTACGTGTAACAAAATGATTTCTCTGTATTCAGGTTTGACTGTAGTAATAATAATGCAAAAACGTGTACACTTTACATTTAAAAAAAAGTATAAACCTTGACAAAAAGTGTTACTTGAAAATACATATTTAAATATAAATAAATATATTTAAATACAAATATACTAAAATAAAAATATATAAATATATTTGAATTATTTTTCTGATATATATAATATAAATATTCAATATAGCCTACATAAATCAATCAATCAGTCAGTCAAAATAGCCTACATATTTTGCCATTAATCTGTTTTTCTCAACTCTCGAAAAGGACCAGTCACCACTGCTATTGAATTGCAGAGATTTGACCTGTGGCATGACAAACTGCATGTTTAAGAATCTGTCATGCTGTTTGATGCTTGTGATAAATGACATCACAATGCTCTTGTGTAGCTTCACCATTCAAGCTCTTGCGTGTGGATTTATTTACACTCAGTGACTCGTGCTCAATGTTCCCCTCATTCTCTACAGCGCGCAATACATCACCCGAACGCGGAGTAAATACAGTATGTGGTTGTTTGCTTTCGCTTCGACTGTTAGCGGCACAGCACGTGCCAGTGGAGCAAACGCGGATCCCACTGCATGACCAGAGCGGCGCGGACCAGCAGAGGGAGGCCCATCAATAAGGATGACGCATGGCTGCCGTACTGACACGCAACTGCTGTTTAGCCTGGAGCTGGAGTGATCTGCATGGAAGCGTGGCAGGGCCACTCCATCAAAAAGCGACCCCCTGTACTGCTGATGAATGTCTCTCTTCCAGGAACTCACACTCCAGCAGACGAGGCAGGTAGTATGGAAATGTGTTTCCGCCACGGAATAATACAAATAAAAAAAGTTAATTGCAACTTTCTGTGTCTGAATTCTGATTTTTTTTTTTTTTTTTTTTTTTTTCAGAATTGTTAGTTGCATATTTGCTGTTGTGAGTTTCCCCAGCCAACAAAATACTTTTGCTAAGAACAAAAATGTTTTGCTAACATTCCAATTAAGTTAATTCTAAATGCTCTGAACATTTGAAACGTCATTCAAATGTTTTTTTGATTTTTTTTTATTTTTTTTAATAAAAATGTTAGACAAACGTCCGACTAAACCGTTTCAGAAAAAGAAAAAGAAAAAACATTTTTGTGCTAATGTTTTGAGATTATTAAAGACCAGATAACTACGAATTAACGCTGTATTAACCTTACAGGAAGAACGTTTGTTCATAACTTTGCCAGAACGTTAGCTAAAGTTCTGAGAACGTTAGCTCCCAGACAGCAACATAGTGTCGGCCCAGATCAGAACACTGTTTGATAGATACAGTGTATATGAGTGTATACCTGTATATCTTATAAATCTGAGAAAAAAAAGTCAGAATTGGGAAATATTAACTTGCAATTGTGAAAAAAAAAAAAAAAAAAAAAATCAGAATTGTGAGAATTTTGTGTCTCGGAATTCTGAGTATTTTTCTCAGAATTGTGAGTTTACATCTTGCAAATCACACTGTATAACTCGCAATTGCCAGTTTATATCTCACAATTCTGAGAAAAAAACTCTGAATTGCAAGTTTTTCAAGGCAAGCTAATATTAAAATATAATTAAATAATTAAATTGAAATGAAAAGGCTTTTTCTTAAAGTTGCACATTGTAATATTGACAGCTAGTGGTTGAAATGGGTACTGCAGTCCAAATTCAAAATATTGGAGAGAGTTGTTTCCCCCATCCGCTCCTTCTCAGACTCCGTGCTCACGTGGGTTGCCAGATTGAGGACACGCAAAAGGAATGATGAGTTGATTTAGGCGTTAGATTTACACGACACCGTTTTCTACTAAAAACATTAAACTTTTTATTTGTTTTAGCCATTCATTTACACGAAAACGGCGTTTTGGGTGCCAGAAAATGCAAACTTTTGAAAACGGGTTTCAAAGTGGAAGTTTTTGAAATCGGCATCATGCACAATGACATCATGCACATGCGTATTACGTGTTCAGTCTATAGTGTTTCATCGCCATCTAATGGCCTGGTGCAGAATACAGTGTTTTTAGTCGTTTTCGCTGATCCGTGTGAATGAGGATCGTTTGACAATGGTGTCGCCCATACGCGGAAAACTCAAAGGAAAACTTCTCAGTTTTAAGCATATCGTTGTCGTGTAAACGTACCCTCATACGCATTTTAATAAGCCTTTGGACATAGAGCTTTTTAGATAGTAGTTTTTTTGGTCGGGCAGAATCTGCGATATCTGACCCAGTTTGTTTGCTGGCTTCCGTAGCCACAATACGCTTACGCGGTGTTTTCAACCAACTTGCAACCCGGGGTATCGAAATACTATTGGGTGAATTGGCAGTGTGCAGGATCACACAGACTAAAACAAAAATAGACAATCCGACACCAAACACGCATTTCAAAGTAAAATAACTAGCAGTGGCATTGTTTTTCAGAGAAACGAGCATGTTTCTTAAATCTCTGAAAACTTGTTATGGTATTTTTGTGCTTTAGTACAGTCAACAAATTACACACAGTACCTTTAATGCTAGTGCACCCAATTTAGATTTATTTATTTTTTACATTTTTTTAATGCAAGGTATGCTGATGAGTTATAAGGTATGAAGGAGTACGCTGGTATTGACGCCAAACACAAACATTCCCTTTAACAGATTTCAGTCACATGGCAGCATCTCGTTCAAAGCCGAGGTTCTCTGCAGTGAGTTCTGTCTGATCTCGCTGTGGTTTGATTCCAGCAAGTGTGTGTGAACTCAAAGTTAAGCAGGTGTGCTAATGTAAACTCTCTCTCCTATTGATCTGCACATGAACTGCGGTTGTTATAAAGTGTGTCTCTTGAGACCTGCTGGCTGTGGTGTTTTGAATATTTTACTCAGATATCTACATGCGTCTGAAGCCTCTGGCTATTGGTGTGTAATTATGCTCAAACGTATCCTCAGGGCTGTATGAACCTGTATGCTTGAACGATTGGTAAACAAACACAATATGTATTTCTTTGAGTTGTGTGTTTCCTGTGTAGGGATGTTGAAAATATCGGAAGAAAAAGTCGACTCTGTCATTTGAATGCAGTCACTACCGTCAATTAAACTATGGCGGAAACATGGGTGTCCACCTATTATAAATGTTATGGTAAGATTCAATCTTAGAATCGTTATGCGTTACTGATTCTGGTATTTATTGGTATTGCTGTTTATTTTTACACTCTAGAATACAGTACACTAACATTAGCAGTTTTATATTTGATATTATTAACATCTATCTATCTGTAATAAACTAAATTATGGATATTTCTTTCAGTGCAGGTTTAGGAATGCGCAAAGGTTTTGATTCAGTGGTTGTGTTTAACAGCGAAGTCCTGCATACCTACACAACCACAAACACACAAAAACAACATGACCCCAAGCTGCTTAGTGAAGCTTTAGAATTGTCTGCCCTCCTGTTAAGTGTTTTTTTTTTTTCAGTGTCTGGTTGACAAATATTTGGGCGGGCCTGCTAAAGAGGGTAGGGCAATCAGTCTCTGGGGCGGGGTGGGGGGTGTTGGGGGGTGGGGGGGGGGTGGTGGTGCTGATGAAACAACGCTCTCTTTGTCCTAACGCCCCCCCTCCTGTGTGTTTCCGTGGTGTTCTGGCCAGTTTAGGATTCCATTCACACAGCTCCTGTTTGGAAGGTCAAGCCAAGAAACGCTGGACACGTTGGCATTTTTCTTTTCAGTGAGAGAAAAGAGAGTGCAAAGAGAGGGTAAGTAAAGGTGAGCTGTGAGTATGCTTTACCACGGTAAACAACATTAAACGAGCGCTGTTATTACTTCTATCTATTATTTCGAAACAATTTTCAACAATTTTCAATCAGAAAGTGGTAGTATATTTCAAAAAGAATTACACGTGGAATTCTTAAAGTAGAAATACTTAAATAGTATTTAATCTTTGTTTTATTTACAACTTAAAAATATATTTTACAGTGTACTTTACTTCTGTATACAGCAAGAGCACTTGACCACAGTAAAAGTGTGGTCACATTTAGGGGCCGTTTACACAACATCGTTTTCAACTTAAAACCAAAAACTTTTTATGCATTTTGGCCATTCTTTTAAGCTTATATGGCGTTTTGGGGGCCTGAAAATGCTAACTTTTGAAGACGGGTTTCAAAGTATACATTTTTGAAAATTATACAATTATCGTCTTCGTGTAAGCTACAAAAACATGAATTTGTGAAATCGGTGTCGTCATACGCATGTGTATTACATGTTCAGTCTATAGGTGCGTAGTGTTTCTTTACAAAGTGACATCGCCATCTACTGGCCTGGCAAGAAAAATACAGCGTTTTTAGCCGTTTTCACGGATCCATGTGAACGGGGATCGTTTCGACAACGTTATCGTCTGTAATCGAACATTTTTGGAATAGCAATGCGATGATGTTTGAGGTTCCATGTTAAATTCTAATTTTGTAAAGTCAAAATATTTTGAGAATAATTTCAAAACAGACACTTTACGAAACATTACGTAACATTACGAGATTACAGTTTCTAAAATTTGTATACGTATTTTGAGAATAGTCACAAATACAGGAATTACATATTTTTGTGATTATCACAGCACATGTCCAGCACATGACATGCGAGGGATTAAAAACAAGATAAAGTGGCCACCAATTAAGAATCCATTCCCACAACACAACTGCGATTTAACTAAATTAAAATGAGGGAACAAATTAGTCCAACGAATGAATAAGTTGTGAACGAATTCAAATCTATTTTTCTGTCATGTGCGTAGCTCCATACATGTTTTATTTTTCTCTCTAAACATTGTGTGAATAAATTACAAATATTATTTCTAAATATTTTTTTTACACAGTAAACCCGCATAAGTTGGCAAAACTCCCAAGAATTTAGGTAATAAGTTATGTCAAAGTTTTTAAGTTTTGTACTCATACATTTTAATTGCGCTTAACTTGAAATATTTGAGTAAGCTATTTTATACATTTAACTTAATGTAATCTCATCTTAAATATTTTAATAATTAACACATTAACACAAAATGAACAAGTTAACACAAAAAACCCATTATTTATAACACTTAATTTTAGCATTTACTCTCCCTTTCGAGTGCCATGGCAAAGCATGCTGGGAAATACAAATCCAAGCCCTGTTTCAGTTAAATTTAATGAAACAATTCAGTTTACTTAAAATGTGTCAGTTTTGTGAGCTCAAAAGAAAAAGAAAGTTCTAAATGCTAATAAAAGTTAATTTGATGGATATTTGTACTTTTAAGTTTACCCTACTCAAACCAATTAATTATCTTGAGCATTAGGGTTTTCATTGACAACTTTTCAAAATCTATTTTCATTTGTGTGTGTGTGTGTGTGTGTGTGTGTGTGTGTGGCATACCATTTGTGGTTATTAGTATGTGTGCACACAAAGCTAACATATGACTTCATATACTTGGACCACTATTAAGGTGCTTGTTGAAGCTTGGCAGTAAAAAAAAAAAAATTACTGTCCACTTTCAGCTGGAACATTCTTCAAAATATCTTCTTTTGTGTTCCACAGAGAAATAAAGTCAAATGGGTTTGGAAGTGCATGCGGGTGAGTAAAAACGACTGAACTTCCAACCCTTTGTACTAGGTACAAACAGGGCCATTGATTACTCATTCACAATGAAGTTGTTTTCCATTTCTCCAGCAGCCCCATCCTTCCCCTTTTCTCTCCCTTCTTGTTAACATTTGGCAAAAAATAAGTAGATCTACATTTAGTTAATGATCACCAGCCATGCAAATTGGCTGTTTTGATATTCAGATGATGACTTTTCGGCTGTTTATTTACCTTCCCATATGTCCCTTGGGTGCTGTATGCTAATTTTATTTATTTCTCTGTCCTGAAAATTAGAGCAGGAAGGAAATAGTGAGCAAACAAAAAGGAAAAAGAAGATACTGTTCAAAGAGAAGAGGCCGAGTCGTGTTTATTTGAACCGAGCGCCGCACTCGCACAGAAGCCGAGCGTAATTGTTTAGCTGGATGTGAATTTGGTGTCTAAAGAGATAGGGAGGTTGTCACATCAATTGGACACGGCAGAGTTCAGTGCACACAGATCCTGTTATTGCGCTTGCGGTGGGCCATGAGGAACGTTACGGAAAGTCATGTGGGACTGCAGACCTGATGCTCACTGGCCCACATGAGCGAATCCTCTGATCTTAATGTGTGCGTTTGGCTGAGGAAACGTCTCAGGGCATGACGGAGCTTGCGGGGTTGGCGTTCCTCTGGTAATGCATACACGCAGGGGGGTTGTTTTATTTTCGTACGTGGGTGAATTTCGCTACTGTTACAGCAGGTTTGTTTACTCCAGGAGATTGTCTACATTGCACTGAATCTGATGTACTAATGAACAACACAAATACCTGTCTGGGAACATAAATAAACAAGTTTGTTGTCTTTATGCCCCTAGTGGCAACTGTATTGCAAAGATAATGATTGTTTCGGGTGTAACAGGTTTCCCAAAAACTCCTCACATCTGAAATTGTTTGGACAAAGTTGTTTGGCCAGATGTTGACATGCTGGGTCATGGGAAAAAAACAACACTCGAGACACAACAACAAAAAAATAAAACACATTTATCCAAAACAAGCATGGAGTTTGCGTATCTGTAATATAAAAAGATATAAGAAAAACTTCCAACAACTTTTAGTTAAACTCTTTCCCCGCCAGTGTTTTTGATCATTTTCACAAAAGTGTTATGGCCCCCAGATTATTTTGTTGTATGAATATCTGAACATGCAGTACATCAAAAGAAAGTAAAGAGCCTCTGCTTTAAAAAAAAAGAAAGAAAAGAAATTATTCTAGCTTCATGCATTACTTTATTTATCAACACTTTAATGTGGGTAGTTCATAAAAAAAAAAAGCATAATTTTGAGAAAAAGCTGAGAAAATTTGTTTGTGATAGATGCAACCAGTAAAGGAAAAAAGAACACAGAGGCAGCAGGTTACTGCAAACGTTTAGGGGTTTATTTCCACAGAATGGGGTTACAAAAGTAAAGCAAATGTTAACCCAACTGAGGTAAACCAAACTATTTGTAAAAAAAAAAAAACATACAATAAACATGAGTCACTGCATTTGCCTCTTAAACAATTACAGAGGTCTAGGAACTACAGGACCTGTTCTCTCACAGAACACCACTCCCCATACAGAAACAATTAACAAATTTATACATTGGTGACCAGCACCAATTAACACAAAAAGGGGGATACGCAGACACATAATGGCCATTACACACAATAAACAAATATGAAAACATCAAATATACATAAACAAACACTTCAAATAATACTATCAAATAACTTCACTTAATAAATGTACTTCTTATACATAAACAAAAGAAAAGGAAGCGAGATAGTCCTTGGAGTTCCCCCGGAGCAGAAACCGGAATGGTTGCGGCCCGGTCATTGGCCGGAACCATATATATACATGTCCGATGTTTCCATCCGAACCCCTTTTGATGGTGCACCAGCTCATGGGACTCAGACGTAACAAACAAGCAGACAAAAAGAAGGGTAATAATAAACTCAGCAAACTAAACATTAAAGAGTGTGCGCACTTAACTCCAAACTAAAGTTTAAATAAAGTTTATTAAACCAAAATAATGTTGTTGTGTATTCTTTACTGTAAACAAATTCCATTTAATAAAAAGACACAAACTGACCTGACCCAGGCTCACCAACATCCGCCACACACTCCCCCACTTCTGGTTTCACACCGGCAGGCGAGAAAGAAAGTCAGCCATCACGTTATCTCGACCTGGGACATGCTGGATGGAGAATCGATAGGGCTGGATCGACAGGTACCAGCGGGTAATTCTGGCGTTTGAATCTTTCATACGGTTCATCCATTGTAGTGCTGTATGGTCTGTCTCAAGCACAAACTCACGTCCAAGCAGATAATACCTGAGGGTACCAAGGGCCCATTTTACTCCCAAACATTCCTTTTCCACAGTGGAGTATCGAACCTCCCTGGGGAACAACTTGCGACTGATGTAAGCTACAGGGTGTCGATCTTCTTGCATCCCCTGGAGAAGAACCGCTCCTACTCCAATATCTGAGGCATCAGTTTACAGTATAAAGGGTTTATCAAAATTCGGACAACATAAGACTGGCCCCTGACACAGAGCGTTCTTAAGATCCTGAAAAGCCTGCTCCGCCTCCTCAGCCCACCGAATCTGGTTCAGACATAGCCTGGCAAGCCAGACCTATATCAAGATGTTAGGTCTGGCAACTCACAGATTGAACTCTCGGATTGAACCGCCCCTCGGTTCAATCCGAGGGGCGGGATAAACGGTTGTCTTTCAAATTCCCTCTGCACGCAATAGGATAGCGCTACAGCCAACCAGAGCGTTTTCCCACCAGCGGAGCTAGTTGATAGATTAAACTTTTGCCATATCTGATCGGCAAAACTACGAACACATCTTCCTTTTTTAAGAATGACTTAAGTGCCGTTCTTTGTTCTTTTCTCAAAGAACAGCTTAACTCCAAGTCCTCCAGAGTCGCGGCCAAAGCCGATTTGAAAGACCGCTGTTCGCCAGCAGCAGCCGCCATTCTTTGTTTTCAAGTAGCAGGTAACCGTCGCAACTCTGTCGTCATTATGTTAAGCCCGCCCCGCCTACTCTATAGACGATGTGATTGGCCTGACTAGAGTTTGTTTTTTCCAGCTCGAAAGTCAACGGAGAGTTGCTAGACTACACTGGCTGCAAAATAAATTTTGCTGCCGCTAGGGTGCGTCTAGATTTCTAGGCTAGTTCAGACAGTTTTTCCGCGTTAAATCTGTAAGGACAGCTGCTCTCACAGAAAAGTTGGCTACAAACCTCCTGACCAATTTGCCATTCCAAGAAATGATCTTACCTGAGATCCTTACCTGTGGTATGGGGCAATTCTTTATTGCCTGGATTTTTTGAACTTGAGGTTTAATAACTCCATGGACGATCACATACCCCAAGTACTCAGTTTCTGCCTTTGCCATGGAACACTTGGAAGGATTGATGGTGAGCCCAGCTGATCTAATGTGGTTAACGACAACTTCCAGATGTTGCAGGTGCTCTTCTTAAGTCGAACTGTAAATGACAATGTCATCCAAGTAAGCAGCTGTAAAGTCAGTCAAATTTGAAAGTACCTGATCAATGAGCCGTTGGAAAGTTGCAGCAGCTCCATGAAGGCCAAAGGGCATCTTACAGAAATTGTAAAGGCCCCAAGGGGTCCGGAATGCTGTCAGTTCCCGGGACCTTGCACTCAACGAGACCTGCCAATAACCTTTAGCTAAATCAATAGTGGTTAAATACTTGGCTTTACCCAAACGGTCAATGAGGTCCTCGATTCTGGGAGCCGGATAAGAATCAAACTTTGACACGGAGTTAAGATATGAAGTCGATGCAGAACCGTAGGCTGCCATCTATTTTGGGTGCCAAAACAACTGGGCTGCACCATTCACTTTTTGATGGTTCCACAATGTTCATGGCTAACATTTCATCTAACTCCTCGCGCAAAGCTTTCAGGAGCCGCTCAGGTATTCTATAGCTCATACGTTTTGGGCAAGCTCCTTCTCTGAACACAATGTCATGCTCAACTAAGTTGGTGTGTCCTGGTCTCTTCTGAAAAACTTGGGGATCACACAGCCTCTAAATTTCAAACTGTTGACATGGGGACAGCTGACTCAGAGATAGACTAGAAGGAGCTGAACCTGGTAGATACTGGGCCTCTACCTCTTCCTCGTCCTCTACCTTCTGAATCATGAATGCCCCTGCATCCCTTGATCTGGAAAACCACTCTTTGAGTAAGTTAACATGCAAAGTCCATTTCGAATGTTTCTGACCCGGAGTGGCAACTTCATATGTAACCGGCCCCAGCTTCCTCAGTACTTCAAGAGGACCCTGCCATTTGGCAGTCAACTTGCTCGCATCAGTGGGTAACATCACTAATACCTGAGTGCCTGGCTCAAAGTTTCTTGTCCTGGCTTTCTGTTCATACCAGGTTCACCAACCCAGGCAACCCAGGCTCACCAACATCCGCCACAAACGGGTTTCCCAAAAACTCCTCACATCTGAAATTGTTTGGACAAAGTTGTTTGGCCAGATGTTGACATGCTGGGTCATGGGGAAAAAACAACACTCGAGACACAATAAAAAAAATTAAACACATTTATCCAAAACATGGCATGGAGTTTGCGTATCTGTAATATAAAAAGATTTAAGAAAACTACCAACAAATTTTAGTTAAACTCTTTCCCCGCCAGCGTTTTTGATCATTTTCACAAAGTGTTATGGCCTCCAGATTATTTTGTTGTATGAATATCTGAACATGCAGTACATCAAAAGAAAGTAAAGAGCCTCTGCTTTAAAAAAAAAAAAAAAAAAAAAAAATGTATTCTAGCTTCATGAATTACTTTATTTATCAACACTTTAATGTGGGTAAGTTTCATAAAAAAAAGCATAATTTTGAGCAAAAAGCTGAGAAAATGTTTTTGTCAAATGATACATTCGGATTGGATTCATAAATGATGATCAAAACACAGATGGAGTAATTCGAGATCATCAACACCCTCAAAGCTTCACAGTCCTGTAGTTCATCCTGGTTTGACATTTCATTCAGTAACATAGGCAGATTTGATTTATATGCTGTTTAATGTTGATGATCACATTATTTTACATATGCATCTGCTTACATATGATATCTTTTGTTTCTGCTTCTTCTTCACGTCTTTTAATCAGGAGATTCAGTACTCTTGCAGAATATGTGTAATAGCGCCCCCTACAGTATAACAGTGAAAACACGGATGTCAATTCTGTCAATGATGGGGAAAGCGTTAAAACAATTATTTGAAATAACCAAAATGAAATGTTTTGGAAACAACCAAGTCGGCAAGATTACTTTAAGTAGCCTCAAAATGTCAACACACAGTACAACAACACAGTTTTTATTATGAAAACACAAGTGGGCCAAACTGCAATGTTTGTTTAACTTTTGTTTACATTTTTAAAATAATTAATCTGTTTATTGAAATTTAACGTTACAAAAAACAAAAACGTAGGGGAAAAAAATGGAACGTGTGTATTTTGTATAGTTGATGTAAGCATTAGTTCACACCAAACATCTGTCAAATTAAATACTACTGCCTTTGACGTAACATGTCCATAACGTAAATAATACTCACTGGCAAATTTGAATTCATACAATTTGATTAGTTTGAAAACGTATGGTTGTGAGAAAGTAAGCATGAAGGTTCACCCCTAAACCTAACCCTTCGGGGAACGTAAGCAGATCGTACAAAAACCTACATATGATGGAACGTTTACACGTTTGTAGTTGTCAAAACGATCCCCGTTCACACGGAAAACGCTTTCCGTTCATGGCAGGCCAGTAGATGGCGATGTCACTTTGTAAAGAAACACTACGCACCTCAAAAACTTGCACTTTGAAACACGTTTTCAAAAGTTTGTGTTTTCAGCCCCCCAAAACGCAGTTGTCGTGTAAATGAACGGCCAAAACGCGTAAAAAGTTTTGCGTTTTTAGTTGAAAACTGTGTTGTTTAAACGGCCCCTGAGACTGTACAAATTCACATGAATTTGCCACCAATTCGTCAAAACATAAAATAGTTATGAATTGCCACAAGAGTGTGTTGCTACTGATTAAAAGGTCATCATGTATAAAATGTATGTTTATTTGAAAAACAGTAAATGCAAAAGCAATGCAAAAACTCTTTCTTTTTGCCACAGTTTTGGAAGCCGCACAAATAAGAAAGAGCACACTTAGAGATTCTTTAGAAACAATAGAAAGAAAAAAAAAATCAATTTCTCTCTGGGAAAACAAAAGTAAAGGCTGTTTTCATGGACTAAAGCTATGGTACCCTTGAAGAGCCACAATAATTACTTTACCAAAACAAAAGACATGGACTCAAATGAAAGTTCAGCGCGGTTGTAAACAACAATTGTTGTGTGTTTTCCTTTGCCCTTTTTTTTCCCTTTTTCTCTAGGCCCTGAAACTCAATTAGCTAATTTAAACAAAAGATTAATTTTCATTGTTGTGTTTGTCATTCATTGTTATATAAAAGTATGGATAGCATCTGTGTTCATAAATAAAAGTAGAAAACAGAGGCTTTCTGATAACACTTTCTATGAAGCTCATATATTTGAATGTTTCTTTAACTATGGGCACATTTGTTCCCGTGGACTTTTAGAGAATAAACACTTTCACACTCTCTCTAGTTTAATTTGTTAATCTTGCTAATTTGTTTAATCTGCTAATAATGCCATTTGTTTTTCAACCTTAAATTGTTGTTGTTTAAATGACAAAGAACGTTTCCTAAAGGTTACTTTTTTTAGAGGAACATTATGTTTGTGTGTTTTTTTTTTTTTTTAAGCTTTAATTTCCACCACATCTCAAAATATGCATTTTGTTGTGGAAATGACACTTTAAAGATTTTGGAATAAAATGGTTGACTTTTTTTGTCTTGCTAGGAAAATGTCTATTTTATTTAATATCCATTATATTTCTTGAAGTTGTAACCATGAATAACCATAAGTATTCTGATATATTATGAGTGGGATTGATTGATTGATTGATTGATTGATTGGTTGAGCTTCATGTTTAAAGTAATGACTAATTAAACACCCATTTTTCCATGTAATCTGTAATGCTGAAGGCTCTATTGAACTGTCAAACACTGACCCCAGATCCTTCATAGATTTACTCTTAAGTCCTGTTCCTAACCCTATGACCTCTAACCTTTAACCACAAACACCAGTGCCATTAAGTCACATGACACAAGGAGGTATCCACGGCAACATCAAAGTAGTTTTTGCACAAACTGTACCAGCCAATTAGAGGTTTTATGAGTAACCGCCAAGTAAGCACAAAACGTTTTTATAACATTGTGTTTTTGTTGCTGGCAGGTTACACTGCAGTGCATTTTAAAAACATTCCAGTATCTACACTTAAAATTGCAAAAAAATTAATATAGCATAATTATATTTGCACAGCTGAAATTTTTGTTTCAGTTTTGTTAAAACAAAGTTATATTTTAGTCACAATATGTCTTAAATTTATGCTACATTTTGCAAATGTAAATGGAAGCTTGTTTCCACCACTGAATAAATAAATAAATAAATAAATAAATAAAACAAAAAAGGTAATTGCGTCTTTTTATCTCATAATACTGACTTCTTTCTCTTAATTACGAGTTTATTTCTTACAATTCTGAGTTTTTTTAAAGCAATTCTGATTTATTTCCTGAAATGACGTGTTTATATCTCAAAATTTTGACTTTCTCCTCGTAATTATGAGTTTATATCTCAAAATTCTGACTTTATTCTCGTAATTACGAGTTTATATCTCAAAATTCTGACTTTCTCCTCGTAATTACGAGTTTATATCTCAAAATGCTGACTTTCTTCTCGTAATTACGAGTTTATATCTCACAATTCAGACTTTTTTCTTGTAATTCCAATATTATATATGTGAGATATAAACTCAAAATTGTGAGAAAAAAAATTGCAAGATATAAACTTTTAATAAACTTTATTAAAAAGATAAAACGTTGCAGTTATGCAATTATGATTTATTCCGTGACGAAAACAAACTTCCATAGAGATGTGAAAACAACATCAATTATACATTTATATATAAATATATATATAAACTGCACCATTTGTGTACCACTTGTTTGTTCAAGCTGCGGAGCATGTTAATGTTTTCAGAATAAAAGGTCGATGCAACATTTTGCAAGTGGAGAATTAAAGGCAACACTTAATTTTAAGGTGAAGTACACGCACTTATTATGTAAATTATGCATAATGACAAGCAGCAACTAACCTTAAACTAAACCTTAATCCTAACCGTAACCCTATAGTATATATATATATAGTAAACATGCAGTTGATTAATATTACTCAGTACTTATTTGTGTAATTACACTATAACAATGACATCTTAAAAGAAAGTATAACCAAATTAAATACAATAGGCAAATGAGAATGATTCTTTTTTAGCTCTACTGAGACATTATAGTAGTTTTTTGTATTATTTATTTGAAAGTGTTTGTGGTCCTCAGAAAATGATATGAACTGTTCACAGACAGAAAGGTTTCAGTTTACCTTTGTGTCTGCAGTGCAGTGCTGAAACTCACAAAGGGAGTATCGCTCTCTCTCTCTCTCACACACACACACACACACACACACACACACACACACACACACACACACACACACACACACACACACACACACACACACACACACACAATTACAAAATGTCAATACTCCAAGCCTCCAGGGAAGTGAAGTCACTTGGGTGAAGTTAGCCGTCCCTCTGGGAGAAGTGCCAGAGACAGTAGCTGGAACTAGTTCATAAAGAGTCCCTGACTGAAAGTCCTTGACTTTGTTTGGCTCTAAATGTTTGCATGTTTCTTTATAAACTTCTGATTCCACCAGAGATTTGCACATTTGTTCAGCGAGTACAGGTCCAAATCATTACAGACTTAGATACGGATAGCTGAACCTGCATTACAGTGAAAATGCTTGAAATTGGACCAGTGTGTGGTAGAACAGTTCATATGGCTGTTTCTGTACCTCGGGAAAATGTTTCTGATAATAGTCTGTGTTCGTAGATTACAGTTAATGTCTTGCTTCAGGCCTATTCATGTGGAGTGATTTGTTTTGCTCATATTTTCTCTACTTTTTCAGCACTGTGGATTATTTTTTCTATTTGAAGAAAGAAAAAATTTAAAGGCATAGTACACCCAAAAATGTTAATTCTTTCTTTTTTTTTCTTTTTTTTTAAGTAATTCATTGAGTTTCATATGACTTTCTCTGTGGAACACAAAAGATAATGTTTAGCGGAATGTTTATGCTGCTCTTTTCTATACAGTGGAAGTGGATGGGGACTGGAGGTGTTCAGCTCCAAAATGGCTTTTTTTTTTTTTTTTACCCCTTTTTTCACATTACACCAGTTTAACTTATGTTTTTTGGGGGGGTTCTTGTCTTTTCAGTTGTTTAAAAAATAATTTTCCATTTTGGGTCAACCATGCCTTTTAAAGAACCCCAAAAATAAAATAAAAATAATAAATAAGTACATGGATCTGAAGACCCTAAAAAGTCAGCTTAGTAACATTTTTACTTTTGTAACGTGACGTTGTCAGTTTCAAAAAAGTTGAAAAGCTTGACAGATCCAAATACTTACAACACAACCAAATACAGAAATGCGCTGCAAAAGTTCACAACACAAACAAATACAGAAACGCGCTGCAAATAGGACAGAACACAACGGAAATGTTTCCGGGGAACCCAATAAGTGACGGACGGACGGCTGGGACGTGCTTATTGCTCGTGAGCTTTACCTATGCCCTACTCTCTTAAAAGGGCAGACGGCAGAGCCCTTGAATTGGGCACTTTGGAGGGAGCGGGGCACTTGTGTGCCATTATGTTGATGAAGGGAGCAACCAGAGAATGTCTAAGCAACGAAAGACAACGTAATTTCCTCATTATTTTCACCTGGGATGTTCCCATGACAACGCAGCGCATGTCCATCAGCTGAATAGCTGTTCTTACCAGAAATATAGTATTATTGCTGTTAACATAACTGTTGCAAATAAATATACATTTTATACAACAAAGTTTTTAAAATATGCGTTATATCTGTGTGTGAGTGTCTCAACTTTAAAACTTGCCGTCTCATATTTGGACCCTAGCTGCCTTCTAACATTTCTTATGAAACTTATTTTAACATAACATGACAAAATGTGTACAATGTAACTGATGTATAGATTAATGTCTTTCCCTCATGTTCTTTTTCTCTATCTTTATTTATTTATTTTAGTCTTCAGCTCATTGTTCTTTTTAGTATTCTTATGACATTGAACATATTGTAAATACATTTTGTATATTGTATACAAAGTTGTATGTCATAAACGTGTCATCTCTGTATGTTTTGCAAAAAAAAATTAAAAAAATAAAAGTAGACAGCTGTAAGCACGTCCCAGCCGGGTCCGTCACTTATTGGGTTCCCCGCAGGCCCGGGGTGGGTAATCGGGAGAATCGGGAGAATTCCCGGTGGGCCGCTTCACTTTTGGGCCGGTCGAGGATTTTTTTTTTATTTTTATTTTTTTACATTTGTCACTTTAGTTACATTAGGCTACACACGTTCCGCATTGTGACACCGCAGCGTGCAGCCTCTGCATGGGTTGTACCATGAGAGGGAGTTCTCCCCTCCCCTCCCATAGAGTTGGTTGGGTCCATAGCCCGTCTTTTCCAAAACGTTTTCTCAGGTAGGCTACCGTGGCACCGCCGGCGCCTACCGATAGCTGGGCCGGCCCTATGGCGGAAAATCAATGACAAAATTAACGGAGCGCACAACTGATGCTTGGCGCGCGCAGTAAATGACATTCGCGAGAGGATAACAGATCTACAAGCGAGGAAACGGGAACTCGCGAGCTCATTCAAACCCTTCGCGCGCGCATGACATCTCCTCTGCACGCAATACAAGCCCGCGCGCATGATTATTCCCCACGCTCTTGATCTCCTGCTTTTGCTCGCTCGAACACTTTTATTTTTGGCAGTCCCGCCAGATGGGCGGGACTTACTGTTTTAATAACCTCAAATGTCATTAGGTATCACGTTTTTTTTATTAAAAAAGCATTATTTTTGAATATTTTTGAATACAAATAAATCTGTAAACATTAGTTTAATATGCCTCTTTGTGGAAGAGTGGGATACATTTCAAATTCATTCATTCTTTCTTTCTTTCTTTCCTTTCTTTCTTTCTCTTTGTTTCTTTCTTTCTTTCTCTTTGTTTCTTTCTTTCTTTATCAACCTATCCTTGTGGAACAGTGGAACATTTTTTGCTAACTTCTTAGCTTAAGTGAATTATTATTTAACCTTTACATTATTTGTTGAACCATGTTATTAATAAAAACTACACAATGGTAAGAGCTGAACTGTTGCTTCATTTATCCAATTTGGAAAAAGTGCTAATTTGGAATTCCACCATGGAAAAAGAGGGCCGGTCTTGGGCCTGAAACTCCCGGGCTGAAAAGTGGCCCCACTCCGGCCCTGGTTCCCCGGAAACATTTCCGTTGTGTTCTGTCCTATTTGCAGCGCGTTTCTGTATTTGTTTGTGTTGTGAACTTTTGCAGAGCGTTTCTGTATTTGGTTATGTTGTGAGTATTTGGAGCACACATGTGTTGTGAAACTGATGAAGATGTTTTCTTAATTTGCAGGTGTTTTTCTATTTGCATGTGTTTTCTTCAGTTGCAGCGCGTTGAGCTCTCTCGGCCACCGTAATTTTTTCTATTCAATTAACATGCTATGGTCATTAAATGGCTTTCCTGAGGTAAATGTAACGTTATGTGACATAGGCCTAATTGTTCTCCTGCTGTTATATTGACCTCTTTCCGTGGTTGAAAAACACTAATTGGTCGATATTATGTATACTTTCGGTAAGTTGTACTGCGTCTTTAAATAAAAAAGTAACAGATGATCGGTTCACGTGCACTTGAATTGAGGCGCTCAGCGATCTGTCACGTCACATTTACAAGCGCCAAACGTATTTTTGTCTGAATTTCGTAATAAAATTGACGAAATCTAAGAGCTGAGAATTAGTTTTATATTAAAAGTAGGTACCTCTTTGCTCCGCAATTTTTCTGTGCGTGAGAAAATGGATGTGTGGCGTGAGAGCGTGTGAAAAGTGTCAATTGCGTGAGTCTCACGCTCAATGCGTGAGGGCAGCATTGCGTGGAAAACAGTTACATGGACATTCTGCAAATATTTATTTTTGTGTCATACAGGTTTGAAATGACATGATAGGGAGTAAATAGCGATAGATTTTTACTCAATATTCACATTTTCTGCTTTAACCAGAACCTAATTTTTTTAAATGACTCCATATATGATATATCCAACATTTTGGCAGCGAAGTATCATTAACTAAACATCTGTTATCACAAGCATTTGTCTGTTGACTTGGGATTTGTTCTCGACCTATCCATATCCCGAAAATCAATATCAATACAGTACTAAGTCAGAGATAAATAGGCGGGGATTTTCAGCTGGTGTTGTGAATGGTGTTTGTTTAGTATCTCTTTCCACAGGGCTTCAGAGTGAAAGCAGATAGCGCATCTAATGATCTGCAGTATTGCAGAGTCTCTCAAGCCTCCTGTGAACTGATCCTTCGCACAGTCTCTCAAAGGTAGATGAATCCCACCCTTATCTCCCCTCCGCACGGCCAGATACACGCTGATTGAGAAAGATCCCAGTTGTCTTGGCTGCTGTAGTATATGGGATGGGGGGGAAGGGCGGATGGCAAATGGGCCGAGAGAAGAGAGCCAACAGGTACTGCATCACACCGACACAACAAATTAGATTCAGCCACAAGGGGAGGGAAGGGAAAAGTCGTCCGAAGAGCGAATTAAAACATGGGTTTACTGTAGATGGAGTCTGTGCCGTGATAAAGTCCTTACCAGATACGGATCTGGCAGACGACCTTCTTTGAGGTCGCCCAATCCCATCATGCTTCGTGGCATGGGACAAATAAAGAGTGTCCAGGAAAAACTAAAAGAGAAAATCTAGTTTAAAATGTGAAATGCCTAAAATGCTTGTTTTTCGAATTGTCATATTTTTATTCATGTTGGTTGAAATTGGCTGTACATGAAACCATCCTAGTTTTCAGAAATGTTTTAAATATTTCTTTGTTGGATAAAAAGTATTATGAATTATTGATTTATAAATGTGTCTTTAAATAGGTGCATGTTTCTACATATTGTTCGCACCACATGACTTTGATTTGACAAAAAATTTTTTTTTAAATATTTGTATTTCTTTTTTAAAGAAATATTTATATATTTTTTTAAAGATTTTTTTTTACATAAATAATAATACATATGCCAAACTATCTATCTATCTATCTATCTATCTATCTATCTATCTATCTATCTATCTATCTATCTATATATCTATCTATCTATCTATCTATCTATCTATCTATCTATCTATCTATCTATCTATCTATCTATCTATCGGTATTTGTTGGCTGTTTTTGAATCCATTTTTTATATATATATAAAATATATAAAACAAATATTGGATTCAAAACAGCTCAAAATATAGATAGATCGATAGATAGACAGATAGACATAGATAGATAGATAGACAGATAGATAGATAGATAGATAGATAGATAGATAGATAGATAGATAGATAGATAGATAGACAGGTAGATAGATAGATAGATAGACAGGTAGATAGATAGATAGATAGATAGATAGATAGATAGATAGATAGATAGATAGATAGATAGATAGATAGATAGATAGACAGGTAGATAGATAGATAGATAGACAGGTAGATAGATAGATAGATAGATAGATAGATAGATAGATAGATAGACAGGTAGATAGATAGATAGATAGATAGATAGATAGATAGATAGATAGATAGATAGATAGACAGGTAGATAGATAGATAGATAGATAGATAGATAGATAGACAGGTAGATAGATAGATAGATAGATAGATAGATAGATAGATAGATAGATAGATAGATAGATAGATAGATAGATAGATAGTATTTTTCCAGAAGTCATGGTTACTATAGTGCAGTTTCTGTAAGGGGAGAAACCTACTAAATGAACACAAGCACTTTTCTTTATTGACAGCAAATCAATTTTCTTTTCTTTTATGCTATTTGGCTACTTTTATTGAACCGCTGTTATTTCTACAGGAACAGGCCATTTGTAAACCCAGTATCTTGCTATTTCTCCGAGTAGTTCATGCTGATCAGTAAGTCTTCAGAGAAATTGCTTTTGAGTTTCTTGCTTTGTACGGTTTCATTATTGCTCCGCTCTGACACGAACAAACGGGAATGACCTTTGGAAGCTGCATCCACCCAGGAACAAGGCATGCAGAATTCTTTCCCGTCGTCACACGAGCGCGTTCAATCATTCAGCACCAGACAACTACAGATATCGCAGGGCTTATGGAATTGCTTATGCAATAACACAGCTCTCAATATGAGTGCATAATTAGACTAATTCTTATCATTACAGGCCAATTTGGCAGGCCGTGAGACCGGAGTAGTGGCTTTTCGATATTTTAGATGTTATTTCAAAATCTATTCGGTCACAATTAAACATCAATACGTCTGACTGAGCCTTTGGTGTCAGTTCTGGTTGAGAGATATAATGGTAAATGACTGGATCGATGCCTCCCTTCATATGAGGTTGATATCCGTCACAGCAGATGGATTTTGACGTGTCTCTGCATACGGTCCTGGCACAGACTGCAGAATAAGTAGCTTCATAACAGACATTTACTCGAGATCCCTGCGGAGAAACGCTGGTGTGCTCATGCGTTCGCTTCTTACGTCAAGAGCATTTTTTTAGCCATTAGGGAGCGGTGGATGCTCTATTTCACGTACACACAGGCTGTATTAAACTCAGATCCATGATGAAAACCATGAAACCATGAAAACCAGCACACACCTGTACTGTGTCCACAAATATTCAGTTATCTACATTTAGATAAGCTTTAGGGCATTATTTCATTAAAAAAACATACTGTGAGACTTTATATTTTGAACTGATATCATTATTATTATTATAATTACATTTTTCTTGAAAATATGTCACATAAAGATAAGGATGCCTATTTTTATAACCATTAAGACTGCGCAATTTTACTTTATTTTAATGACATTTGACTTATTTGTGTAATTTCAATTTTTTTAAAGGGACGGTTCGCCCCAAAATGAAAATTTTGTCATCATTTACTCACCCTCATTTTGTTTTTCTAAACCTGTATTTGTTTCTGTCTTCTGTTGAACACAAAAGAAGATATTTTAAAGAATGTTGGTAATCAAACAGTTGGTGAAAGCCATTGACTTCAATAGTATAGAGGGAAAAAAACAAATGCTATGTAAGTCAGTGGTGAAGTCAACTGTATAGTTACCAACATATTTTCTTTTGTGTTCAGCAGAACTAACTATTAACTTTTACCTCAATGCACTCCTAATTACTTCTTATTAATAGTTAGTTATGTACTTGTTGTAGTGATTAAGTTTAGGAGCTTGGCCTACCACGATTGCCAATATGTCCAGTTCTGATGGTCGCTAGTCCTGTATTTTCAGTATCTTCCTGTCCGGTTGTCCCCGCACCAGAGCCTGTCCACAACATGGCCGCCGCACCAGAGCCTGTCCACAATTTGGCCGCCACACCAGAGCCTTTAACAATATGTTACAGTATGGCCGCCACACCAGAGCCTATTCACAACAAGGCCACCAGCCGTAATGGACGCCACATCAGTGTTTCCGGTTGTCATATCTATCATTCTATGTCGCATCTGAAGCTGTCAAGGCGATTCCTGGGCATTTGAGACTGACTTCCAGTTTGGAGGACACACCACTTACATTGGTGCGAGCACATGGTATCTCTGCGGTGGTACTGAGTCTGGGGGTCTCAGAGGTGGTCCTACTGTCAGTTGCACTCCCTATTATGGCAATGGCCATTTTGTATATTTGGCCCTCACACCAACCCAGGAGTCTCCTCCAGAGCCCGCTAAAGCCCATGGGTCCGCTCCAAAACCCGCTCCAGCCCAAGAGTCCGATCCGGAGCCCACTCTTGCCCCAGAGTTACCTGTCTGCCCGAAGAAGTCGTTCCTGATCTGCCTGTCTGCACCGTCACGACCACAGAGGTCATTTTTGAACTTTCTGTCTGCCCAGAAATGACCTCAGAGACCAACCTGGAACAGCCTCCCAGTTCCTTTATGACCAGCGAGGACACCCTTGAGCTCCTGCCTGTTTTGACATGGCCTCTGAGGCAAGTCGTAACCTCTCTTAGCTCTGGGTATCAGTTTCGCCTGGTCAGCCGTGGTAGTCTCTAGTTGTGCCAGATCTGCCCTGGGGGCCTTCGGATCCCTCGTGGTTGTCATCAGCTCCACTTGCTTCACCTTGGTGGTCGTCAGCTACGCCTTGGTGGTCTCCAGCCCTGCCTACCCCGCCGTGGTGGTTCACAGTCTTGCTAAGGTGGTCTCCTTCCGTCTTGGTTATCTCACTATGGATTACATCTCCCATAACCCATTGGCCGGACTCATTATCCCTGATTTCTTCCACCTGTGTGTCATTACCTTGTTAAGCCTAGCCTAAATAAACCCTGTTAATTAAGTTAAATTAAGTCTTGTATGTGTCTGTACTGTATTTCTGAGCATTCTCCTAGTTTCCCGTGTCTTGTTTTTTTATTCTCTGCCTGTTCCCTTGGATTTTTCCGTTTCACCTTTGCTCTGGACTCGGTTACTGTTGGGACTGTTTTCCTGTGTTTGGACCTTTGTCTGTTTTTTGGATTACAATTGTGGATTACCCTTTTAATGTATACTGCGTTTTGATAGTTAATAGTGAGAATTGGCCCCTAAACTAATGTTACCATATTTCATGACAACTCAGAATAGCTGTATTGTATGTTATTGAATATAGGGATGTTAATATATTTAGTCTTGCCAGCTAGATCTGCTAAGCTGCTGTTGATTATTACTGTTGCTGCAGATCAAGTACAGGCTTGCTACTGCTAATAGATACACAGACACACTTCTGTGAGCATGCAAGATATACTGGCACTGCAAGAATAGACATACATCAATTCCATAGAAGATTTAAGCAGGTGGAGCTGGGGAGGTGGAGGCGTTCAAAGTCAATTTGATAGCGCTGCAGGACTAGCTTAAAGCAAACATTGAACCAAACTATTTAAATGTTCAGCAATCTGGCTGCAGGATCAGCAGAGGCCAATCAGATTGTGCCTATGCCCTCTAGAGTTTCATGATTATATATATATGTGTATTACATTGGTATCGGTCCGCCAAGCTACTGATTTGACTAGTATGAATATGTTAAAATGATTCTGTGTAGAATTCCTCACATCAGCTTGTGATTTTACATACTATTGTTTTGTATTGGTATAAGCTTATTGCAGATGTACTGCTGAAGTTGCATCAGAAAGGAAATAACCAAAGTCTGCCATTGATTTAAACATGGTGCATATAGCCTAATCTCTCAACGTTACTGATGCACAACTTTCTCTTTTGTCATTGAGCATTCTGGATCAGCATCTGGAGCCCCATAGAATCATAAATCCCCTCTGGCTTTGTGTATGAGTGAAGACTAAGGACTGTGCTAATGAGCATCTGCATAAGTAGAGGCAGTTTGTCTCAACCCAGTGGGAGTCTCCCATTCAAATGCACTAAAACAAAGACACCGCAATGGCTTCAAAAGAAACTCAGGAAGAAGAAAGTGAAATCCATGCCGGCTGGCTCAAAGAACTCCAAATGCAAATGGATTTGTTTAGGATTAGACATGTGAATCCTTTAGAAAGAGAAAAAGAGGACTTTCCTCCTCCAATCTTGGCTTTTCAGATTAATGTAGCACTGGTGAGTGACAATTCCCAGCATCAGTCCAGGAAGGTCAGCAAGCAGCTGTGAGAATGTGGAAATTGAAGGATTTAGAACATTTGTTTCTATGTCCTGTTGTAATCAAATTAGCCAAAAGAATCAGCCGAAACAAAGTCAGTGAGGGATCTGAGGCTAGTAAAGCCAGTGTAATACTCTTTGGCAAAAGTTTTATGATATTGAGGCCAAATAACAGTAAATAAGTTAAAACAGTTGAAATGATATCCTTACTTAGGCCTACAACTTACTGTACATTTTTATAATTTTTTGATTAAATGAGCCTGGCAAACCTTGGCAGTTTTAGTTTGTAAACATTTGTATGTTCCAAAGACGAATGACAGTCTTAAGGGTTTGAAACGACATGAGGGTGAGAAAATGATGACTGTATTTTCATTTTGTGGGTGAACTATCCCCTTAAGATTGTCAGTATGTTGATATACATTTTAGCACTTATCCAACGTACCACAATTACTATTGGTGGGGGGGGGGGGGGGGGGGCATTCTCATTTACTAGAATGAGTCTTTGAATTACACTATGCTGCTTTTCCATTGTGTTTCTAAACATGTGGTAGTCTGACTTGTCTCTCATATCTAGCTTTGGAAAGTACGATTTATTCTAGTAATTCTAGGTTGTTCATTCTAAACGGTCCTCTCTCGCTGAGTCCGTAATTGCATACTGTCTGAGTAGGCACTACATTTGAATTTGAATTTACTTTGCAACCATTAAAAAAGTATGCTATTGTAGTATGAATATGGGTAGTATGAATGAAATTCGTACACACTACATCTGCCATGTTGTCACAGTCTTGTGACCTACCAGCGTCAGTTGCGTCGCTTCACTGCTATTCTCAAATCTTCTCCCATGGCCTCATGTTTTAGGGTACGTTTACACGACAACGATGTACTAAAAAGAGAAAAAGTTTTTCCTTTGCAATTTTTGAGTACAGACGATAACGTTGTCAAAACGATCCCGTTCACATGGATCTGCAAAAACGACTAAAAATGCTGTATTATTCATGCCAGGCCAGTAGATGGCGATGTCACTTTGTAAAGAAACACTTTGCGCCTAGACTGAACACGTAATACACATGCGCACGACGTCACCGTTTTCCCAAATTCACAAACCCGATTTCAAAAGCTTGTGTTTTCAGGCCCCCAAAACGCCATTGTCGTGTAAATGAACGGCCAAACGCATAAAAAGTTTATAGATGAAAACGGTGTCATGTAAACAGCCGCTAAGTTTTCAAAAGTAAGGTTCCCATAAAGTTTGCAAAATTATGACATGGAATGTTCCCTTAACGGTTGTTTAACCAAGAAAAAAAAAAAAAAGGTTTTCATAACTAATGTTCTAACATTTTTGTTAGTTGGGTTGTAGTGTAGCTTGACTGTTTATCTCCTTTCAATTGTGAGTAGCTGGTAGCTTTCACAAGTTACAGTTTCAAAATAGCTTTGAAAGGAAACAAGAAATAGAGGTCCACCCACTTGGACAACTTCACCCTTAATCGTGCACCAGACCTTTTTTTAGATCTTTTCATTTTTTTTTTTTCAAAACCTATTAAGATTGTGTAATTGTCGCTGTCTGCAAAGGTGATACTTCCAAGCGCTTAATTGTACTTCGCCAAGATTCTCCGCGAGAGGCCATGGATGTCGAATTACCAAAATTATCTAAATCATAACACATCACTGGCCCACTTTCTTATATGCTAATGTAATTAAACACTTAGCGGAGGACTGGAACGAGTGATGAGTTGAATACGAGCCCCCTCCGTTTCCCTCGCAGGTGGGAGGGAGTGGCGGAGAAAGAGATGAGGAAATGAAATTGTTGAAGAAAAACAGCGAGGACAAGATTCCATTATCTCATGATCAATACGGCTATTTGTGCCATCCGTTCAATTCAGGATCTCTTTACTGTGAGAGAATGGCATAGATATACTGAGCCGGTTGCACTGTGGGTCGACTGTCTTGAGATTGTTTCCTAATGCGGGCCCTTATGGGATTTACTTTGTCGTATAAAGAACCTAATGACAGGAGGTGGGCTCTCTTATGTTTTGATGGTCCTCTGCGATGAGTGGAGTGGCTAATACGCTAGCGAATAAGCACTAGAGATTTCAGTCATCCATTTTACCCACCCCATAAGTGGAAGAATTTATTTCTGAAGAATTTATCTGAAATTGGAGATGACAGAGGTTGTTAGCGGGTAAAATACTGCCCTGCCGTCGAATTCAGATCATAATTCCAAGCTGAACGTTTGTATTGTGGCGTCAGAGTGTTACACACAAACGCTTCCCTTTGTATTTCAAGAGGGAACCTCAGGTGTCAAATTACACAGCCAGATTAATCTGAAAATGTGTTAGTTCTATTGTTAAAAGTAGATGACACAGAAATGGCTTTAATATCCTACATCATATCAATTTAATGCACCGATGTTCCAGCAAGGCATTGAACATGCCGGCAAATTTCAGTGAATAACTTAATTAAGAGGCCTAACTTGCGAGATCAAATGAGATTTGTGTGATTGAGATGGCTCATATGCTGCTAATTGGTCCTTTCATGCAAAATTTTTGTACCCTGGAGTTCCTTTCCCTCCAAAGAGCAATTGAATTGAAGTATATGCAAGATTTCCATAATGCATCCATTTGAGAGTGAATTGGATCCATGAGGAAGATCAGTTGTACTTTCAATCGGGAAAAAAAAGAATCATTAAATTATCATGATGTGCGCATTAATTACGCAGAATAATCAGATTTATTATGTGAAGAGAGGAGAAAACAGGTTAGTCTCCATTTGACAGGTTTTATATCCCCACCCCATCTGTCAGTGGTTTCTGCATTAATTCTCGAGCGGATGTTTTTCTAACCTTATTTGTCATATACAGTGGGCTATAAATAGCAGCTTCCTGTCCTCTTCTGCCATAGTCACAGTGATGACTTGGTTTGCAGGGTCTCCCTCAGCATCCTTGTGCAGCAGATGGCAAAATGATTTGAACTGTTTGTGAGCTTTATTTCAACATGAACCGTATGTTTAGTTCTGAGTGCCCAGCCCACATTCATGGCAAACTTGGAAATGTCACACTGCATAACAATCTTTTTACATGTTTCATGCATGAATCTAACTAAATCGGTGATATTTATGCTTTAACCTCAAAAATGCAAAAATAGACTTAATAACTACTACCTACTGGTTGTTCTAGTTTATTATTTACAGTTTTATTTCATTAAAAAATATTTTCATATTCCATATTAATAAAAAAAAAAACATTAAAGGTATAGTTCAACCAAAAATACAAATTCTGTCATCATTTACTCGCCCCCATGGCCTCAGGGCTGTTGTAGCCTAGAAGGTTATGTGTAAAAATGTAGTTGAATCAAATATAATATTTCTTTCTAAAGATACTTTCTGTAATGTCTATTTGATGCTTTTCTTATTTAACACAATAATGACTTTATCTTTTGGGGGTAAATTCTCAGCCATATATATATATATATATATATATATATATATATATATTGTGTTAAATATAGTCATATATATATATATATATATATATATATATATATATATATATATATATTGTGTTAAATATAGTCATTATTGTGTTAAATATATATATATATATATATATATATATATATATATATATATATATATATATATATATATATATATATATTTATTTATTTTTTTTTTCATAACAATAAATGTAAACTTTTAGAAGTTTTCACTTTTTTTCACTTCAGCAATAATCTGCCAAGTGTCATCTTTAAAAAGAGACCAGACTTAAGTCTGTGCTCCAAAGCATTCAAGATGTATGACAGTATGAGTTGGAAATTTTATTTTCAGGTCCATGCTCAGAAAGTGAATAGTTGATTAAAACTACGGCATAAATATAATTTAGGAACATAAAATCCCCTAAAAATACAAAATATTAAATAAAAAACATTATCGAACTAAAATATTGTACAGCCATTTCATTTCATTAAAAAAAAAAAAAAAAAAAAAACAGTACCAGAGGGTTAAAAACCAGATAACTTTGAACGCATGTTCTATTAACGTTGCTGGAAGAACACTTGAACATATACTAGTTCATATCTTTGAGAAAACCCTGCCAGAATGTTAGGGAAGTTCTGAGAACGTTCCCTGTAAGCTTGTTTGTAATTTAGTGTATGTTTTTGTTTTATAGAAAAGAGCAGCATGAACATTCTTTAAAATTTCACAAGTCAAAAAGTTTTACAATAACATGAGGGTGAGTAAATGACGACAGAATTTGTATATTTAGGTGAACTCTCCCTTTAAATCTTGGTGGTCACGTGAGCGAACTCAAGTTGGATCTTTTCTCACTTTATTTCCTGTCGCATTTCCTCTTTATGGAAAAAGCCACTAAAACAAATTGATATGTCTAAAATGAAACCTTGACGCCATAAACCCCAATTCTTCTCGCTTCTATATTTGTTCCCGTGTTTGGGTGGCTTTTCCTGCGGGAAAATGTGAAGCGAAGAGGAAGATCACAGAGGGCATTAGTTACGATTAAGAGTTCGGGTGGGTGGGTCTCGCCGATATCCCAGCAGCCATCATTAGCTCATCACGCAAGCCTCCAGGGGGTGGGCGCCATCAATCTACCCGACAGGGGCGGCCGGGCGTAGGCAGCCCAGCGTGAGGGAGAGCTCCGCTGCCTCCACACTCAATCCAGACAGAAACAAATGGAGAGCTCAGGAGATTCAACTGAAAATTAAGAAGGCAACCGGTGTGATGCAAACTTAAGAAGCAAAGAGTGTTGAGTGCCAGTGGGTAATCATCTCCTTTACAGCACATTTCCTTTTCCCTCCTCTTCAGTGCTTTTTATGCACTGTACCTCAGCATCAATCACATCCTTAGGACTCACATTCGTTGAAAGTAGAACATGATGTAGCTGGTGGCGAATTTTTCGACCATTTTGGTTAGGAATTAATGGTACGACGGTCCCCAGCTAGCGTCTTTAGGACATTCTGGCAAGGTTCTTTCAAAGTTATGAACAAACATTCTTCCTGATGCATTAATAGAATGTTCGTTCAAAGTGATCTGGTGTTTAATAATGTTCTCAAAAAGTTAGCACGAAAACGTTTAGTTGGACGTTCGTTGATCATTTTTTAAATGTTACTACTTGTTTCAAAACATTCAGAGAACATTTAAAGGTAACGTTCCCACAATGTTTGCAGAATGGAATGTTCCCTTAAACTTCACATAATCAAGAAAATAGTTAAGGAATTGAAAGTGAAAACTATGAAAACTATTTCATGAAAACTATTTCATAACTCAATGAGAATGTTTGCATAACATCCTTAGAAATTTTAGTCCCTTTTAAACATTCTTTAGACTATAGGTAACTTTGTAACTACATGTCAACTAACTCTTATTAGAGTATTAGTAGACTGTCTGCTTAATATCTGCTAACTCTTTACTGTGATGATCCTCAACAGACATTCTACTGACTATAAGTAACTTTGCAACTACATGTCAACTTATTCTAACCCTAACCCTACCAGTCTACTAATACTCTACTAACACTCTAATAAGAGTTGGTAGACATGAAGGTGCAACACTTATATTATTATCACTATATTACTTATTGTCAACAGAATGTGTTAAAAGCCCTATTCGGGCGGGATTAACTTTACAAGGGTAGATGGAGTAATGTAATTTTACCACAGGACGTCTATAATATTAATGGCCAGTTCGCACGAGATAAGTAAAACTTGCAGAAGTGGGAGGAGTAACTCGATTTGCACATCGCCGTCACCCTCCTGTCGTCTCATCATGTGTATATATATGTGATGCGATCTGGGAAAACCCACCACATGGTGAAATTTTACCTATTACAGGTTTTGATATCATATGGAAGCTGGTATCAAGCTTTTATTTTTATCATAGCTTGTTGGTAGCAAAAGTTATGTTTATCTGAAGTCTCTAAAGTTTGTTTTTCCACCTCTGCCGAGCGTTAGAGAAAATGGTCGCATAGAATGCATTAGAGAAAGAGAGTATTTTCAGCTTGACACTATAAATCGCTGTTTTTCTGCACTAAACAAGGGAATTTTGCCAAGATATTTCCAGAGATAAGAGAAAAGATGAAAAGATGGAAAAAAAAAGTGACAAAAAAACTGACATTCAAACTATTTTGGAATTTACTGAAAACGGCCCAGCGCGACATCCGACGGGTTTTCCCAGATCGCATCACATATATATATGTATATATACAGTTATGTCCGGTCGAACGATGTATTAATTAACTTTAGATTGGATTATGTTGGTAATAGGCACTTACCTAACACTAAAAGATGTTTCGTGCCTCTAACAAGTGCTTTCGATCTTCTTCCAGATCTGAATAGTGTGTGAAAACACTTGAGTTTTGCCACAGACACGTCCCAGCGTCTAGAACGCAACTGAATGCTTTTCAAGCGTATCCATACTTGAAAAACAGCGGGAAACTACTTTTAAACAAGAAATGACAATATTTACATACATATTTACAGCGGGTCTATTCGCACGGGATTAGTATTACCTTAGTCCGAACCTTTTTACTGAAGGTAACAGTCGCCGTAATCTTTACTGACATTGTCCGTAATGATCACTGAGATGGCACATTCGGACGGGACTAAAATCAGAGAAGCTCTGGTAATTGTTACTTTACCCCACCTCTCCATGTTAAACTAGTCCCGTCCGAATAGGGCTAAAGGGACCATCAAAATAAAGTGAAACCATATATATATATATATATATACACATTAGAAATGTGACTGGGGAAACTACATTTCTGTTATTCAGTGGGATGCCCTAACTTATAAACACACCAACATAAGAAAAACATAAGATTTTGTTTATGCCACCCACCTCTCTTTTGACTATTTTTTAATATTGTGTCCATCTCTCGCTCTCTGATCCTGTTCTGCTTGACTCGCTCTCCTCCCACTCATCATAAGTGTCAAGTTTAAGGGGTCAGACCTGTTTACCCAGATATCTTAACTTGAAGCCAGCAATTACTCTCTGACCCCACTCTTTTGGTCACTGAGATGACCAGATAGCTTGCGTGGCTGATCAAATGGAAAAAATATGATTCAGATTGGGGTCTGTGGGTTAATGATATACTTCAGCTCAGGAGAAGTTTCTGTTGCTGTTGTATAAACAACCAAATGCTCTGAAATACAGGAGAGCTGCAGCACTTAAAATTAAATTTGGGTTTGCAATTACTTAAAAAAATAAGGATGCACATTTGTATATTTAAACTTGAAATATTTAGATGAATTATTAGTTAGTTCTTGTCGGCAAATCTGATTTCGAGCAGCACTCAAACATTCTGATGCAATCCAACAACACAGTCTGACAAACGAGTGAATCATTAATTTAACCCATTCGTTCAAAAACTCAGATTCATTCGGGAAAAATGTGATTGTCTTAATCAATGAGTCACTGAATCATTTACTCAACCAATTCGTTCATAAACGCTGATTCATTCAAGAAAAACAACAAACAAGCAACTATGTCATTTTATTAAGCAATTCGTTCTAAACTGCTAATTAATTTAGGAACAAAACATGTAACTGTTTTATGAACTAGTTGCTAAATAACACTGTTGCATTCAGGAAATAAATAAGTAATTAATTTATGAGCGAGTCATTTGAATCATTCAGTCAAACAGTTTGTTAAAAAAAAACAAAAAACATTTGGTTCTGCTGAGGCTTTGTTTAGAACCGTTTTTGTTGGTGGATCAAAATAATAAGTCTATATTGTGTCTAAAATGTATACAAGCAATATCACACAATCGTAATGCCTCCTTGCTTTAATAAACAACAAGCCGTAGTTAGTTGATGTTTTCTGTGCTAGAAACAGAGGATTTGTAATGGCTAAATGATGATGGAACTTTAAGGTTCTGATCCACTTCAAATGTTGACTACTGTATTTTAAAAGGACTAGGCTAATTCAGTGTGAAAGCTTTTGCTTCAGGTTTTACCTTGACGGAGAGTTTATGAACCCAAGTACTAGTGCGTCCTCGACTTTTCCTCAATCCCTCCAGGTGAGTAGCACACGTGTTCCCGCTAGTTTCACTGTACGCGCTAGATTCATTACGTTTTGTAGCCTATCCGTGTTCCTCAAAACCCATTTTCCAGATTATGACTGGCCTATTCGTGAACCCGTTTGAGTTATGCTCTCGCTTCTACTCATTGATATGCCCTACCTGTCTGCATGTTGAATTATATACTTCATCTGTGTTTCTCCTTGGTGAAATAGTCCAGTGAAGATGGATTCAAATATACACAAGTTAATCCTGTCAGGACCGTCACTACGATGAATAATAATGCTTTTGTGAAAACCGACCCTTGACTCTGAAGTGCAATCATCTAAGTAAAGAAACGGTGCTCTTCGGCGTCCGTTTTCATTGTGCAAATTGTTTGGAAATATTAAGCAGTCTGCAGTGATCTCCAGTGCTGTAAAATAATAACTCTGGCAGTGGTGCCTCAGTGACCTTATTTATTCCATTCAATAGAACAAATGAAATAATAGAAAAAAAGAAAAAAAAAACAGCTCAATATCAACAAGCCTTGGGAGCCCGCACTAACACATATCTCTTAAATACATGTCAAAATAAACCGGGAGCTCGGAAACGATAAAGAGTTATTCAAATTTATTTAAAGTTATTCTTGGATACTTCATTGCTGTACCATGTATATTGTGTTTTTGGTTCTGTCATGTTTGTCTGTGTGCCCTGTCATTTGACCCAGTTTCCCCAGTGTGTCTGACTGTTGTATTCAGTCTAATTAATCTAATTAACAATTACCTTTTTAGTTCCTCGTTTAGTCTAGTATTTATACAGTGTAATTATTTGTTGATTTGAATTGATTAAAGTTTTTGTTATGGAATTGTTATTGAATCAGAATTGTTAAATAGAATCAGAATTGGAACCTTAAATGGTTAAAGTGCTTATAAAGACAATGATTTATTATTATAATTATTTATTTCCCAATGTCACTAAAGTTTATGTTTTGGTACTTAATGCAGTGAAATTTTGACTTTTTATACATCACTTAAATGTCCAAATAATTTTGGATCCACTGTATCCATAAATGCTCATATTTAGCAATAATGCTAATGCCTAGATAGAACATAAAGACCACATAACTTAGGATACAAATTCCATTAACTTTATTGGAAGAATGTTTGTTCATTCAACTTTGAGAGAACCTTGCCAGAACATTAGACAAA
Organism: Abramis brama; assembly: GCF_963993115.1. NCBI lineage: Eukaryota > Metazoa > Chordata > Actinopteri > Cypriniformes > Leuciscidae > Abramis > Abramis brama. Next base: position 10,263,084 of record NC_139968.1, on the reverse strand, counting down.
GTTCAGAGAAATGTTCCTGGTGGGTCATGAGGTAATACTTTTAGAAATGTTAAATCACTAATTAGAACCCTCAGTAATTTCATGATAATTTTTACCTCTGTGTACAGCAAGTCATCACTTACCATAATCACATCAATTTGATCAATGTCAAATGTGCATTTATCTCCCTAATTTTCCTCCATTTCATGGCAGGTGGAAGTTATAAGGCTAATTTTGGCCACCATTTTTTCTAACTATTTTTAGACAAGCTGAGAAAATTGTTGCTGATAACACACACATTTAACATGAGAACTTTAAGATGTTACCCTCAGATTTTGTTGTGCAAATCAAATAATTTAAATCAGCTACAAAAGATATTGTTTGGCAACTGGACTATGTTGTGTGAATCTAATATTGTGTACTGGCCATGCCATGGCTGTCCAAGATGAATTTCCCAGAAATGGGACTCGACTCGACTCGACGTTCTCAAAACGTTAGCAAAAAGCATTATTTACAAATCATTCATGGAACGTTTTTCTGAAACGTTATAGTTGGACATTTGTTTTTTAAATGTTACTACTTACAGGGAATACTTATAATATTTGCAAAACAATGGAGAAAACATTTCCTTAATGTTTCCATAACCAAGAAAAATATATTTTTGAAACATTTAAAAAAAAACTGGACTTGTTGAACGTTCTGAGAACATTCAGATATGTTTTCATAACGTAATGGGAACATTATCGAAACATTCCTAGAACATGTTTTTGGGAGTACGATGCAAAAAATAAAAAATACAAATATTGAAACCAAAAATGTTAAGATCCTTTATCTTTGTGGTCCCCCTAACTTGACTTTGTTGACCAAACATTTGTCTGTGAAGCATCAGACAGAGAATGAAGGTCTGAATCCATGTGCAGAGATTTGTTAGGAGGAACTTACAAGGAGAATACAGAGAATGGTCAACATCAGGCAATGATCACACACTAGGCAGATAGGCAGAATGGCAAACAACTTACAGAGGCAGTCCAAGATCAAAGTCCAGAGTCAAAAAAAAACAAAACAAGAGAGTAATCCAACATAGAAAGCTTGTATAGGCCATCCTGATTAGATGATGAATGCCTAAGAACAATTAACTCAGAATTCAGGTGAGTGAGACCTCTGGTGGCAGAGATGAGAAATGGCAGATGTGACAGTACCGTGTTTTTTTGTGTTTTTTTCAGAAGGGAAATATGAAAAGCAGGAGAAATGCAATAAGCAGGCATTTTTAACTTGTAAGTGACATGATTGATTTGTCTGATAATTGGGAAATGGGCCCATATAACTTGGACCAAGTTTGTGGCCAGGGAGTCTCAGCTGAAGGTCTCAAGCGTACATCCAAGCTCTTTGACTAGAGTATAAGATGGGTGCAGGTATGCGATGACGATCGGCTTGGATCTTTTGGCGTTGAATAGCACGCGAGAGGTGTGTGTGCTGCATTCCAGGTTTGTTCACTTCTGTTCATCAAGTCATCTACAGACGGAACCTCAGAGGGTTCGCCCGACCAAGGAAACAGGGGAGGTTGATATGTGACCAGGGTTGTGGGGAATAGTCAGGGGTTGTAGAAGTACAGCAGGAGGCAATATGGAATCCTTGGTCTGAGAGCAGATAGAACAGCACTTGACGTAACTGGAGACATCGGAGGACAAAGAGGGCCACCAAAATCGATTGTGTGCCAGAGTTATGGTGCGTAGAATGCCCGGCTGGCCCAAGCTGGGTTTGGAATGGATCCATTGAATCAGTTGACCCTGTAAGTCCCAGGGAACATATACTTTATCAGTGGGGCATTCCTTGGGTGGAGGTTCAGAAGCTTGGGCCTGTTGTATCTCATTTATAAATTCCCATCTTATAGGACCTAGAATTATGGAGAATAGTAAGATAGATTTATCTGATGAGCTCTCACGTGGGCTTGTCATGCAGACGGGACAGGGCATCAGTCTTGATGTTCTTGGAGCCGGGTCTGAAGGAAAGATTGAAGTTAAAACGTGAGAAGAACAAGGCCCATCATGCTTGACGTGAATTTGTTTTCTTTGTGCTCGTGATATGCTCAAGATTTCTGTGATCGGTTAATACCAGGAAAGGGTGTTTGACACCCTCAAGCCAGTGCCTCCATTCCTCAAAAGCTGCCTTGATTGCTAGTAACTCACGATTGCACACATCATAATTGCATTCTGAGGGCATCAGTTTGCGAGAAAAGAATGCACAAGGGAAAAGTATGTGGTTCTTGGCATTCTCCACTCTCAGAAGCATCCACCTCCACCATAAATGGTAGCTCAGTGTCAGGTTATTTTAGAATGGGTACTGAGGTGAACCGGTGCTTTAGATGTTGTGCATCAGACCACTGAAACTTGTGGGGTTTGCCGCAGAGAAGGAAGTTAAGGGGAGAAGCCAGACTGCTGACATTTCAAATAAATCTCCAATAAAAATTTGTATAATAACCTCTGTAGTTGCTTTACAGTTCTGGGTGTGGGTCAATCCAGGACAGCCTGAACCTTGGTCTGGTCCATTGCAATGCCTTTGGGTCCAATAACATCCTAGAAATGTAATGATGAATTTGTGAAACTCACATTACTCTGCCTTTGCAAACAAGTGGTTCTCCCTGAGACAATTTAGGACCATCTGGACGTGCTTAACATGGGTGTGGAGAGTGGATGAGTACATCAAAATGTCATCAATGAACACGATGATGAATTGTCCAATCATGTCTCTGAAGATGTCATTCATGAAGGCCTGAAATATGAATGGTGAGTTTGACAGGCCAAAAAGCATGACTTGATATTCAGAGTGGCTCTGGTGTGTGCGGAAAGCAGTTTTCCACTCATCACCCTCACAAATTCTAATCTAATTTTATGCATTGCGCAAGTCAAATTTGGTGAAAAAACTGGCTTCACATAATTGTTCTAGGGCTGTGGGTACTAAAGGTAGAGGAAAAGGGTAGTTTACCGTGCTCTTGTTAAGACCTCGATAACCAATGCAAGGTCGAAGACCACCATCTTTTTTCTCCACAAAGAAGAACCCAGCTGATGCAGGAGTTGTGGAAACCAGACGTCAAGGCTTCACTGATGTAATTTTCCTTTGCCTAGGTCTCTGGTAGTGATAAAGGGTAGATTTTGGACTTGGGAGGCATGGCACCTCATAGGAGATCAATGACACAGTCAAATTCTGTTAGGAGGTAATTGAGTGGCACAAACTTGGTCAAAGACTTCTTTCAAGTCAGCATATTCAGGAGGTATGTGGAGGGGTAGCTCAGGTTCATCTTCTGAGATGCAATAAACTTATGGTACCAGAACACAAGAACGAAGGCATATGGGGCCCCACTTCAGTATTTATCCTTCTTTCCAGGAGATTACAGGGTGTGTTAGGAACCAAGGATATCCTACAACAAGTTGATTGAGTGGTGTGTGAGTGATCACAAAAGTGCAGTTCTCAACATGAGTGGCTCCCACTTGAGTCCTTAAAGGTGAAGTACATGTTGATGGTTGATGAATCCCGAGCTGAATGGGCGACCCATCTAGTGCTGAAACACGAACAGATGGAATGCAAGGAATAGTAGAAATTCCTAACTCTGCCACAAGTTTATCAATAAGGTTCCCGGGTGCCCCAGAGTCAATGAAAGCTTCCACAACAATGTACTTTTCATTCCAAAGTAGGGAGTTGTAAATTGTGTTCTCACTTTAGTTTCTCGGAAGAGGGGAGAGGGGATGGCCAGATAATGTGGCGAAGGGATGGCCAGATAATCCGCAATACATGAGTAGACTCAGTTGCCTTCATCTCTGTTTCTCCACAGAAGAAAGATGAGCTTGCCCAATTTGCATGGGTTCTACAGAAGGGATTTCTGAGCTGGTTTCTCATTGGAAGCTAGATCCCTCCATGGGCTTGCGAACACAAATAAGATTGTCAATGCAGATGGACAGCTGTATATATTTCTCCAGGGTCAAGTTGTCATTGCGACAGGCCAGCTCAACTCTGAGCTGTCAGGGTTCGGAAGGTTAGAGCATAGTCCACAGCAGTTTGGTGTCTCTTCATGGGGATGGTCAAACACCTCACGCAGACGATTCTTAAATTCCTCCAATGAGGATCGAATATTGAAGTCCCTCTCCCAGATTGCAGTTGACCAGTCCAAAGCTCTTCCTGTAAGCAGGGAGGACACCAATGTCACTGTAGATTACTCAGTGGGGAAGGTATGTGGTTGCTGAGTAATATAAAGGGTACACTGATGTAGAAATCCTCAAAAGGCCCCAGGGAGCCATCAAATTGATCCTGCAGGGCCTGGCGGGGGTTAGATAAAGTTAACAAAGAGGCACTGGGAGTGGGATGAAGATTTCGTGGGAGAGAATCGTCTATTCATCTCTTCCACTAGTGTGGCCAATCTCATCAACTGGGCATGATGGGCAGATAACGAGGAAGCTTGATTAGCCAGGTAGAATAAATCTCTGCTGGATCCAATGGTGGCAAAGTATTTTGTGAAGCATCAGACAGAAAATGAAGGTCTGAATCCATGTGCAGAGATTTATTAGGAGGACCTACAAGGAGAATCCAGATAATGGTCAAAATCAGGCAAAGATCATACACAAAGCATTTTGGCAGAGGGGCAAACAACATACAGAGGGAATCCAAGATCAAAATCCAAAGTCCAGAGTCAAAAACCAAGAACGTAATCCAACATAGAAAGTTCAGCATTGCAGAGTGAAACCAACAATACTTCACACTGGGTGAGCAAACAGTCAGGGTTTATATAGGCCATCCTGATTAGATGATGACGAACACCTGAGAACAATCAACTCAGAATTCAGGTGAGTGAGACCTCTGGTGGCGGAGTTGAGAAATGGCAGATGTCACATTGTCATGTTTAATATTTTAGATTTTACCAGCCCTCCAGTCCATGACCAGGACAAGATGGCGAAGAAGCATTTCTGATGACTCATAAATTCATCCATCATCATCAGAACATGATTCCAGGGATGATTCCTCAATCGTTTTATCCAGAAAGAACTGGGCAGTAATCCCTTGCAGAAGTTGCCCTCAGGTGACTGTTTCTTTTCGGAAAATCACAAAACCAAGCATTGTCCTCGAAGCCGCTTGCCAAAATTTTGTCAAGCATCCCCAAGATTGATGCATAACTAATATTATTGCGAGAGATATATATTCACATCCATGTCCACTGGCAAAAGATTCTCTCTGCCCTTCACACTTGATCACCTTGACACATTGTAGCCTTATCTTTTACCTTGGAGTTACTTTCATTCATCACTGTGCTGACCTCAACACTTTGTTTTGGATATAAATCCTTTCTATGCTCACTATTAATGAAATGATGGTTTGTTCATATTTTTTCCAATATCATAAAAGTGGATGAGTCATGTCACAACATTTGATGATGCTACAACACAAATTTGACGTGTTCAAGTATATATATATATATATATATATATATATATATATATATATATATTGTATTTAACAGTGTCTGTTATGACATCTCATCATTACTTATTTACCTCAAATTATTAATGAACTGTCCCTTTAAATGATGATGAAGAGGAAGTGATATCACTGATTGCACAGAGGAGCCATCTTCAAGAGTTCTACTCTCATTTAACATTCGTAATGTGTGTTTTTCATGTTTGACTAGATTTGTAAAGCATAGCTTGTCTTCCCCATCAAAACTTTGTTCTAGTTATAGAAATGTCATATGATGAATGTTAATGATATGCGGACATGACCTTGATAATAGATAAAGTGGCAGCCATTTTTGTTGCACCAATTATGATTTGGCGATATATATATTTTTTTATTTTTGGCATTTTCAAGTTTGCAAGGCAAACATTATGTTTATGATTATGTTTTGTATCATGGTTCATATGATTTGTGGGGTGTATTCTAAGTCTATTGAAGTCATACATTATATTTATGTGATGAACAGACATAAATTTCAGTCATTAATCACACCTATGCATGATCAAACCTAGTATGTTCACATTTAAATTTGTGTGTCATTCCTACTAGGCAGTACAATTTCATGTCCCCATCATATACACTCAACGGTCACTTTATTAGGTACACCTTGCTAGGACCAGGTTGGACCCCCTTTTGCCTCAATGAAAGTTTATGCTGGAAACATTCCTCAGAGATTTTTGTCCATACTGACATGATAGCTTCACACAGTTGCTGCAGATTTATCGGCTGCACACTCATGATGTGTATCTCGCTTTCCACCACATCCCGATTGTTCTCTATTTGCGTTGAGATCTGGTGACTGTGAAGGTCATTTGAGTTTAGTGAACTCACTGTCATGTTCAAGAAACCAGTTTGAGCTGATTTGAGCTTTGTGACATGCTGTGATATCCCGCTGGAAGTAGCCGTCAGATGATACACTGTGGTCATAAAGGGATGAACATGGTCAGCAACAATACTCAGCAAGGCTGTGGCGTTTAGACGATGCTCAATTGATAGAAAGGGTCGCAAAGTGTGCCAAGAAAATATCAGCTGAACCAGTCTGGTCATTCTCCTCTGACCTCTGGCATCAACAAAGCATTTTCACCCACAGAACTGCTGCTCGCTGGATATTTTCTAAATGTTTAGAAATATATGTGTAATATATTAAACCATCATATATTTAATATACATAAATCCTACACTTTTTCTCAAGTAAATCTATCTTGTTTTATGAATGATTAGACATATGAGCTGGAAAATAAGACTTTGACTTTTTGCGGTGCGAGTAGGCGGTTCCTTCACGCTGTCCTGGATGCATCAGGACAGATCAGCATTTACACAGCAAATGTCATTTCATCTGCATTTCTACATTTCGATTTCTTCCAAATGTGGTTTCAGTGACCAGATCCCAAAATCGCCATTTGTGATTGCATCACCTGAAGCTGATGTTTATGTCTGTATGCTTCTCTTGTACTCTATATACTAAAACACACACTCATATCCTTTAGCCGGCAGGTGGGCTCAGTTTATTGAGCTCAGACTCGACTCGGGCTCCATTTGCCCCTGGGCACCACGCTGTCTTTCTCCCCGTCTATTGTATTCATGGCATCTTTAGGTCACGTACCTTCTACATCTGATATAATGGCCTGTGCTGAGAGGAACAGGCAGAATCCTGGCTAAAGTGAGTAGTACAGCATTTCTGGCTGCTCTCCAGAGATACGAGTGGATTTACGAAGCTCGGGGGCTGGGACAATGAAACGGTGTGTGCTCGTTGAGCCGTGGAAAGGAGCTTTAAAGAGCCACTGAGACACGGTTCACCATCTCCTTCCCCGGGGTCTGTGTAGATCCTGCTCACCTCCTCTTGTCCCTCATAGAGATTGGGCTGATGGAAAGCAGAGGAGGTAGTAATCCTCCCGCTCTCCCGAAAACCGGCACCAGGAGATGATGAGGAGATGGATCCCAGCACTCCTATGGAGATAATTAACCAGACGCTCCTGAGACGTGTGTCTGTCTGAAGAGAAGGGAGATGTTGAGGAAACTACTTTGAAACTGTAGCTTGCCAAGCTACTTTTATTTCGACGTAAACTCTGAAAAGTAAAGGCTCTGAAAGGGTGTTTTTGCAGTGATCCCATAGAAGAACCATTTTTCAGTGAACAATCCTCAAAGAGAACCATGTTATTTTTATTCTGAAGAACATTTTAATTGCCTTTTTTTGCACTATAAAGAACCTTTTGTAGAATGGAAAGGTTCCAGTGATGTTAATGGTTATTTGTGCCAATAAAGAAACTTTACTTTTAAGAGTGTTAAGCTTCTCTTTAGCTGCACTACAAACTGATAGATGACAAATTCTATAATTCACTATTCTAATAAGAGTAGTATTTCAAGATCAATGTGCAATAGAATATTACAAAATCCATGACAATATAGCTGTCATGCAATGCTAAAAATGTTTAAAGAGTAGCATTGCTACTTCCAGTTAGTTATTATTATATAAATGCTATGTTTAACATTTATCCACGTCCTGATTTTGTAAAGTTAGATGCGTTCCTGGGTCAACATTTTTTGTTGATCCTGGAACAACATTCCTGTACCAATAAACCTAACCCAACTTATCCCTAAAATTAGAGGGAAATGATAAGTGAATAACACAGATGTAGAAGCACTTAACCCTGGTTAATAAAAAGATCCTCACACGAATATAGTCCAAAAAGCTCACAGGATTTTATTGTCCAGAGGCCACAAATAAAGTGCAAAAGTGCAAGAAAGTCCAAGAGTGCAAAACTTTTTCGGGTTCAACCCATGTGTTACCAAGCATACACCTGCGGTAATTTACACACTTATTACCGTAATCCATGTAACATACCGGAATCTGATTACTTACGCTTTGTCCATTCCCTTGTGAGCATAAACTTGACATAAACTGTAAACTTGTCCCTCAAATCTGATTGGTTGATTGGAATGTTGTTTCAGGGTCAACAAAGATGTTGATCCTGGAACATGTTGCACTTGGTGAAATCAGGTTCTCCACAAGCCCTTCAACCATGTTGTTTGTTGACATGTCATAAAATCAGTGTAAAGCATGCACCAATTCAACATGAAACATAAAACTAAGTGTTATAATGTCAACAGGCTGACATTTTCAGTCTTGTAATGCACTTTGCCTCACTGTAACAGCGCTATTAGTATAATGTAATTTTCTTTTTTTTTTTGTCCAGTCTTATAAAATTGCATCATTTCGAGTAATAAATTAAATCCAATAAACAAGGCGGAGAGACACTGGTTGTGACAGGATGATAGAGAATCAATCAGGATTCATCTGGCCTCATATTCAATCCCATGAGGCTTTGCCACTTGAAAGTCATTAAGCTGCTATTTGACCCCTAATCATGAGCATTCTGCATTCTAATTTCTAGTGTTCTTCAATCTCACAAATGAGCGTCTTCGTGTTTCGAGTCTTTTCTGAGATGTTAAACATGGGATGCGAGCAGGCAGGAAGCTGAAATCAATTGGAAACTGGGAATCATTCTGAGGAAGATATTCAATGACATATTTAGATTAGATGAGATAGTTTAGGATGATGTATTACAGGTGTTTATTATCACATAAAGAGGGTCGTGAGCACATGTAATGTGATATTAAAGTGAGGACGTCATTATTAGAGTTTGTTATTGGAAACGGCAAAACTTCTAGGGACAATTTGTGCACAAGTTTGCCACAAATGAACCGTTTTTCAACAGCAGATTTAAAACCAAGCTGTTTAAAGCATAAATCGAACACATTTTGAGGTTAATGAGGTTAAAAAAAGGATAAAGAAGAGATAAGATTAGTACACTTAAGATATCTTCTAGTTAAACTAGAGTTGTCATTCAGATTTGAGAATGGCTTTTAAATTCCACTTCCATTGCAGAAATGAATTTAAATTTAAAACATGTTGTAACACAGTTCGTTGTTGTGTGAAGATTAAGGCGCTAACTGGCGAACATTCAACGTATTCTAATAAAATAAATAAACAAATACAAAACCAAAGTAAAGGCAGCACTCCCTCACGGACAGTCATCAGCAATCACACCACGGGCCTCGCATCGTTCTCTCACGGCCCTCGTCCTGCTCGCCACTCAAGTCATTTTTAGATAGATAGATAGATAGACAGACAGACAGACAGACAGACAGACAGACAGATAGATAGATAGATACAGTGAGGAAAATAAGTATTTGAACACCCTGCTATTTTGCAAGTTCTCCCACTTGGAAATCATGGAGGGGTCTGAAATTGTCATCGTAGGTGCATGTCCACTGTGAGAGACATAATCTAAAAAAAAAATCCAGAAATCACAATGTATGATTTTTTAACTATTTATTTGTATGATACAGCTGCAAATAAGTATTTGAACACCTGTCTATCAGCTAGAATTCTGACCCTCAAAGACCTGTTAGTCTGCCTTTAAAATGTCCACCTCCACTCCATTTATTATCCTAAATTAGATGCACCTGTTTGAGGTCGTTAGCTGCATAAAGACACCTGTCCACCCCATACAATCAGTAAGAATCCAACTACTAACATGGCCAAGACCAAAGAGCTGTCCAAAGACACTAGAGACAAAATTGTACACCTCCACAAGGCTGGAAAGGGCTACGGGGAAATTGCCAAGCAGCTTGGAGAAAAAAGGTCCACTGTTGGAGCAATCATTAGAAAATGGAAGAAGCTAAACATGACTGTCAATCTCCCTCGGACTGGGGCTCCATGCAAGATCTCACCTCGTGGGGTCTCAATGATCCTAAGAAAGGTGAGAAATCAGCCCAGAACTACACGGGAGGAGCTGGTCAATGACCTGAAAAGAGCTGGGACCACCGTTTCCAAGGTTACTGTTGGTAATACACTAAGACATCATGGTTTGAAATCATGCATGGCACGGAAGGTTCCCCTGCTTAAACCAGCACATGTCAAGGCCCGTCTTAAGTTTGCCAATGACCATTTGGATGATCCAGAGGAGTCATGGGAGAAAGTCATGTGGTCAGATGAGACCAAAATAGAACTTTTTGGTCATAATTCCACTAAACGTGTTTGAAGGAAGAAGAATGATGAGTACCATCCCAAGAACACCATCCCTACTGTGAAGCATGGGGGTGGTAGCATCATGCTTTGGGGGGGGGGGTTTCTGCACATGGGACAGGGCGACTGCACTGTATTAAGGAGAGGATGACCGGGGCAATGTATTGCGAGATTTTGGGGAACAACCTCCTTCCCTCAGTTAGAGCATTGAAGATGGGTCGAGGCTGGGTCTTCCAACATGACAATGACCCGAAGCACACAGCCAGGATAACCAAGGAGTGGCTCTGTAAGAAGCATATCAAGGTTCTGGCGTGGCCTAGCCAGTCTCCAGACCTAAACCCAATAGAGAATCTTTGGAGGGAGCTCAAACTCTGTGTTTCTCAGCGACAGCCCAGAAACCTGATTGATCTAGAGAAGATCTGTGTGGAGGAGTGGGCCAAAATCCCTCCTGCAGTGTGTGCAAACCTGGTGAAAAACTACAGGAAACGTTTGACCTCTGTAATTGCAAACAAAGGCTACTGTACCAAATATTAACATTGATTTTCTCAGGTGTTCAAATGCTTATTTGCAGCTGTATCATACAAATAAATAGTTAAAAAATCATACATTGTGATTTCTGGATTTTTTTTTTTTTGATTATGTCTCTCACAGTGGACATGCACCTACGATGACAATTTCAGACCCCTCCATGATTTCTAAGATAGATAGATAGATAGACAGACAGACAGACAGACAGACAGACAGACAGACAGACAGACAGACAGACAGACAGACAGACAGACAGACAGACAGACAGACAGACAGACAGACAGACAGACAGACAGACAGACAGACGATAGATAGATAGATAGATAGATAGATAGATAGATAGATAGATAGATAGATAGATAGATAGATAGATAGATAGACAGACGATATATATATAGACAGACGATAGATAGATAGATAGATAGATAGATAGATAGATAGACAGACGATATATATATAGACAGACGATAGATAGATAGATAGATAGATAGATAGATAGATAGATAGACAGACGATATATATATAGACAGACGATAGATAGATAGATAGATAGATAGATAGATAGATAGATAGATAGATAGATAGATAGATAGATAGATAGATAGATACTGATTAAGAAAATAATTTAAAGCAGCATTCAGCAGTAAGTTGATGTGTATGCAGCCTTGAGGTTACGTATCATTACCCGCAACCTCCAAATTCTCATTATTCTCTTGAGAAATTAGTTTATGCATTGACAACCCTCATGAGTCACACTGGCTTGGTAAACATGAAGTGCAGACAATGACTTCTACTTTTCAGACAGCCTCTATAGCTAGCTCTGTTGCATTAGCACTTAATGGCCTTGAAGAAGCTCATGGTGATCAGTTGCCTAGCAATTAGCTGGAATAAATGAAAATATCCAATTTAGACCTGACAAGGTAAAGTTGATTAGGGTTTAAGAAATTAGTGGTTTTATGGCGTTATGTTTGAACTGGACATATGATGCAAGCAATGTAAAGGTCAGATATTTTGGAGTTGGGTAACAATGGGGGTGCGAAGGCAGGGTTGGGAGGTTTAGGCGGTGTGTCTAATGTCACTTGCACTTCTGGATAGATTTATATTGAGGCTGGATTACCAAAAGGATAAACACTTTAGCTGTCTTATCTATTGTGGCCTGGAAATGCCGCCTTGGAGAAACCAACCCTCTGGAAATTTGAAATAGGTTTGGGGAGTAAAACGTATTAGCATGAGTCTTATCAGCGATTTGGCCTCTAAAAGAGGGAAATCACTTTGGTGAGGCCTTGGGTTCACGAAAACGTTTTGGACATGGAATTTGTAATGACTTGCAATGTGCAAGAGTACAGAGATTCTCATGAGGAACTAGGGCTGGGTGGTATGATACTATATTTGCCATGTGACTAGGAATGTAATGGAGGATAAATGTTAATGCAATTTATGTACCTTTAAATAACAAAAGTAAATGACCCATTTGTTTCTTTTTAGTCGTGTACTGTTGATTATCTCCTCATCCTATTTTTGTCCTCGCCTCACCATGATATAAAATTAACCTTCTTCTCTAGTACTGCTTATAAAAGTTTTGGCACACATGTAGTATATCTTATTGAGATCTATTCTGGGCCTTATTGTTGGTGTCATCTCTAGATGGAAAACATGAGCAATTGGAACAAAAAATATTCCAGACTCCTGAACTCTGCGTTCACCCCGTTCATCTCTGCACAAACCGTTTCAATCATCACGAGCAAAACAATGCGAGGGAAAGAAAGCAGTGTGTTGAGACAGTCTGCGGAGCCAGAGGACCTCACGGTGCCCTAGTGCTGCTAGCGACATTTTGCAGAAAGCTGAGGCATATTGAAGGTCACTCTTAATAAAACTCAAAGCAGCAGCCAGGCAGACCAACATAAGCGCACAGCTCAAGGATGTCTGAATTTCTCTGTGGACCGAGAGAGAGAGTGAAAACGAGACAGCGAAAGAGCAGAGTGATAATGCTACCACGCTAGGAGGGATTTTCTGAGTACCTTAAAAGGGCAAAGTTCAGCTTGAGAAGTCACAGACGTTGGCATTAGCCTTGCTTTGGAAATCTCAAGCACGTGGGTAGTGATAGCTCAGTGTAGGCAGTCATTTGGTGGAACAAACAGCTACAGAAAGGTCTACCCGACTTAAAAACCCAGCTTATGTTGCTAATGCGCTTGTTCAGATTGTAAATAGCTTGTTCAAACCGTTCATTATAATGCAACAATTTCATTTGTTGTCTTACACTAAGGCCCTTTTTACACCGGGTATTAAGATGCATACTGGTCGATCGGATCACAAGTGGATGACGCTAAATACAGGTGTAAACAGGGTCTAAAACGTGTTGAGCTTGTCCACTTTTGACCACATTCGATCAGATTGCTTTCGTAGGGTAAATGCTCATGTAGTCGAATGTGTTCAAACAGCCACAAAAGACGCCTACTCTCCACCTACTGAACGAATGCGTCAACATTACAGGAAGCGTGCCAGCCAAACAGGATTTAAACTTTGGTTGGAGACCCAAGTTTGGTTTGAAGACGAAAATTCTCTCACCATTCCCGATTTCTAACATACACTCACAGTGTTCGGTGACATCTTGCGGCTATCAGAGCAGAAACGGAAGCTGATGCCATCCGTATGTTGTTCATAATTGCGTGAGCTTATTTCATCCATTAGATCAAAAGATCTGAAACCCATAGACCCTCCCCTTGAAAAAAAATCAGGACAGAAGTGGTTGAAAGTGGACAAAAGAGACGGATTAAACACCAGGTGTAAACGGGAATGTGTTTCCCTCATCTACTTGTGATCCGATCTACACAATCGAGGGAACGAATTATTATATTGTGTGCACGATAGTAAAACGAGGGAAATTATTATTATATCTTGCTCACAATTTAGTAAAACGAGGGAACAAATTAGTATATCATGCGCATAACTTACTTAAAATGGGGGAACGGATACTTTAGAATACAAGGAAACTTGCTGAGATGGGCTTTTTGACATAATTTTGTTTGAATATGTCTGTTCAAGCACAAGAAGACGTGAATGAGAACTCAAATCAGTATTCGCGCACTGCCTGGGATGCGGATTTCTGGGTGTGCGAAAACTTCCCGCACAGCACGCGAATAACGAAATGAGTTCCCTTTCGCGTCTTCTTGAGCTTGAATATTTAAATTGACAAAGCTTAAACTTTCGTGACGATGCAACACTGCCCTGTCAAACTGTCCCGAGCGTCTTTCATGTTTGTTCTCGTTCATGTTCTCACAATTTTGCATTGTTAGAATTCATAAAAATGGCCAACTGACAATTACCACGGTTTCATTAACTCACCAACACTGATTTTTACTCGTATTTGGCGCTTGGTGACAATTTCAGGCCCTGGTGAGAACGTATTCTTTATTCGTGGCCACGATATATATATTTGTTTGTCACATGTCATGTGCTGGGCTTCATAAATATTGAATCATCCTTAAAGCAGTATAAATTTACTTTAAGCAGATTTGTGAAAGCTAAAATAAGGCTGGTAAATGTTGGTAATGGTGTTTTTTTTTTTTTTTTTTTTTCCTTTTTTCTTGTTTTAATCAAACATCACTGAATTTTGTTATATGTATGCTTAAAGCAAGAAAAGAAATATTAAACAAATAGTATACTTATTTTCTGAAAACAAGTATAATTTATAATGCAGCGTTCCTTCTCAGGTAATTTTTTTCTTCTTATTTTAACTGGAAAACATGACAACAATACCAATTAAGCAAATGACTGAATAAGGTTTGATTCGCTGGTGGCTATTTTGGTGCTGGTTCAATATGGTGGACCAACAACAAACCAGCCAGGTTCCAAAGCACAGCTAACAGCTAACGCTAGGTGTGCCAGAAGGGAAGAGCATGACTGCTTTCAATACCGTGGCCTCCATGACCTACAAGACTGTGAACAACACTGGCAACTAATCAAATGCTAACTACTATTAAAGGTGCTGGTGAGCTAGCAGCTCCACTGGGGGCTTTTTGAAAGAAGAAATTAGTTGGTCCTTTGTTTACATTCGTAAATCTGTCACAGTTTATTTTCCCAAGCCTGGTGGCTGTTTCTTTCATAACCATATTTCAAAACCTTTTATAAGGTCTTGATAAATAATTAATTAAGCAATAAATCATTCGCTTGTGCTCTAAAGCCATGCGATTGATTTTTATTCATTTTCTGAAATTTCATTAGCTGTGCTAAAGCAACCATCACTATTACTTTGCTTAACTTAAACTTAATTTATAACGTGCTGTGAACCTTAAGTATTATTAAACTTGATGAAATACATGTATGATTTCTGAAATCCTTTGGCTTGTGGAGTTACTTTTTAAGCAACCACCCAGAACAGCCTATCAAGGCTTAGAGATAGGAAGTTCGAATCATTTTCTTGACTTGGATTTTTGAATCTCTTTCAGCAAAATGACCAAATATTTATACAAGACATTTCAGTCATTTGGTTCATTTGAGTTCAAATAAAATGTTACATTTTCAATGTCAAAAAATCCCCAAACACACAACTACTTGATCATATTCTGAATAAGGAAATCATGATAAAACCAGACAAATTATGATAAACAATTAATGGTTAATTCCACACTCAGATTTGTCTTTATGATTGAGTCGTTCATTCTTTTGACATGTCACACCCACATAGGCTCATTGGGAACAAAGTAATCATTTTAGTTGACCTAGCCTGGAAGCTTGTTTTTCTCAATGCGAACTTACCTTTAAGCAGGACCTAAAATATAATAGTCACAGCAAAATGTCATAGTGAAATATATAATTATTTCTGCTTCAAGTACATAGTCTATGCGGCTGCCACATGACAAAAGAACAAGTGACTCGGACCAGGAGGTCAACAAATCTTTTCTATTTCCTGCACTGAGAAGTGATCTGTACAGGAAACAGACTCCTTTCAAGTCATTTCGTTCATGAATGAAAGTGTGTTCTGTAAACGTGGTCTTACCGGAGTAATATAGGAGAATCATTTAAAATGAACGAATTCTTCAACGAACACCTAATTGCAACCCTAAGGTAACTACCCTCAACAGCCTGGCATCATGGTGCCGACTTCTGTATGAGTAAGCACCACTACGTCTAGTGTTATTTAGAATTGTAATGTATGTTGTGACAAAAGATCTGGTTTCCTTTGTATTCCCCCTGTTTCAAGAGAGCTGACTGCATGCTTCAAACATCCACCATGAAAATTATTAGATTAATTCAACGTCTCCTTGAGATCCAGGAAGGGGGTCAAATAGCCAGGCCACTTCAAGGGATAGTTCAATGAAATGAAAATTAAGTTATAATTTACTCACCCTGGTGTTGTTCTAATGCCGCCTGCCCTACTTTCTTTTATGGACCACAAAAGAAGAATAAAAAAAAAAGTCCTGCTCGTGCTTGTCCATATAATGGCAGTGAATAACGACCAGCATCAAGCTTTTTTTTAAAAAGACGCAAAACTATCACAGAATGATCCCATGCGACACGTGCCTTATATCCCAAGTGTTCTGGGGGTTTACGATAGGGTTTGGTGAAAAACTAAATTCTTGACCTTGGCTGTTGGTCTTCCGTGAGACTCAGGGTATGTTTAAATTACACCATCCAATTAAAAACGGAAAACTTTTTATGCGTTTTGTCCGTTCATTTACACGACAATGGCATTTTGGGGGCCTGAAAACGCAAACATTTGAAATTGGGTTTCAAAGTGCAAGGTTTTGAAAACGATACAGTTATCGTCTATTTGTAAAACTAAAAATCGTGAATTTGTGAAAACGGTCACTTCAAGCACATGCGCATTACGTGTTCAGTCTATAGGCGAATAGTTTTACTATACAAAGTGGCATCGCTACCTACTGGCCTGGCATGAATAATACGGCATTTTTAATTTTGTATTTGCAGCTTTTCGTATTCACTCAGTTCACTCCCTGTCGCCCTGAAAAAGCAAACAAGTGAGAAATCAAGATTAACAAAAACGTGACATGAAATATGCCTAGAAATCTCCAAAAAGTATGGGTATACTTTCTTCACTGAGTCAAATATCACCAGACCAGAACTCTGTTTGTCTGATGACAGTCAGAATGACAGTTGACAGATGTGAACTTCCTGTTACGACGAACACAGCGAATATATTCACCTCAGAGAATGTTTGTTACTCTTGATTTCTCACAACTTTTCTGGGCGACTTGAACTGCTGCGCTAATAGAGTCTCATGAATGCATAGTCATGCACAGAAGACCAACGGCCAAGGTCAAGAATTTTGTGAAATAATACATTCAATTTTGTTTTGTTTTTCACCAAACCCTATCGTATAGCCCCAAAACACTTTGGTCCGTGTTGCATGGAATCATTCTGTGATACTTTTGCATCAGCTTGATGCTGGTCGCAATTCACTTCGGGACATTTTTTATTTTTTATTCTCCTTTTGTGGTCCATAACAGAAAAAGGGCATACTGTAGGTCATTAGAACAACATCAGGGCAAGTAAATGGTGACTCAATTTTCGTTTTAGGGTGAAATATCCCTTTAACAGACCTATAGCACAACCTGTCCTTGACATCCCCAGGCAAAATGTGGACACCACGCCCCTTTCCGATTCATCGCTTCCCAGGGACACTTTAATCCCTTTTCAATATATATTTTCATTTTAAATGAAACCCTTTACGAGGCATGATGCCTAACTCCGGTCCATGCACCCCACCACGATACCTTGACCTGAACCCAATGGAGTGACTTTGAAACTATTCTGTGAAACTGAAGATAACCTACTGTACAATCCGCAGGCAGTTGAACCAGGCACAAGCTCTACATTTGATAACAGATATTCAGTTGTCACTCAGATAGTTTCCTAAATTTGCCTCCTGCCCTAAAAAGGTCGAGGACGCTCGAGGTGCCGATTGATAACAGAAGGGCATTGTTGGCATTCCCGTCCGATTTCACCTCAGACTTTTTGTCTATCAGTCACCGAGCTCTTAAACACACCAGACTCGTGCGCCTCAGGATAGAACGAGTCTAGTACGTGAAAGAAAGGAGGAGTGAGACAGAGAAGAAGGAAAAGCAGCTTTTAAAAGCCCAAGTTATCTCTCCCTACTCTCCCGTCCTTTATCTTTTCTCCCCTCCGCTCTGCCCAAGAGCTGTCGACGTCGTCTTCTAGTTACTCTTTCACTTTTCTCGTCTCTCAATTGTGAGGAAAAGAGCCTTGTGACCAGAGGGGTCTTAACTATTTCTCAGAACATACATTAAATATTCATGGCATTAGCATATGCTCTCTCCAATACTGATTTAATTGAAAACATCTCTTTAAAAATGTGAAGATGTGCCCTTTCCGCTCTGAGAGATGGCCTACGGCTAATTTAAAGCCACTCGGCCTTTTAAATGGCACATTTTAGTGGAGAACATGGAAAGTGCTAGACCACCCTGTAGTGTGAGACAATAAAGAAACAATAAAGGAATATTTGCAACCATTTCTTTCTCTACCTGTAATTGCAAGTGTGTGTGTGGAAAGTCGAGATACCCAAAATGAGAAAAATTATAACACTGACTTGGGTTTTTATCCATTTTGCTGGGCTTTTATGTTGAATACCTGAGCATCGCAAACAGGGTATTGGTTAAAAGTTTGGCTGCACAGGGGCAAAACTATTACTAATGCTTATATTTATATTCAGGGCTTTGAACTTATGGTGTAAATCATCCCGTACAGTTACTACAGACTGAGATAAACCTACAGTTAGACAGATAGAGCCTCAGAAACCCTAAAGTCTTAATCCACTGCCCAATGGGTGTTAGAGTTGCTAGGGTGTGCTGGGTGGTTGCAAGGGCATAGTTAGGCAGTTACTAGGTAGTGGTCAGGGTATTCTGACCGGTTGCTTGACAGATGCTGGGATCTTCTGGGTGGTTCCAAATGCATTGCTAGGTGGATGCTAAGGTTTTCTGGGTTGTGTCAAAGCCAACATACACTATCAGAAGAAAAAGTGCAAAAATGGTACCTTTATTCCGTGTGTCCACCAAAAAGTTTTTAGCCAGCTGAAAATGCCTTGCTTTGTGCACTTGAGAACGCTTCGGCGGTGCAGTGTTTGTTTTTTTTCTTCAGACGTTACATGTGCTGACACGGAATATCCTATTACTAGTATCTGATTTCGCAAATTTGTGTCTGAATATAAAAATGTGGACTTGTTCTGGCACTCGTTTTGGATGAAGAGATGCGTTTGTTGTTGTCGTTTGTTGTCCTTATTCGTTGTACAAGCAGAATGTGGCGGTTGGTCGGTGTGGTATTTGTCCCGCCCCTCCTCCACTGTGATTGGACGACTGGGTAAAATGTGACAGTGATAAGCGCTGCGTTATACCCAAAGCTGAACATTCTTCAACTCTCGGGCAAACGATTAAACCCACAGAGCGCTCAACGTGAAATAGACACTCAGCTCCTCGTCACACTGCTGGCGTTTAAAAAAACTTTACAGGCACTCTGATTGAAAACAATTGCCTCGGGGGAAAAAAAAAATGCTTTGGTGGATACATGGCCTTAGGGGTACAACTAGACTTGTAGTCAAGACCGCCTAAACCGAGACCAAGACACTACCAAGACCAGAGGGTATCGAGACCAAGACAAGACCAAGACCGAGACCAAGACAGACCAAGTCAAGACCAAGACCAAGTCGAGACCAAGACCGAGACCAAGTCGAGACCGGAGGGGAAAAAAACAGACTAGTGTTGAAGCTAAGCAATAACTTGTATGAATTCAAGAACAGCAGCATAGGGTTCAGCCGCAGTTTACATTCAATGCATATTAGATGGTATTACTTCAACTACACAGGCAGAACAATACAGAGACAGACCATGTCATGTGTGTGACTGTGAGCTCACTGTAAATGTTTTTGCAGATTGGGTGAGATCAACTATGTGTAGCAATTGCATGACGGCTGTTACTGCACTATTAGAGGATTGAGACTCCCTTAACTTTTGTGTACTGTTGAGGACTGAAATGACTGGTACTGACTGGTTCATCTGACAAAACATCAAACACCTCCAACACCATCTTGCTCCTCCAACAACTGTCTAAAGAATGAGAAATATGTAACCAATTGAAATTATAATTAATGTGTAGATGAAAACGTATAACATCAAATTAAAGATACACAATTATAAACTTGGATTAGGCCTAATGTTTAGTCAACACAACGGAGATATGCAGATGATATTTAAAAGACCATTTATTTAGTCTAACACCAACAACACAACATACACACACACACAGAGATATCAAAGACACAAATTCATCTAAGCAAATGCCTGCCTATCTCTGCCGATTTCGGAGTCTGAGACTCCAAATGAACCCATTCTGCAACTTTTAAATACTTAATTAAATTTTTTTAAACGAAATTATAGGCTTAAGTGCGGGATCCGAAAGTTGGTCGTTTTGTCGCTATGGTTACACACAATACACACACACACACCGTTGGCGGTGCGCTCAAAGTCATCTGTCAGTTGTGTAGTTGTGCAGTTATGTGTAATGTTGTTGTGTAATGTTGCATTATCGAACGTTGTGTCGTCGTGGATATTGTAGTATTGTATTGCTAAATCCCCCGACCACTATGTTGGTCTGAGACAGCGAGACCTAGACAAGACCAAGAGGTCCGAGACCAAGAGGTCCGAGACCAAGACAAGACCAAGACCAAAGACCGTCAAGGCCGTGACAAGACCGAGACCACGTAAAAGTGGTCTTGAGACCGGTCTCGAGACCAAGACCGGTCTCGAGACATACATCACTAGGTACAACAGATTGTTATTGGGACATTAACTTCAAAGGGACATCTTTGTACCCTATTTAAGGATTCATATTACTACGTTAAGGTACTAATATGCTACTTTAAGGGGTAGATAAGGTACAAAGTTGTTGTTTTAAAGGGACTGCCCCAGTGACAAGCTGTTGAACCCATAAAGTTACAGATTTGGCCTTAAATCATGTGGTTTATTGAGCAGATGTGTGCCATTATATTAATGAAAGAGCAGACTTCAGAATTTTTGTCTGACTGAATGATAAAGTAGGTGAAATAATCAAAATGAAGGATGGGCCGAAGCCATATCAAGGGACAGGATCATAGAGATTTGCAGTAAGCAAACTGCTTGTGTCTCATGATTCCAACATATGGTTGGAGTGACAGACTTTTAAGAACCTGTCTGTAGTCTGCGATACTCGTGCAGACCGTCCGCAACAGGTCGTTGTTTGTGGAGCATTTTGATGAGCTGCAATTTTCCTCTGAAACATATTTGCTTGGAATTCCAATATCCCCATTTAAATTGACTCGTAAGACGCACAAGTGAGTAAACTGTGAAATAGGGAGATTAAAGTAGATTAAATGGAAGGAGAATTGTAATGCATTTCTCTTTCTAAGAGAAAAACCAAAACAAATAATTTACCTCTCAAACACTTTGGAAGCTCATGTAAAGCTTGTGAGAGGCTGTCGCTTTAAAGATGAGGAAATTCAGAGACTTAATTTGATTAAATTCACCTGCCTCTCACTGGGGAAATAACACAAATATGGAGCTGTGAGATATGTGGTCTTGTCACTGCTAAATGCTCGTCGATGACTTGACAGGAAGTGACAGCTAATACTAGCTCTAGAGTCGTGCTTCTCTTCATGTTTGCGTAAGCAAAAAGCATATAAAAAAACATCCCGGGGGTCCCTTTCCTTAGTGACAAAGCTAAGAAAACACACACACACACACACACACACACACACACACACACACACACACATATATATACATATGCACTCATAGTAATGGATGACAGGTTTTAGGACAGACTATTTTGCCTTTGGTTAGGATAAAGTCTGGACGTCTGTGGATCCTGTTTGAAAAGTGATTGATACAAAAAAAAAAAAAAAAAAGGATTAGGGAACTAAGTTTGGGGTTTGTTTATGTTAGGTTAGTGTCAAGTAATCCAGTTTAGAATGTATTTGATACATTTCTGGGATTCTACTGTGTGTTCATGTCCATCAAAGAAAAGTGTTAGGTAAACTATGGAAGAGTATGGAAGCCTCTTTCCGTTTCCACCAGACAATTAGGAGAAATACACTCAAAAAAATAACTCTTTGAATGAACATAAAAAAATCATGGAAAGGATTTCCACATAATTAACTTGCTTTATTTCAGCATTATGCAATTCTGTTATTCCAATTTAATGTACTTACGTTGGGTCAACTTAATTTATTAAGGTTGATTCAACTTATTTACTATGGTTGGACACAGCTTAATTTAATAGTGTCAGCCTAACTAATTTGCAATGTTTTTGACCAACTAATTTACTTAATTTGCATTCATCCATTAATATTTCATTTATTTTAGTGACACATAATTAAATTGATAGACTATAGCTAGCTATTTGCTAGCAGTAGCACATATTAGCATCTTAAATGCTAAGAATTACATGCTCCTTCAACCAAAACAATTAAAAGTAACCAAATCAGTCCACAGCCAAACAAAATGCTCCACACTTCTCCACAATGGTAACCCACTGTAATTTAAATGGTTATAATAATTCCAATGTAACTGAACATTAAACACAATTACACACTATCAAGTCTTCGCCTTTTCTCATTTTCTCAAAAAAAACACATAAAATAACACTTAATTTTAACATTTATTCTCTCTTAATTCAACCATATGCAAAGCATGCTGGGAACTAACAAGCACCGCCCAGTTTCAGTTAATGCAACACAAATCATTCATGTAATCCAACACAAACGGATTAAGTAAACTTAAATTTTACATATTAAGCAGATTGAACACAATCAAATTAAGTTAGGGCAAAATGGCAGTTGGCGTCGCACTATACTGCCACCCTCTGGATGTACAAATTTTTTACTTAACATAAATGGTTTGTGTTTAGACAACACGTTAGGATTTTGTACTGTTAAGTTGAGACATAATTACGTGGACCTTAATAGAAAAAAACATTTCAAGTCAACAAACACAATTATTATAAGTAAACTAAATATAAATATATTATGTAAAGTGCACAACCCTCCTAGTTCATTTTTTTGAGTGTAAAGTTGAAATTGTTGTAAATGAGATAAAGTAACAATTGGGAGGTATACAATCGCAAAATGAAAGATATAGAGTAGCAATCAAGATAAATAAAGTGACACTTGTGAGATCTTAAATCACACTTGGGAGATATAATGTTGAAAAAAAGAAATAGTCACAATTAAGAGAAAGTTGTTGGAAGGTATAAAGTCGGAATTGACAGATATAAAGTCAATTGTGAGAAATAAACTTAGTTTATTAGCAAGAAATCATACCTCACAATTGCAACTATTTCTCACAACGCTTAAGTCACGACAGGAAAAAATAGTCACAATTACGAAAAAATCCGAATTAGAAGATGCAAAGTCACAAGCAGTTGCAAGATAAAAACATTTATTATAAGTAAAGTTGCAATTGGAAGATATAATGTTGTAATTGCAAGAAATAAAGTGCAATTCCATGTTTTGTTTTGTTTATTCAATCTGAGGCACAAACAGGCTTCCATCGGAAAGAAAATCTCTAAAAGTAGAATGAACCAACATCTACAGATACTAATTCTACAGTATGTTTCTAGCTCGTTGTTGGGATTGTCAAAGCTTAATGTCCCATAGTCTGTCTAAGCAAGGCCTCATTCCTCCGTTTCAGTCTCTGTCTCTCTCTTTCCCCATTGTGAGCTTTTCAATTACTGCTCTGTTTCAATTACACACCGTGTGTAGAATAACACAGACTTAATAGCTGCCTTGTTAATTGATTTGAACAGTGGATGGAACGGACCACAGGTCTATCGGGAAGCTCATGCGGCAGAGGAGCCCAGATGACTGGCAGGTGGAAAACAGAGCGAGAGAGGAAGAGTTTGAGGTTGAAGGCTATATCTCTGAGCTCTGGCCTTTTGGTGCCGGCTGATTAGTGGTTTCATAGCCGAGGGTATTAAAAGCCTAGTAGAGGTCAGGGACAGGTCAGTGACAGGCGCTGTTTGATTTTGCCCTTCAATCTCTTTTGCTCTTATCATATCCAACCACACCTGGCAAGAGAAAGGAAATGGAAATTCCGTGATCATTTACTCACTCTCATGTTGTTCCAAACCTGTTTGACTTTATTCTTCCATGGAACATGAGAGTAATTTTACATAATCTCTAAGCTGCTATTTTATATACAATGAACGCATATAGTGATATCAAGCTCCAAAAACAACAAAAAGTACTGAACAAAATATCAGCGGGTATGTCTAAAAAAATGTCTAACCTTGCATGTTCCTTTGTCTTTGCTTGATTGCATGCAAGTGTAAATAAAGCACAACATCTTAAATTTCGCTCTGTTCCCCATGCAAAATACTTTGGGGCAGTTTGCACGACACCATTTTCAACTAAAAACGAAAATCATTTATGAAAATTGAAAAATTCTTTTAAATGACAACGGCGGTTTAGTGGCCTTGCCTACCCCATAATGCATTGCGCGCCGGAGACGAAATTGCCAAATTACAGTTTTAAATGTAAGTATTGGGTTTCAATCTAATCGAGTAATCTAATGTATCTAATGATAAAAATGAAGAAAAAAAAAATATATATATATGTTTTTTTAGAGGCTAGTTTAAACTCTTTAGACTTTATTATGTACATAAATTGACCATGGTGAACATTTTTAGATAGGTTTTCAACCCTGTTTTGTTTTTAAAGCAGTTATATATTTATTTATATATAAAGTTGTATATATAAAGTCCAGTACAAATGTTACTGCTGCTCGTCACAACGGCTGTCACTGTTGCTAGGCGACAAAACCAGACCGTCCCATTGAACAACTCCCGGGACACAGCTTGCAACAATTTGTTAATGTGACAATAGATTTTGTTAGTTTCATTTTCCAAATAACCAGTGGTGGAATGTAATGAAATACATTTACTCTGTTTTTAAGTATAAATTTGAAGTACTTTATATTGTTATTCTACTCATCCTCAACTTCATCTCAGAGACAAATATTGTACTTTTTATGAAAAACTTACTTTTTACACATGGATATTAGATTTTGATATTAGTATTGTTTTAAAAAAATATGAACAACAACAGAAACACTAAAACAGATTTGCATGTTAAAATATTTTATGGTTTGGTTTTTGAGTATATGAGTTCATTTAATTTATTGTTCCCTCTTTCTGAGAACATCTCAGTGACTGGCAGCCTGAGTCAGCCCTGCAAACCTGTTGGTAGACAGTGGAAATATGCACTGATCCCAGATGATGTCCCACTGGCAGAGGCCTTACAGTGTCTCTATTGTGCAGCCCATCCAGGACCTCCAGCTCAGCTTAATAAAAGTCTACAGAAAAATGTTTTCTTCCAATCGGTTTTATGTATACTTTTAATTGAAATTTTTAGTTTTGACAGACATTTGAACTCTATCGCCCCCTCGAGTGTGGAGGTTATTTTCCAACACAGAGTGTGTTAGCCAAAGCATACTTGCATAATTTTTGGTTTACTAGTTATACAGTCTTGGGTGAGTAAATCAAAACTGAAATTTCATTTTTGTATAAACTAACCCTTAAATGAAAGATTTGATTTAGAGTAGGATGTTTTTTTCATTTTAAAACAAATCAGACTTCTCCTTGCATCGCAAACCACAAATACAGACAAATGCTGATAGCACTTTGAATTTTCCATATTGGTTGTTCAAGGACGTGCTTGAGAGAAAATTAAGTCATTCATACCACAACAAAGGCCTCACAGCATTCCATCTCAACGATGAGAGGTGTAACATCCCCAGGCATGAAATAATCTCTTCCTTTCCCATCATGCCCGGAGGTGCTGGGTGTTAATTACGGGCCACGCTGATTTAAGAAGTCAGTTTTACAGTCGGAGAAAACCAGCTGGCCACAGCCTTTCTCTACTTCCTGATTATCTCTCTCTCTTTCTCTCAGGCATACACGTACACACACTACTAATTCCCTGTTATTCTCAAGCCAAGCAACTGGATAATTCGGCCGTGGCAGGGCCAGGTTTTGGGCCGGATGTTCTGGGAAGGAGTCTGCCAATATTCCACTTCTTCTCCCAGAGGCCCCTGCACACATACTTATGGGCCCCTGATGGACAAACTGCTAAGGCAGGACTTTTCCTGTGGCGTGTAATGAATCCTTTTTTTTTCTCTTTACTCTTCTAGTACTGTGTGGTGTGAACCGCATATCTTCTTTTGCTCAAATTACAGCCCAAGGGGTTTATTTAAACAAACACTCTAGTAATAATAATGCTTTTTCTAAAATGATGCTGTTGTTAGTCAGTCCCTGTGCTTGCAGCCTTGCATATTTAAATTCGAGAAAACATTGGGATGTTGTGGAATCGCTTTCATGCAGGTTTTGTTTTTTACTGCGAAACTCGCTCTAATAGTCACTCAATAATTAATCCTTTTTATGAACAAAAATGCTATTAAAGTAGTATTTTACCTTTATTTCTTAAGGCTGTTATTATGTGGGGGAAAAAGGCAAAAACAACAACAAAAAGAGGGGTATTATTCAGATTGGCCCAGCTATTGTGGTATGTGTGTTCTAGAGCAGAGGACTTCAAACTGGGGGCCCCAAGCAAGTCCGTCGCAATTGCTTTTCTAGAGTCCCCCTCGGTCCATTCGTGATCGCATTCCGGGAGAGAGTCCCCCTCGGTCCATTCGTGATCGCATTCTGGGAGAGAGTCCCCCTCGGTCTGTTTGCGATCGCATTCCAGGAGGGACCACTTCGGTTAGATTGCATTCCTGGTTGGAGAGTCCCCCTCGGTTCGTTCGCAATCACATTCCGGTTGAAAGTCCCCCTTGGTTGGTTCGCAATCGTTTTCTGGCAGAGTCCCCCTTGGTTCGTTCGCAATCACATTCTTGGAGAGAGTCCCCCTCGGCCCATTCATGATCACATTCCAGGGGAGAGTCCCCCTTGGTCCATTCATGATCACATTCCAGGGGAGAGTCCCCCTCGGTCCATTCATGATCATATTCCAGGGGAGAGCCCCCCTCGGCCCATTCATGATCACATTCCAGGGGAGAGTCCCCCTCGGTCCATTCATGATCATATTCCAGGGGAGAGTCCCCCTCGGTCCGTTCATGATCGCATTCTGGGAGAGAGACCCCTTTGGTCCGTTCGCGATCGCATTCCAGGAGGGACCCCTTCGGTTAGATTGCATTCCTGGTTGGAGGGTCCCCCTCGGTTTGTTCGCAATCACATTCTGGGGGAAAGTCCCCCTTGGTTCGTTCGCAATCGTTTTCTGGCAGAGTCCCACTCGGTTCATTCGCAATTGCATTCCGGGAGAGAGTCCCCCTCTGTCCATTCATGATCACATTCTGGGAGAGAGTCCACTTCGGTCAATTCGCAATCGCATTCCAGGAGGGACCCTCGGTTCGTTCGCAATCACATTCTGGGGGGAAATCCCCCTTGGTTCGTTCGAAATAACATTCTGGGGGGAAATCCCCCTTGGTTCGTTCGAAATAACATTCTGGGGGGAAATCCCCCTTGGTTCGTTCGAAATCACATTCTGGGGGGAAGTCCCACTTGGTTCATTCGCAATCGCATTGCGGGAGAAAGTCCCCCTCGGTGAGTTTGCAATCACATTCTGGGGGAGAGTCCCCCTCAGTCCGTTCATGATCGCATTCCTGGAAAGAGTCACCCTCGGTCCGTTCATGATCGCATTCCAGGAGAGTCACCCTCGGTCAGTTCGTGATCACATTCCAGGAGGGAGCCCTTCGGTTAGATTGCATTCCTGGTTGGAGAGTCCTCGGAATTTTATATTGTCCGGTTTCATGTTAGTTTTAGTCATTTTATTTTACTTTTGTCATTTTTTTAATTTTCATGTATTTTTATTATATTTATTTTTTGTGCGTGCTGTACGCGGTAAACAAATCACAACAGACTGAACTGTCTGGCCAATCAGAGCAGAGTAGCTCGCGGAAAGGTGGGATTTAGAGAGATTTCACGAGTCGTTTGAGAATTATTGAAAATATGGAGATGTGCAAATGTATATTATGAGGAAATTAAACAGTTTTTTGACCTTTGATGCATCTAAACCTGTTGTAGGAGACTCCTAAACAACATTAGGAAACTTTAAAATAGCATAATAGGGGCACTTTTAAAAACTCTAATCTTCACATAAATGCTGGGTTGTGTCAAATATGGACAAACCCAACCGTTGGGTTAAATTTATAAATTAAATTTTTGTAATCCCAGCATTTTTGAGTGAAGAATAAGAACAGATTATGCCTTTGCAATGTGATTGTCCCTTTTAATTGAGATGTTTCATGTTTAATTTCATCAAATCGAAAACACCATGTCATCATATTAAAAAAAGTTACACATCTCATCCTTAAGGGAGGCTTTCACACTCACAGTGTTTTGTCATGGCGAAGCATTCAGAAGTCATTCATTTTTAATGAGAGCTGTTGTCATGAGTGAAAGAGACCGCTGGCGTTGTGATAAGTGGAGCTGAAACATTTCTATCAGGTGCTTTTTTAGTTTGCTAAGGTCATTTGTGAAGTATGTTTAAACATTTTATCAAATAATGTATTTAACTCCATTGTGCCATTTCATGCTAAATTAGTTAATTTTGATATTAGGGATATAATTATGTCTTCAGATAGGTAACAGGCAGGGTCGTGCACAGACATTTTAAGGGGCAGTGGCCTAAACCAAAAAAGGGGCACTATTTTGTTTTTTTGGGGGGGGTGAACAGAAAATGTTGTTATTTGTATTAGATCTGATCGAGAGTACAATAATTTGATTAGACAAGCAGCTAATTCTAAGAACGTGGATATGTTGTACACAGGGCTGGACTGAAAAAAAAAAAAAAAAAAATCGGCCCTGGCATTTTGGCCCACTATATGATCATAAACACCACCCATCTTTGCACGCCCTTAAATATATGCATACCAACTCCTATTCCTTAAAACCACTAATGCCATGTAATGAGTGAGTATATGAACGAGTGAGAGTTAACAGATGAATTAAGTAAAAATTTGACATTTATTAATACAGTGATGAAGCCTAAAACAAGCTATAAGCTGCACTGGCATAGCAATACCAGTGTTTCTTACAGGATTTTTGGTAAAACTGTGGTGGGTGGACCTCAGTCCTTCTAGGGCGGTTCGGGGGCATGCCTCCCCGTAAGAAAATTGTGTGCATTTTAATGTTAAATTCATCAATCTGGTGCACTTTGAGAGTTCAAAATTAAAAGCTCCAACCCATATTCAGTGTGCAAATTAAACAAAGAAATATTCAAACCTCTTTTAGTTACAGTGTCTATTTACATTACACCTACTACATAATAATAGTTATAATATTAATCCAATGACAGTAATAGCCATATTTTGTAAAACAAATGCACTAAAACAATAAAGGAAACTTTAATAATTAGTTTTGTACCAATTTCTATACTTGAAAGAGATAAGCACATGATCTTTTATTTTGACGCAAACTGCATCAAGCTTTTATTTTGGCGGAAAACATGGTTTACAAACGCCTCATTAAATTTCTAGTGAATTGCGGTAATTGTCAACTATGCAGATGTGGAAATAATCTGTAACTGGGTTATGGGTTCCTACACTCATGACATGGCCTAAGTGTTTTGAATCATTTCAGCATCATTACTCCAGTCTTCAGTGTCACATGATCCTTCAGAAATCATTCTAATATGATGATTTGATGCTCAAGAAACATTTATGATTATTATCAATGTTGAAAACAGTTATTTACATTTTTATTTCAGGATTCTTTGATGAATAGAAAGTTCAAAAGAATAGCATTTATCTGAAATCTAAAGCTTTTGTAACATTAAACACTACCATTCAAAGGTTTGGGGGCAGTAAGAATTTTATTTTTATTTTTGGGGGAAAGACATAAAATAAATCAATACTTTTATTCATCAAGGATGAGTTAAACTGATCAAAAGTTACAGTAAAGACATTTATAATGTTAGAAAATATTCTATTTTAAATAAATGCTGTTCTTTTGAACTTTCTATTCATCAAAGAATTTTGAAAAAAAAATTACACAACTGTTTTCAACATTGATAATAATAATGAATGTTTCTTGAGCATCAAATCATCATATTAGAATGATTTCTGAAGGATCATGTGACACTGAAGACTGGAGTAATGATGCTGAAAAACATTTTAAATTGTCATAATATTTCGCTCGCTCACTCGTTTAAAGTTGTGATTGGCCCAGCCCAGTGTCAATCAAGAAAAGAACCAATGGGCCGCTGATCTACGTGTTTCATGGGCTAGTCTGTTAGAAGAAAAAAAAAAACAACTAACGCTGACTTTTTCTGACCAATGCATTACACCGGCACAAACCCAGCACCGCCAATTAAGCAAAACAAAACAAAAGGAATGGGCCGCCGATGTACAAATTTTATGGGCCGTTAAAAAGAAAAAGAAAAAAAAATAATAATACAAATAATGTATGAGTATGACATGTATCGGCCCAAAAAGCACGTTGGCCCACCGGGAAAGTGCCCGATGGCCAGTCCAGCCCTGGTTGTACAAGTTGTTAGCACTAGTAGAAAGAGCCAGAAGCCAGAAGACCAAGAGCAAAACATTAACGACATAAATACAAAAAAACAACAAAAACAAATGACTAATTTCGCAGATTCAACCACTGTCTTGCATAGCCTACCTGTTAATGCGACAGCTTTCGTGAACTGTCGTATACTGTGAGTGATGCTGCGGAGCGAGCGGGAAAACCTGGTGCGGATTAGCGGAATCAGCGGAATGCTTTGAGCTGAGCGGAGCTGAGCGGTGGGGGTGGGGAAGAGGGGCACCTCAGTCGATGAGGGCAGAGGGGCAGTGGCTCTAGCCACCGGGCCACCCCCCTGTGCACGGCCCTGGTAACAGGGTTGACCAACTAGATCTCACGTGAAAACTTAACTATTTAACGAGGTGGTGGTTTTATGCAAAAATTATTTTTAGAAAAAAGTAAGCATGAAGTTCAACCCCTAAACCTAATGGCCAGTGGTATGTAACAGATCATATGAAAACGTACAGATGAGTTAGCCACCACTTTGTCTATTGTGTTGGTATCTATCTATCTATCTATCTATCTATCTATCTATCTATCTATCTATCTATCTATCTATCTATCTATCTATCTATCTATCTATCTATCTATCTATCTATCTATCTATCTATCTATCTATCTTTACTTTACTTTAAATACAGTATGTATATATATATACAGTGAGGAAAATAAGTATTTGAACACCCTGCTATTTTGCAAGTTCTCCCACTTGGAAATCATGGAGGGGTCTGAAATTGTCATCGTAGGTGCATGTCCACTGTGAGAGACATAATCTAAAAAAAAAAATCCAGAAATCACAATATATGATTTTTTAACTATTTATTTGTATGATACAGCTGCAAATAAGTATTTGAACACCTGTCTATCAGCTAGAATTCTGACCCTCAAAGACCTGTTAGTCTGCCTTTAAAATGTCCACCTCCACTCCATTTATTATCCTAAATTAGATGCACCTGTTTGAGGTCGTTAGCTGCATAAAGACACCTGTCCACCCCATACAATCAGTAAGAATCCAACTACTAACATGGCCAAGACCAAAGAGCTGTCCAAAGACACTAGAGACAAAATTGTACACCTCCACAAGGCTGGAAAGGGCTACGGGGAAATTGCCAAGCAGCTTGGTGAAAAAAGGTCCACTGTTGGAGCAATCATTAGAAAATGGAAGAAGCTAAACATGACTGTCAATCTCCCTCGGACTGGGGCTCCATGCAAGATCTCACCTCGTGGGGTCTCAATGATCCTAAGAAAGGTGAGAAATCAGCCCAGAACTACACGGGAGGAGCTGGTCAATGACCTGAAAAGAGCTGGGACCACCGTTTCCAAGGTTACTGTTGGTAATACACTAAGACGTCATGGTTTGAAATCATGCATGGCACGGAAGGTTCCCCTGCTTAAACAGCCCAGAAACCTGACTGATCTAGAGAAGATCTGTGTGGAGGAGTGGGCCAAAATCCCTCCTGCAGTGTGTGCAAACCTGGTGAAAAACTACAGGAAACGTTTGACCTCTGTAATTGCAAACAAAGGCTACTGTACCAAATATTAACATTGATTTTCTCAGGTGTTCAAATACTTATTTGCAGCTGTATCATACAAATAAATAGTTAAATCATACATTGTGATTTCTGGATTTTTTTTTTAGATTATGTCTCTCACAGTGGACATGCACCTACGATGACAATTTCAGACCCCTCCATGATTTCTAAGTGGGAGAACTTGCAAAATAGCAGGGTGTTCAAATACTTACTTTCCTCACTGTATATATATATATATATATATATATATATATATATATATATATATAGTAATTATCAGTTGTATGTTATATAAAATCAGGGTTGACATGTTTGTAAAACCTCTACTGATGAACATAAAAGATAAGATAACGAGACATTGGAGACAAGCATTTGCTTTTGCTTGAAGACTTAAGCATGAAGATATCATTTATTATCTTAATAGTTGAAGTTGAAGCATAATTTGGGGACACATACAAGACTTTTTACACGTAATACTTTTCATTTATAATATAATATAATATAATATAATATAATATAATATAATATAATATAATATAATATAATATAATATAATATAATATAATATAATATAATATAATACTTTTTACTATCCTAGCTTTATTTTCATGTTTCTTTTCCAAGCTAAAAGTGTAGTAAACCAGTAAATGCTGGCATCAGCTATAATTACTAAAAAGTAATTTCTTACATGCACAAAGGACTCAAATTGCACCGTTTTCATATAATGACCCCCATAGTTTCCTCTTGGCCTGATTACTTGGTTTCTCACCCCCTAATCGACTTAGGTGATTTTTTACCTTTAATACGAAAGGTGTGCCAAGCAACGGTCAATGAATGAGGAAGGGAAAAACCTGCAGGAGTCCAATTAACAAACGAGAGTACAACCGGCAGGAAGGAGCCGACCGTCTGGCCTTTTTCATTGAACCCGTTCCATTTTTCCAACAGTCCGCAGGTCTCGACTCGCTTCCATTTACCAACCTCTGTTCTTCCACATGCAATTCAAAGCCTTTTGCCTTTCTACACCCCTCCTCCTAAAGCAGAAAGCCGCTGAGTGGAAATGTCAGATAATTGATTTACGGTCATCATGTTTTTTTACTAAACACAATATCGTCTCCCAGGATGAAGGGAGAGAGTCGAAAAGGGGGGGGGCATGTTTTTTTCCTCCTCGCTCGAGGCCCCCAGACGTCAATGAGCAAAATCTCCATGTGAGCTTTGGTTGAGTTATGGAAGCGTTTTGTGCTGATCTGGATGTTTTTGCTGTGTTTTGGGTGGCAGGGAGGAGGGAGGTATAATGTTAATCAGCCCCAAAGCTGGATTTGCAAGAATTTGTAAACCAGGCTGCAAATTCAATATGCTGGCAGGTTGTGTAAATTATACGAGGAGCAGAATTTATTAGTTATTTATTTATTCATGATGTCCTCTTAAAATGGCTGAGAGGATAAAAGTAAGTCTGGTGCATGCTTCCTGTTCAAACCTCTATTGCGAGGCCCAGGCGGCGTATGATATTAATGTTCTAGAGATGCTTTTAGAGTATCTCTGCCGGTATTTGGACTCCTCATCACATTTTAAATGTCCTTGAGTACAGTGCTTACATAATCAAGAAGTTTGAAAATAACAAATTTAAGGGTTCACTGTTCACACGGGACGCGGTCTTGTGTTTAAAATATGCTTGATTCAGTAGCGTGAGACGCAGCGCATGGGTCTTGACACATGTTTTTACAAGTTAATCTATATTTAACCTGATGAGACATATTAAACATGCAGCAGGATGCAATAAAAAACAACAAAAGTTGACATAACAATTATGTAAAGGTTAGGACACACAAAAACACTCACTGACAAAATATTATATTATATTATATTATATTATATTATATTATATTATATTATATTATATTATATTTACAGATCTGCCAGGCTCTCACACCAGCCAATCACAGCGCACTCCCTCACCTGAGTTCTAATCACACACACCTCATCATCACCATCATCACCAGCACTATAAAGACACACTCTTCACCTCTGGTCTTGTTCATACGAAGAGGACTACTTACCCAGCTATTGATTACTGTCCCCAGCGTCTCCAGCGTCTCCATCTCCAGCATCTCCAGCGTCTCCACGGTCTCCATCTCCAGGATCTCCACCGTCTCCATCTCCAGCGTCTCCACCATCTCCGTCTTCAGCATCTCCATCTCGACGCTGGAGATGGAGACGCTGGAGAAGGAGAATCAAGGTAATCAATAGCTGGGTAAGTAGTCCTCTTCGTATGAACGAGACCAGACAGTGAACTGAGGTGAAGAGTGTCTTTATAGTGCTGGTGATGATGGTGATGATGAGGTGCAGGTGTGTGTGATTAGAACTCAGGTGAGGGAGTGCGCTGTGATTGGCTGGTGTGAGAGCCTGACAGCACCTCCAGCGTCTCCATCTCCAGCGTCTCCATTTCCCGCGCCTCCAGCGTCTCCACCTCCAGCGTCTCCATCTCCAGCGTCTCCATCTCCAACGTCTCCATCTCCAGCGTCTCCATCTCCCACATCTCCAGCGTCTCCATCTCCCGCGTCTCCATCTCCAGCGTCTCCATCTCCAGCGTCTCCAGCCTCTCCATCTCCCGCGTCTCCACCTCCAGCGTCTCCATCTCCTGCGTCTCCAGCGTCTCCATCTCCCGCGTCTCCAGCGTCTCCATCTCCCGCGTCTCCAGCGTCTCCATCTCCCGCGTCTCCCGCGTCTCCAGCGTCTCCATCTCCCGCGTCTCCAGCATCTCCCGCGTCTCCAGCGTCTCCATCTCCAGCGTCTCCATCTCCCGCGTCTCCAGCGTCTCCAACTCCCGTGTCTCCACCTCCAGCGTCTCCACCTCCAGCGTCTCCAGCGTCTCCATCTCCCGCGTCTCCATCTCCAGCGTCTCCACCTCCAGCGTCTCCAATGTCTCCATCTCCAGCGTCTCCATCTCCAGCTCCAGCGTCTCCATCTCCAGTGTTCCTCGTTTCCATCATCCGTCTCACACTCCATCAGTCTTCATACCTGTAAGAAGATTCATTCCACTCATCACCTGCACACCGCTCTCCAAATCATCGTTCATTTTACTTACCTGCATTCTGTTCCCGCTCTGTGTTGTCAAACTCCTGTTAACTTCATATCCATCTCTTGAGTCTGCTTCCGTAACTATTATATTATATTATATTATATTATATTATATTATATTATATTATATTATATTATATTATATTATATTATATTATATTATATTATATTATATGTTTTTAATGTGTGTGAGTTATAAATACAATTATTATATTATGTTATATTATGAGATGAATTATGCTTATTTCATATAGTTTTTTTTTTCATTAAATTAAATGATGTATTAAATTATAGAAAACAAAAGAATCACATGGCAATAATTATGTTATGAATTTTGTTTTTGAAATGGGAGTAGTTTGGTATTCTGAGCATAGCAAGATGCACAATGGGATAACTGCAATTTGGATTGTGTGTAGATGTAAGTTGTTGGGCGCTTTAGGAAGCTGTTCTCACACCAATAGGTTGTGACAGAGCATGGCTGCGAACAGCTTCAGCCCAGGCCAGAGGAGTAAACTAGCCTGGCATCATCTGAAGTTCCTCTGTCACTGGAGAAGAAGAGTGGCCTGCTGCCCGCTGTGCCTAAGAGGGTAAAAGCCAGGGGCAGCTGTTGCTCAACATGCCATTTCAGCTGCTCCAGTGAGTTTGTGCATATGTGGCGTTCAGCGTACACACACACACACTTATATACGCTGCATATCCTTGTGGGGACTTGCCATTCACAATTACTAATATTATTATAACAGTATAACGCCTAATGACACCTTGAATTTTTTCACTTTAAATAAATGACATGCCTCAGTCATGTCGATAACCATAACCCTTTTTCGACAAAAACAGTAGGTTTAATATTCGCTTACTGTATTGTAAACACAACTCACAGAATAAACAGCATGTACCCACGGTGACAGGTTGAAAAAGGACACTATCCTCAATCCCCAGTTGTCTTAATCTTCTCTTCTCTCACTCTATTTTCCCTCCATGCCACTTTGGTTGTCATGGGTTGCCTGTGGGGGCTCTCTTTCTGAGTGGAAGTTGACTCGGCCTGTGAACATGCTAGAGGAACAGTGACTGATCACCATGGATATTCAAAGATTTGCACTTCTGACCGCGGGTTTGCTGAGAGCTTCCCTGCAACAAGAAACGCCCTTAGGGTTTCTTCCCCCCAGGAAGCCTTCTTTTTATTTTCTGGCCTTTTGTCACTGTTGGTGAAAGGACGGCAGAGAGGTGACAAAACAATAGGGAACAAAAGGAATTGACACAAGCTGAGATTCAGACTTCAGTGCAATGTAACTTGCTTGGTCGACTCTGAAACAACTTTCCTTTTCAGTTGACGTCACCCATTCCTTTTACTTTTCAACCCCTAACAGTCTAACATCCGCATATCGAGCTGTGATATAAACTAAACGCTATTGGCTATTTTAAAAAAGGGGGAGGAGCTGTTCGATATGTCCCACCCTGTCTTCCTGTTTCAGTGGAAATTACATTCATAGTGACACGTTGAGTAATGCTGTGCATTTCAAGGCACTTCAGTGGGCCTTTAAGCACTGGTTACACTGACATTTCACAATCCAATGAATTCATAATGGATAAAATCGAGTCAAATACGAATTTTTTGTTAAATATCACTGGAACTAGAAATATGTCACATTATGGAGATAAACTGGCTTGCAAAATCCATTTCATGTTCACTTTTACAAGATGGCTTTACATATATATCTAGCTAGCACAAGTTGGTCATTATGCTTCAGATGGGTGGGCTAAAACCTGGTTGACCTGTTTCAATCTCGGTCAAGCTGGTAGACCCTGAGCGAGCAAAAACTTGAACACTGACCTTGTTTTCCAGCAGGGATTGTATTTGAAACAACCTTATAATCAGCAATCACAACTCGAATGTTCCTGTAAGGAGTGTTTATGTGTGCGTATTGTTCTCCTCAAAGCAATCATGTCAAGCACAAACGTTTTATTGGGGGCCTTGCAGGCGTTTCTCAAACGAGCTGTCAATGTTGCCTTTCCACCAGACTGAAGCAGTTCGCACAAAAGAGGACGGCTGCAAATCGCCAAACAGACAGAGTCTGAGGGCTGGCACTTGTTTGCAGTTGTTTGCTTGACTTACTCAAGAACCACAGGTTTTTTAAGGTTACTGGAGCGATATTGTATTTGCTTTTCTCCTTGCGTGCGGCGCTCCTCTGGGACTGCTAATAAGCACAGAAAGCATTTCTACCTCAGCTAGAAAAGAGCATTTTGATGTTAACTTTTCATCATAGCCCCCAGCTCCGAACGCTTGTCACATTTAGCTTGTTTGTGGGTTTTTTTAGATTCTACATCTCTCTTTTCCAGCCGTAAACCGTCTTTCGGCGGTGATCCGGGTGTCAGGTCATTATGAAGTAGCGGTTTCCCCATCCTGAAGATGATGTTGACACAAACACAAGGAAGATGAAGGGGCGAGCGGGTGCGCTCTATTTCTCTTCATCGGAGGACATCTCAATGACGTACGACTAGGGAAAGAGGGATCTGAAGGGAGGGGAGAGAGATTGAGGTGAGCTTAGAGACGAGGAATGACAAGGCAGATGACAGGTGAGCAGTGGAGAACAAAACATTCAATTTTTCAATGCCAGTACGTCCTTCTATCTCCGCAGGGCTGGTTGTATTTCTTTGCTACATCTTTGTAAACAATACCTTCCCCCGAAGATTATTCATAATACAGAGCTGAAACACTGAAAGGCCATGATTCCATGAATTATTAAGCAATTATTGTCTGCTAATTAGGGAATTTTAGCGACTAATTGGATATTTTTGTCCCTATTCTTTGTACCAGATAACTGCAAGGTTAGCAATTATTTCTGCATTGTGTCAGCCATCTCGGAAACCATAGAAAACACAACAGACCGGTCAGGACTCATTACCACCTGGTCTGAGAAATGTCAAGAAAAACAGCAGTAGTTAACCATTTTTCATAGAATTTTGTGAGGAAGCTCTACCATCCATCATCGCAAAGTCAACCACATTAATTAAACTTTCCGGATAGCTATGCGCGCACACAAACTCTAGGCGTCATGAAAAGTCTCTCAGCTTTTTGTCTAGAAGGTGAATACCTTGGAAATACCTTTCTCAGGCACTTAGATGCAAATGCCTTGTTGATACAAAAATGTTAAGACCTCTCTAGACCTTATTCGCCAGAGAAACAACTTTCATTTTTGCGGTAGCTCTGTATATTTCTATGGCATCGCTGTCAAAGAGTAATTAGCTGGCGAAGTGGATTCACTTATTGTAGAGTTAACTTAAGTTATCTTGATCATTGTAATGTTTGAATAACAAGTGTCAGTAGACCGGTAAGATTTCAAAATGAACGGTTCATTCATAAATCCGTACGATCTTACTTTGTGGAAATACAAACCGAAAGACATATCAACATATATATCAACATATTACACCAAACTCACTGATTCCAAAAGATGAAAGTACATTTCTCTGTAAAATAGATACTAAACCAAATGTGGTTTATAGCAAGAACAGGTGAGAGGTCACAGTCTTGTGTTGTTTTCAGGACAGGTGGGTCCTCTCCAACCCAGCAGGAGTCCTCCAAACTGCCGTACGCAGTGTGAGAGATGTAGCCTTTTATTAAATCTGACAGAATTTATTGCCAAGTCGAGGAGAGTGTGTGTTAACTGCATGGAAAAAAAGAGGAGGGTGGTGAGAAACAAATAGAAAGAGAGAGCGAGAGAAAGAAAGAGAGAATCATCTCCTTCTGACAACACAGCTGGATTGTCTTTGTTCATCCGAAAATGGAGCAACGCAAAACTGGAGCTGTCTGCCTGCCGCTGACACGAGAGCGAAAACAGAGGCTGTGATTCCACTCGAACAGGAAGGACAAAAAAGATGCCGTAAAATGAATGGGGAAAGCGGAAAATAAGACAGCAAATGAGAAAAAGCCCTTGATGAATCATTTAGGTTTTGTTGGATGGTCTCTTTACTCTCCCCGTGACATGGAGGGGGACGGTTATGGATGATTAGCGCTTTATTTTCTGACTTTGTACCGCCCCGGGAAGCAGCACGGAGCTGATTGTGAGGTGACGTGCGGTTCATGCGAGGGCAGGTAGGAACGCAGCTGTGCTATTCAAAGGCCTAAACTGGCAGCTGAGAAAAGCAAAGGAAACCAAGGGGGGATTTCCACACACAATGCAGAATTTGCCCTTTTAGACACATCCAGGACTTGATTGTCCTTTCATATCATGTTTGCTCTTATCGCAGCAAACTCGAAACAGATCTCAGGTTCACTAGAGCTCCAAACCCATCTAAGACATCATAGATGCTGTCCCAAACAGTGGCCAGTAAAATTACGCTGACTTACAGTGTGTTGCCACCGACAGCGTTTAAAATCAACATAGGCTAATTGGAAAAACGTGCCTCCGAACATCAGAAATCTTACCTTTACATACAATTCACTGCAGTTTTCAGCCAAAATTAACACTAGTGGCAGTAAAACACCAACAACTTTTATTCCATTTCAGTGAAATTATGTTTACAAAGGCAGAATATTGATTAATAAAGACTTATTCCCTATGTCATGACCTCAAAACACTTTTACCATAGTGCATGGTTTGAAAGCTTATGTTACGTTTGCATCACAACCAGCTTCTTATATGACATTTCTAATTGTTACAACTATTTATATAGTTCAATATAGGCAGTATATCGTTCGACTGTGACGTCACTGTTAATTGTATAATTTATGGGTGGATAGTATAAATGTTTGGACCGATTTACTCAATGTGGAACGTAGTTCTCCAGAGAAGTCTTTTGCTCCAATTTGTTCTATTTTAGTTTGTCTAATATTTACCAACATTCATTACCCCATTGGACTATTATTTTCTCTTGTTTATTTAAATCCCTAGTCATTGTGTTATATTTCTGTAACAGATCATTTTGTTCTTAATAAATAATCTTGCAATGCAAACCGTTCGTTTCTATGTGTAATCCTCTTTATGTTACGGTTGGGAACGAGCTGGCCATGACACTAATGTAGTAAACTTTACTTGGTTGCTCACTTGGTACACTGTTGCATTTGTGAAGTGGAGCGCTCAATACGAGTCCCTTGAAACACGAGTGACGATTTATCTGGTAGGTTCAGAGTAGGGTTTAGATGTAGGTGCTACATTATTTTCAAACATGATAAAGCATGATTAAGCAAACATGATAAAGCATCTTGGCCAGAGGGGAAATGAGTTCAGCTGAACAATGACACTATTTTCTTTGAGATCCTCTGTACAGCCAAAATGAACTTTGTCTGCACCATTGAATCATTTTCCTGTTATTTCTGTAAGGCTGCGTTAACCCTCTGGTGTTATTCATCATGGGCATGATTCATAAAGGTTAAATGGTCCTGAAAAAAGAAATAGTCACACTTGTGTTTTATATACTTTAGATTTATGGCTTTCTTGCAGTTTTAGAGTAAAAATTGAAAATAGTATTATTGTGCATTTTTCATTTGCAAATTTCATTTTCAGGTCTATGCTCAAAAACTGAATAAATGGATTATAAATACAGGATAATTATAATGTAGTACCATAAAATCCCTTAAAAAAACATAATTGAACCAAAATATAGTTAAACAATTTATTTATTTTTTGACTGCCACGCAAAGGCCATCAGAGGGTTAAAACAATCTATATTGCATAAAGCACTATATAAATTAAGATGACTTGACATTAACCTTTTAGTGCCACTCTACCGTGATATCTACAGCAACTAACATATTAAAATGTTGCCAGTTTCAAGTTCATCTGGGCCACTCGCTGGATTTTTCTTTGAAAGTGTCGTGAAACGTATAAAAATCAATGTTTTTGTAGATATGTCGCCACAGGCGTGTTTTTCCAATGAGCCTGGGTTGATTAAATTGCTTGAGGCCAGCAAGTCACTCTTTGACAACAAATGCAGCAGACATGGAATAAGTCCATTTCACACTTTCAAGAGCCTTCCAAAATAAATCTGGCACTGGCAATATGTCTACTATAATATAATGCAATATTTGATATGTATATACAGTATGTTGCTATATGTGCCAAATTTTTAAATACAGATACAGGTACATGCTTTTGCCCATGCTAACAAGCTTAAACCATGACCTTTTGGTGTCCATGTGGAGTCTGGATTTTGTTATGCTTTCAGCTACTAGTACGTGTGCAGTACTCTGGGTTGTTAGCTTAGCGACATGCTAATATCAGACATTAATGGCTGCTGTCCATGTAGAGTATTTCAAGTCAGTCAGTATTTGTGTTCTGTGTTCAGTGTTTTGTGTTCTTGTTAAAGAATCGAGTTGTTAGCTTAGCAACATGCTAATGTCATACATTACTTGATGCTGTCCATGTAGAGTATTTCAAATCAATCAACATTTGTGTTCTGTGTTCAGTGTTTTGTGTTCTTGTTAAAGAATCGAGTTGTTAGCTTAGCAACATGCTAATGTCATACATTACTGTCTGTCAATGTAGAGGATTTCAAATCAGTCAATATTTGTGTTCTGCTTTCAGTGTTTTGTGTTCTTGTTAAAGAATCGAGTTGTTAGCTTAGCAACATGCTTATGTCATACATTACTGTCTACTGTCCATGTAGAGTATTTCAAATCAGTCAATATTTGTGTTCAGTGTTTTGTGTTCTTGTTAAAGAATCGAGTTGTTAGCTTAGCGACATGCTAATGTCATACATTACTGTCTACTGTCCATGTAGAGTATTTCAAATCAGTCAATATTTGTGTTCAGTGTTTTGTGTTCTTGTTAAAGAATCGAGTTGTTAGCTTAGCAACATGCTAATGTCATACATTACTGGATGCTGTCCATGTAGAGTATTTCAAGTCAGTCAATATTTGTGTTCTGTGTTCAGTGTTTTGTGTTCTTGTTAAAATAATCGAGTTGTTAGCTTAGCAACATGCTAATGTCATACATTACTGTGTACTGTCCATGTAGAGTATTTCAAATCAGTCAATATTTGTGTTCAGTGTTTTGTGTTCTTGTTAAAGAATCGAGTTGTTAACTTAGCAACATGCTAATGTCATACATTACTGTCTACTGTCCATGTAGAGTATTTCAAATCAGTCAATATTTGTGTTCAGTGTTTTGTGTTCTTGTTAAAGAATCGAGTTGTTAGCTTAGCAACATGCTAATGTCATACATCACTGGATGCTGTCCATGTAGAGTATTTCAAGTCAGTCAATATTTGTGTTCTGTGTTCAGTGTTTTGTGTTCTTGTTAAAATAATCGAGTTGTTAGCTTAGCAACATGCTAATGTCATACATTACTGTGTACTGTCCATGTAGAGTATTTCAAATCAGTCAATATTTGTGTTCAGTGTTTTGTGTTCTTGTTAAAGAATCGAGTTGTTAGCTTAGCAACATGCTAATGTCATACATTACTGTCTACTGTCCATGTAGAGTATTTCAAATCAGTCAATATTTGTGTTTTTTGTTCAATGTTTTGTGTTCTTGTTAAAGAACTGTGTTATTAGCTATGCCTGTTTATCCAATACTCCGCAAGGCAGCTCACAGGTCATCTCACACCTCAAAATCCAAAATCACTCTCTGTGAACGGACAGAAAGCACTCATGCATTCTGATTGGCCGATGGCACCATTTTAGAGGAAAGGATGGAGCACAAAATGAACGTAATAACCCAGACAAAGTTTGTGGAAGCAAACATAGCTGACCATCTGAGGATCTGGGTCATGCCTGTGAAAGTCCACAGCTGCTCCCCTGGAGAATCCTGTGGATGGGGATGTTCTTTGTTGTGTAAAATTCCAGCTTGCTGTGGAAAGAGATGGATCCTACAGTATTTACCCACACTTTGAGTATTCAGTGATTCCCCTAAAGGCGGCATAAAACGGAAGTTGTGATAGTCTTTTCTTGACTTATATCTGAGTGAAACGGCTTCTCAAACAAGAACAAATGTAGGGTGGGACTTTATTTTGTCCATGGGGAATTTATTGGATGGTTTGCTATTGGTGGATCTCATGTGAGTGACAGGTTGCCCCGCCCCTGCACCAGTAAACACATCATCAGAGGAGCGCATAGATGTTGCTTCAAGAGGGAGGGAAAGATTGATTTTTTATTTTTTTATTTTTTATTTTTTTTTGTGCATGGATAAAAAAATTATAACAAATACTCAAATATTCCAACAAGAATTGTCAGTTTTGATTTCATGGTGATTTTAATAAACATTTTGTAATTTTTTTCACCCTCATGTCATTCCAAAAATGATGGAATACAGGTTTGGAAATTATATGAATAAGATTATCAATTCATTCAATTATTTAATTTTATGAATCAAAAATCTAATGTTATTACGTTCAGTTCCTTTAAAAAATGTGATTTTGATTTTAATTTGATTATAATATCTGCATATAAACAATGCAAATGTATTTCTTTTTCCTTTTTCCTTTTTATTTAAAAAATCTGTCTCTCTTTTTCACCGTCATGTCATTCCAAAATGTATGGAATATGGGTTTGGAAATTTAAGGCTATCAATTGATAATTTATTTCATTTTACTAATATATATATATATATATATATATATATATATATTTAGTTTCTTTAAAAAATGTGTACTTTTGATTTGAAATCTGCAATTCACATTGATCATCTGAATTTCTATTCACAAAAGTGAATGGTGACATAATTAAATTTTTTGGGTGAACTATTCATTTTATAGAGCTAGAAAACAAATGCTTTTGTACAATTTCATACCTCTTGATTTGAACAAGATTTGTGTAATCCTTTAAGTTGCTCTGAATATCAATCAGCCATTCTCATTCTAGCACGTCATCACGTAGCAGGCACAAGAATCTCCATTATGATGGCTTTTGAATTGAACTTCTTTATAATTTGCCATACATTCTTGTCTGTGTGTTCAGAAGCCAACGGCATGAGTGATGTCACCTTCAAGCAAATATCTATTACCTAGAAAGAGAGTCTAGGAGAGAGAAAGGGTAGCGCTCAGTTCGGCTCTCAGGAGCGCATTCTTTGTGTGGTTACTATGGAAACGGTCCTATCGAACTAGAAGAGCTGAAAGTTTAATATGAATACATCAGTAATTTTCTGTCATGCTGGTGGGCTAAACATGCTAAATTACTGGTTGCATTGTACTACAGTCCGTATTGTTTCCTGATGATAAATATATTATTTATGGCCTCTTTGGCACCTGTAGTGCGTGCAATTTGAGATTTGCAATTAATGCATTCATTTTTGAATAATTCTAACTGTTAAAGAACATTATATTTGTGTTTATATTAGAATTATTGTTGTATATCATATATGTGTTTAGACACATGCTGTTATTGATATAACTA
Organism: Abramis brama; assembly: GCF_963993115.1. Classification (NCBI taxonomy): domain Eukaryota; kingdom Metazoa; phylum Chordata; class Actinopteri; order Cypriniformes; family Leuciscidae; genus Abramis; species Abramis brama. The sequence goes on along the minus strand of NC_139968.1, from coordinate 10,218,537 downwards.
TTATCCACATGTAGTTGCACACATGCTTAATAATGTTAGGTGAATGAACAAACAAACAGACAAATAAATAAATAAATGGACAATGTAACTACGCTGGCTTTATTTATTTATTTTGTACACAGCAAAAATGATTTTCTTACTCAGTATTTTTGCCATTTTTTACAGTACAAATATCTAACCATTCTTAAAGATACATTTACTTCAAAATGACAATGTAAATAAAAACGTATTAAAATAGTATTAACCTGTTAACCGTTGCCAGAGCGCGGACGCACTGAAGCGGTTTTATTTATATATAGTTCAAAGTTACTATCAGATTTAATGTTATACCTTGACAAACTATACATCATTAAAAAGATATAAGACTCAAGTTTCAGAATTTGACCACTATTGTATTCTGAGAAACTTATAGCGACAGTTATTTCTTAATTTGTTTCAGGAGTTATGAAATGAAAAAATTAGTCGATACCTTTGATATGAATTATGCGCGTCAGCCGCTTTCATTCATAAAAAAACTCCCGTGCCGTCGTCATGACAGCGATACACAAAACAACGTGCCTCAGGGCTTTAGCTCAAAAATGTGCAGATTTGGAGAAATATTGATATATTCTCATAGGTTTACATCAGATTTCTATAGACAGGAATAATATTTATTGAATTTATACCCAAATGCGTCGATGTAATCATTATGAGCGTTTGCATAACTCTGATACTGTGTTTTGAATTCATACCAATAGCCTGAGGGCGCCCTCGCCGCCCTGTGCACAGTATTAGAACATGAAGAAGTGCCATAATCATGTGACAATCCAGGAAGCCTCGAACACACACAAAGCTAACGAGATCGCGCTGTAACTATGGCTGTAACATGCAGTTTTGAAGACAATAAACATGTTTGCTATGATATTTGAGTTACCTGTGTTTTTCAATCCATGCCAGGTATTTCCATAATAATAGATTATATTTATAATGTAATGCTAATCTATATAGAATCGTTGTGCAGAACACTATTCAATAGTATATTTTCTGTCTGATTTTTTATCTGAAGCCAAATTAGATCACAAAAAATTATTTAAAATACTCGATTTGCTTTATAAAGTAAGTTTATAAGCACAAACATGGTTTTAATCTCATAAATTGTCGTGTATTGATGGTGTGCTAAGCTAACATGCTAGCTAGCCCTAGGTGCACCTGCCACCTAGAAGTTATATTTTTATTATTTTTTGAATGCTTACTGAAATGTTTCTTTATTCAAGAAATGCATTTGATACAGTTTAAAATGTAAGGGTGAACTTTAAGAAAAGAAATTAGTGACTGAAACCCTATGAATAGCCTGTGAATAGCCAGTCGTTAGTAACTATAATGCAGACAAAAGAAATGCATATTTAGAGCCATAACTAGGCTGGAGAGGTGTGAATGTGTGCAGGGGGAGACTGAGACTGAATGGGGCTCGTTTGCACCACAAAACAATAAAGACAATATACTGGATAGATGGTTAGAAGATGACAATAAACATCAGTAGCATTTTAGCGTCAAATCAAAATAAAGTCACATGACATGGTCTTGAAAAACATTTCACTAAATACAGAGTTTTGGACTTATTATCTTAAGATTTTAAACATAAAATGTTTAGACATGTGGCATTAGCTGTAGTGCATTTCTAGATTGCTCCAGTGCCAACTTCAATTTTTTTTTCATGAGGATGTTTCATAAAAAATAATTTCTAATAACTTTACAAAACTTTGAAGCTATTTATAACAATTTTTGTCATTATGACAATAATTAATTCTACATTTACAATAAACTGCCAGGTGTCAGCTTTCAAATGAGATCATACTTGTGCTTTTAGTACAAAGGGTTCATGAACTGTATCTGTTTCAGTTTGGGTATGTCATTTCTTGGGATTTTTCAAAAGTGGGGTTACAGCTTAACAGGTTAACACCAATGGCCTCAAAAAAATGTATTTTAATTCAAAGGAAAAACAATATTGACTTTTTCTAACCCAGTTGGCAGATATTTCTTATTATTTTAAGCATAAAGTCACTTAATGTTGATACTTTTCTTTTTCATAAAAACAAGACTTTATATCTTAGGTTTCTTAAAAGAAGACAAAAATACTTGTTTAGAAAATATTTTTTGCAGTGTGTAAAAAATAAATAAATAAATGAATAAATAAAGCTATGTATGTGTGCATGTATGTATGTATGTATGTATGTACATAATAATACAAACAAACAAATACGATTTTCTTTGGTTAAACATCTTTATAAAATCAAATTTGACCCCATTTTTTTTCCTCAATGAATATTCCTGCCTTTATTGTTTGTGATTTATTGGTGCATTTTATTCCAAAAAAATAAACATATAAATTGAGTCCCCCTTTTTTTTCAAAGGTAAACTGGGTTGCAGATATCTTTTCATGTTGACATCAGAAAGATAATGATCTAAAAGTATAGAGTCGCTTCCCTTTTACACGATCAGCTCCTCTCTACGCATCTCTTTTATTTTTAATTTCTGCCAAGTGGGATGTCAATTTGTTCCAAGTGTGTGTTTTTCACTTTTAGAATAATTCGTATTAATTCCACTCCAATTCACCTCTCCCACAACTTCTAATGCAAAATAATTGGACCATATCCGGGGATTAAATCAATTTAATTGCGCGTTAGGCTTCATCCAGGTCCTCCAGTGGAATTTAATGAATAGGCTGTGATTGCAATATAGACCTCTGGGTTCAAACTTGTTTGAATGCAGGAGTCTTGTTTTCCTGCACTGCTGGTCAGGATCATCGCTGCATCACTGCTGAGCCTGCAGGATGGATGGTTGGATGGCTGGATGGATGAGTGGATGGATGGATGGATGGATGGATGGATGGATGGATGGATGAGTGGATGGATGGATGGATGGATGGATGGATGGATGGATGGATGGATGGATGGATGGATGGATGGATGGATGGACAAACAAATGAATGAATGAATGGGTATTTTGATGGATGAATGAATAGATGAAAGGATAAATGGATGGATAGTTAAATGGATGATTGGATATTTGGATGGATGAATGAATGAATGAATGAATGAATGAATGAATGAATGAATGAATGAATGGATGGATGGATGGATGGATGGGTGGATGGATATTCGGATGGATGGATGAATGAATAAATGGATGGATGCATGGATAGATAGATGAATGAATGAATTAATGAATATTCAGATGAATGAATGAATGAATGAATGAATGGGTATTTTGATGGATGAATGAATAGATGAATGGATAAATGGATGATGGATATTTGGATGGATGAATGAAATAATGAATTAATGAATGAATATTTGGATGGATGGATATATGAATGAATGAATGAATGAATGAATGAATGAATGAATGAATGAATGAATGAATATCCAGATGGATGTATGGATGGATGGATAAGTGAATGTGTAAATGGATGGATGAATGAATGAATGAAATAATTAATTAATTAATTAATTAATGAACGGATGGATGAACGGATGGATGCATGGATGGTTTTACTAAACAGACTATTCTGTAACACTCTAGCTTGAGTGGTGAATTGTATTGTGGTAGAATCTCTTTCTGACCGTATCATGACACAAGCATCTGTCATATTTTCTTATCCTCATAGGCAGTTCACACATGCCTAAAAGTCACTGAAGAAATCCAAGAGCATGTCAGCAGCTCTCACTGACAAGATCAAGACCTCCACGTGAACTCGAATACAGTCAACTTCAGAACAAATTGTTCGCTTCTGTCCTGCGAATACAGAAGCGTGCTAGAACAAACAAGCCACGCTGAGCTCCAGCAAGCGAAGAAAAAGGGGAAAACTTTCAAGGTTTTGTCTTTCATCTTTCAGCATGGAATGAGAGAAAAAGGAATGAAACAGATTGCCGGAACACTCCTTTTCCCAATTAACCTGTCTCTCTGGCAACCGCCAGTCAGTCATTTGCATATATAGCTTATATTTGCTCGGTGCGTCTTTGATGTCGGTTCACTCTATTCAGAGTCGCATTGGGTGAAGTCACTGTCTTCAGGTCCAAATTGACATAGCAAGAAAAGAATTGACAGAGTCCTCTGGCTGCGTTCCGCGGCATCCGCTACCTGTCTGAACGTGTTGCAGGATTGCACAGAATGCATTCGGTGTGACGAGGCTTTGTTCTAGCAGGAGAACGCTTGGCCCTGCAATCCCGCTTTGACTTTTATCTGTGCATTGAGGCCTAGCTGAGGTATCTAGACGTGGCTTGGAAAAGTATTTACCTGCCCATTAATCATCCAGTTGGGCTTTGAGGAGAAATGGCAGGCCTGCTCATGTTCAGGAGGTGCTGTAATTTCAGAAGGACCCGGCCTGTCGGTTCTGAAATCGGATCTTTCTAGACCCTTGTGAAATGGAAAGAGTGAAGGTGGGATAAATAATGTGGGAATGCCAAACACAACCACCCGATAGTTGGGCGAACAATGAATGCGAGAGTTTTTCTAGTTTAAATCAGATATTCCACCCACAATTGTAGAAATGTTATCTTTGCATGCATGTTAGTTTCGTGTGGATTTTTTATTGAATCAATAGTCAAAAGATATCATGTGCGTTTGCAGAACAGAAGAGTCAGTCACAAAGTTGTGCTGATCTACTTTGTGTCTAAAAATAGTCCACTAACTGAATATTTCATGAGTGAGTTTGATTTAAGAATTCGTTTGTTAGGGTTAAAGTCACCCCACATGCCTTAATTTTTGGGCAAGAATTGTCCCATATTGTAGATTTGAAAATCATGCTTTCCCCCCCGTTATGATTGAATCACAGAAGCTACACCAGTTACTTTTTCCAAGAGATTTCTATTTATTATTTTATACATGTATCAGACAGAGAGAAACAGGAATAGCAGAATAGAATAAGACTATAGGTCAGGAGGTCTTCATTCACGATTTCTCTGTTCCCCATTTCTCTATTCCCTCACCCCATCATGCCAGCTGTAATGGTTTCTCTATGTTTCTCCTTCCTCACCCCCCCATGCCTCTATGTTTCTCTCTGTGGTGGTACAGTAAGATTGAGCTTATATACACCACTCTGGGACTTACAACTTCCTTGTAAGGTAGAAAAACATGTTGCTTATGTTTAAAAATGGAACGTATACCTCAATACACTTTCCCTCTGTGTATACATTTGTGGTACATTGCATCAGTTGAAACATTCCTTTCCTTGTAAAGAACATGCCAATTGTTCACATTTAATGTATCATCATCACTGGAACATCTCTGCTTAGTGAACATTGCATTGCACACATACCTCTAAGCAAAATATAGCTCATCCCAGATCTCTGCTCAGCACACATGTACAACATACTCTGACTTCACAAAATACATTATGAAATTATTATGAAAATGATACTAAAAAATAACATTAAACAGTAAATGTTTAGTCTTCAAATATCAATGAGCAATGAAGCAGCTTTGTTAGAATATATATTTTGTATCTTTATATTAAAAATAATTTGATAAAAACAAGTTTACTTAATATTAACTAAGTTTATTATTTACTTTGTTTTATTATGGACATAATAAATAAACAATAAAATCACTATTATTTATTTATTCATGTTCAATTTTGTTATGTACAATAAATAAAAAAATAAATGGACAATCAAACATACCAGTGTTGTTTATTCAAAACATTCCTTTTTAAATAAATAAATAAATAAACAATCTGTCAAGTTGTAGCAAAGCGTGGCGTATGGAGGATCACGACGAAGAAGATTAAAGTAAACAAACTTTATTAACAGAATGAAAACCATAACCAAACTCAGCAGAAGCGTTAACGAGAACCGACAGAAGAGAACTGAAACACAGGCATATAAATACTGAAAGCAAACAAAGATTGGATAACACATGTGAAGCAAAAGAGGGAACTAATTAGTAACTATAGTAACAAAAAGAGGGTGATGAGTAACATACAAGGCAAATGAGAACACAGGCAAACAGGAAAAAAGCAAGTGAAAACAAAAACAAAATGAGCTAAAAACATAATGCCCACTTCTGGGAAGCCGCGGCTTCACGCCGTAACATGACATCCGTAACGTGGTTCAGGAGGCGGATAAGAGGCTAGTAAAGGACGGGAGACAGGCATAGATGTCAGTACGCTAAGCCAAGGAGGTGATGACAGTGGGTGGAGCCAAGGAGGGGAAGAGAGCAGGCGTAGCCAGGCGTGGACCCAGAGAGCAGCCAGGACGAAAGCCCCTGGGTGCATCTGGAGACCAGATGGGACAGAGCGACACAGATGTTTCTGGAGACCAAGGCAGAGCTGTGGCGATGAGCGACTGAGGTGCCTGAGTACTGAGGCAGAGCCAGTGTGACTGAGGACCAAGGCGGAGCCGGAGGGAAGGCAGAGCCTGGTGAAGCCGAAGTGGTGGAGAGATGGAGCGCAGTGGACGTCTCGTAAGTCCGTGGCACAGGCAGGGTGAGCTCTGACCAAGGTGGAGCCGGAGGGATGAGGGAGAAGCCAAGGTGGAGCCGACAGGTCGACGGACTGGGGTGGAGTGACGGGATCAGTGGCTGGAGGCAGAGCCGGGGGATCCGTAATGGTATCTGGTGGAGCCGAGGGAGGGAGAAGCCAAGGTGGAGCCGACAGGTCGCCGGACCGGGGTGGAGTGACGGGATCAGTGGCTGGAAGCAGAGCCGGGGGATCCATAATGGTATCTGGTGGAGCCGAGGGAGGGAGAAGCCAAGGTGGAGCCGACAGGTCGCCGGACCAGGGTGGAGTGACGGGATCAGCGGCTGGAGGCAGAGCCGGGGGATCCATAATGGTATCTGGTGGAGCCGAGGGAGGGAGAAGCCAAGGTGGAGCCGACAGGTCGCCGGACCGGGGTGGAGTGACGGGATCAGTGGCTGGAAGCAGAGCCAGGGGATCCACTTACTGGGGCGACCCTGAAGACCGGGCTCAGGCTTCAGGGCGATGGCTTGCTCATTTTTCTCTGGATCTTTCATTGTGGCAGGCGAAAGCTCCCCGCCTGCAGTGGGCTCTTATACTCCATGCATGCGGGTGATGGCTGGCTGGGATCTGGGCTTGATTAAAAGCTCAACTTTAGAGACCAAGTATGATATCCTGCTGCCTAAATAAGTCTTGGGTCCTCCTTCAATGGGATGTTCATGCATTTTATCATCCACCACACAAAAAACATTTTAAATTGCCTAGAAACATAACACACTTCTCCACCAGTCACATGGTTTGAGTGCCCGTAGCACAAACGATGCGGGAGGGTTGAGCGGTGAAGATTAATACTAATGGTTGGGGTTTGAGAAATGATAACGATTATTTCAACATTCAATTAACATTTAATCAACCTCTGATGGAGGAATACCCTGTTGATGGCTGGCCTTTAAAGTCATTCTGTGAAGTTAAAATTTCAACGAAGGTCTCCTGAAGGTTTCCTGATTCCTGACCTGGTGCAGAGAAGTAAAAAGATGAATGGCCTCTTGCAGACACTGTGGTTAAAAATACCCCTTGGACAGCACATAAAAAAAAAAAAAACAGGAAGGATTTTCTATCCTCTTGCTAGCTAAATAGCATTTGGCGCAGCTGCCGAGACGTTAGTGCTGAGGGGATTGATAAGTGTCTTTCCTAGTGCAATCGGCGGTGTGGCTAATGGTGTTAACATGCTAGGAGCTATATCCTAGTGCAGAGTCAAGAAAAAAAGACAAAAATCTTTTTAGCTTTGTAGTGTGGGACAGATCCGTGTTTAGCTAGGTGGTTTAGCATGTAAGTGTCGCTGTTATTTGTATTTATGAAAGCTTGAGAAAGCCTGGCTGCAGGCTAGTAACAGAAATTGAGAGATATAGTATCGCTTGTGTGGCCTGTTTGTGAGATTTTTTTCTTCTTCTATGGATCCTTTCTGGGTATTTTAAGTGTGCAGCCTAAAGTGGTTTGCTGGTCTTAAGTGGTTTAAGCTGCTCTAGTTGATTTTTCAGCCTGGGTGTTCAGCAGGATTAGTGTTTTCTCCCAGCCTGACCAGTTGACAAGTGCCCAAAACCCCAAACCAGACCAGTCTTAGACAAGGAAACCTGCTATCTATCTGTCCGTCCATCCGTCTGTGAACAATATGGCAGACATAGTATCAATGCTGATACAATCTGATTGAAGTGTTTCATTATCTTTGCCATTAACACTCAGAACGGAATATCGGCTGATCATCTAATCAAGCTGTACTCCATTGATTCAGACCTGACTAATCATGGCTTCGCTTGATAAATTATTCAATTAATTTGTACAACGATTCCCTCCTCTTCCTGATATAGCCATCACCATCAAAATATCCTCCATGCCTCTCACAACCACAAGACATTTGAAAATGTTTATGTCCGATGCTTGTGGTTATTGAATAGAAACCCCAGTCTACACACTAGGGAATTCCTAGATCTTTATAATGTTTGAGTTATATCAATATTGTGATTGGGGGGATAAGGATAAGGTGTCGTCTCAAACTCTTTCTCCAGTGCAGCTATTGGACACTATAGGAGATAAATATTGATTTATTGATAATTTTACAATATACTTGCAAGGATTTTGCTGGCAATTAAAAAGTAAGCAACATTGTGAGCATCACAATGATTTTAATTTGGTCATTTCAGTTTCCAAAAGACAACATTATTGCTTTGGAATCTACTTATGACTTTTGAATATGAGAATGGTAATCATTTTAATAGCGACTATGAATTAAACTTCAGAAGCTACAATAGTCTATGTTTGATTCTTTTCCATGAATCATATTGCCCATTGAATGAACTGATTGAAACTTCATCCTGAATGGTACATTTTTGAGAAAATGTTGACTCACATGCACAGATGATCCTGGAGGAGAAGCATGCAGAGCATAATTTGTGTCGGAACAAGCTGCATCCGTATCCGGCACTTCCGGAATTTGATCATGCATCTATTTTAGTGGGCTCTCGACCTCATACGCCACCTCATAAAATTATGCTATGATCTGCGCTTGTTCCATTCTAAACCAAGTATAATAATACACCATAATTAACTAAGCTGTATAGACCTTGCACGTGACCTTTGCCGTCAAACACACTCTTTTCTTTCCAAAAACAGATCTAAATTTATCTTTATACAATACTAGCCTTTTTTCAACAAGTATTTTGATTTTATATGGCTTCTTGCACAAAATATGCAAGCAGTTTAGAGGTTGGGCTATGGCAAACCTAATCTCGTCACACACATGCACACCTCACACACACACAAAGACCCCTCTGTTAGCCTGTCTTTCTGCACAATGGCACGCCACCCTTGATTTAAATCAGCAAGAGCAGCATGTGTTATCAAAGCACAGGCACATACTTCCCCATTCCATGAATAACACCACCGGCGGGCACAAACTGACACGTAACACATTAACCCAGCAGACTCTGTGTTAACAAGATTTAAGCCCTCTTCCTTAAATACTCCTACTTTGTGAATGACGACACTGTGGCATCAACGTATGCAATTGTCTGCAATTAAATCAGCTTTAACCACAAAATACTGACGTTTAGATGATCATTTCAGTGATATGTTTGCAATTTTGGTTGAGAAATGTAGCGTAATGGCCTTCCTGCGTCTTCTGATGTCCATTAGTTCTGCTGTGTTTCCCAGCTCTTTGACTTTATTCTTTTATTCTGGGATAGTTTTTACAAAAAAAAGGTTTGTATTGCTTTGCAAGCACCAGTATTTACTTGCATAAATGCAAATTTAGTTATGAGAATGTGCTATGTCTTTCGTCAGGCTCTGGTTTGTTCTGATGGTACATAATAACCAAGGGAATGATTGAAGTACCTAAGCGAAGTCAAATGGTCCTATACAGATGTGAAAACCCTACACTTCGATCCATTATCAAGGGAGAAGCTGCACTCACTGCAGAAAAAAAAATAAAAAAATCAATACCTACTTCAGAACTAACTGCGCTTGCAGGTAAGACAGTAGAAATCAGTCGTTGAAGCACCTATTTAACAAGATTGTCTATTAATGGTTTAGGGTGCGAACCCTTCATCGCATGATGTTGACTTGTACAAAAATAGGCTCTGGGAAATGATGACAACAGGATGTGGTAAAAACGTAAAAAACAATTTCTTGGAAGATCATAACATCCTGACGGAGGGAGAGGCTTGTTCTGCATCCAATAAATTGAAGACATGTGAATACAGTGAGTTTAATGGTTGTGGACATTTGCTGTGATTGTTTTTTGAGTCTCGTGAGTGCCAATCCCAGCTGGATTTTTTTTTTTTTTTGTAGAAACCAGTGCTGCATTTGAAATCGCCCCCTATACCCTCATTCACTATTCCCTGCATTACTCCACTAATATAGTCCACTTGAATAAAAAATATTATATTAAAAATATACCCTATTTAAGGGTATAGGGGGTGATTTCGGACACAGCCCAGTTTTTGACAACTAACTGTTCCAAGCAGGTTACTACCTTGCCCAAGGTTATGTTTCTGTTGCTAACAAGCTCAACTACTAGCTGGTGACCTGCAACAATTCCAAAACCAAACTTGAGCTGGTATAAACTACTTCTTCTCTATAACCACTTTAAACTGGTATCTACTATTTATCCTCCAGTAGAGCCATGGAATGAGATGGCAATCCAGCTAATCAACCACCTAAACCAGCAATTGACCAGTATGGACTAGATAGACACCAGCAACCATATTTCAAACCATAAGGTTTATAGCTGGTACAACCTGGTTTAGGTTGTTGACCAGTTCAACTTCTATCGGGTTGGGCTACATTTGCTGACCTGGTAGACCATCTTGACCCCCTTTTTTTTCTAGCAGGGCCCTTGACAGAGTTCGCAATGCAGTCAAACACTTAAATCATCATGGACCAGCCTCAACCCAGCTCCAAGAGTCCTGCCTTAACAAAACACAACCTTGGTTAGCTGGTTCAGGTGTGTTTGATTAGGTTTGGACCTAACTTCATGAGGAAAGTGGGTCTCCAGGAGCAGGGTTAAAGATGTCTGGTCTTAATATGTTATCTTTGAGGCTGATCTATATGCAAGTGTACTTCTAAATGTAGACAAAATTAACTTTTAACTGAAACGTGCTTGACCAAGATGGAACCTAAGATGGCCAAAACCAGGTTAGATAATCTTGAAAACAACTAGCATGTTTCAGCTGTAAAATCAAACACATCAAATTGAATCTCTGAATGCGTTGCAGGAAAGTAATGCGCAAAATGAGCATTTTCCATGCCAGAATTGATTCCCTGCTCTGACGTGAGAATCGCCACATGCTTGAGAATCACACTTTTCCAGTGTGAAGATGTCTACCTTTCAGTCAACAAGCAGTTCACACTTCTCAGTTATGTATAACACTCTCAATACAAATATCAAGCCTCTAACAGCCCCGTAAGACTCTGCTTCGGAGCCATAATAAGCATAATCGTAAATATCTCCTGCCAATTAAGTACTTGGCGGAGAAGATCGAAAACAGTGGCCAGAGAGACACGTGGTGCACTCTTTCACATCGACCCATTTCCTTTTGACACCACCATGATTGCGGCACTCCTTTCGGATTCCATCTGCTGGACACACATTGTTCTTGAGGGTTATTTTGTTGGGCTGCAAATAGAAAACTGAGCCTAATACTGCTGAGTTACAAACAGCAAAGCAGATTCAGCCCTGGATTAAATCCAGTGATGGTGTTTGGAATCCACAGGCTTAGCCGTGCATCTGCCGCTGATCTGAAAGGTATGGGAGAGGCATTTCAAATGAGGGCCTGGGTGGTAATCTTGTTGCTAGACTGCACTTAAGAGAGAAGGTTCAAGAAAAGTCATTCTGACAATAGATCTTCAAACTGCAGCTTGCGCTAAGGTGAATACTGATTTGTTTATGGCGTGTTGGTTTTCTTTGGCAGCCTTTCACCGTGCTGATTCAAGTCCAAGTCATCTGCCATGCTCACAATAACGGAGGTTGGGATTCGGCCTAAGCGGTTGGGTTAAAATGTTTGACCAACTCATAGAGTGGCAAGTTCAAAACAGGAGGCGTGACACAAGTAACTGGTCTTTTTAACGGATATCTGAGATGTAACATAAGCTAGTCAGAAATATGATTTCTTGGTGTGAAATATGTCTCCTCTGTAGTGTCAGATCTTAACAATATCTCAAACCGTGCTCAGACTTGCCAAGATACCAAGTCTGCAACCCACAGTCAGAGATTTCAATATCTATTTAGAACATTTATGCTAAAGATTAGGGCTGGGCGATAAGATTAACGTCGATAACAATGATAAGCTCTGGACATTTTTCCTCAATATGGATTAATCTGACAGCAGAAATGAACGTGACAACAGCCAGTCAGTGGATATACACACACACACAGCATATCTGCGTTGAATGAACGGCGTAGTTTTGTCTGATACACAAACTCACACACATGTGACGCTCACAGTGTTTTCAGTGTCTTCGTCTCAATTTGAGGACATGAACTTCATCTCCAGAACCTCTTTACATATACATTAATGATGCTTTCATATATGATTTTGGTTCCACCACTCAGGGTTCCACCACTCTTTCGCACATGTCCTCTTGCACCCACCGCCAGCCACCCTGCATGATTTCATCACTTGTTTTCTGCAGATTCACTGTAACATCTGTGTTGGGTCTTTCTCACATTCCTTGTATTTAATGGAGCTTTGTGTAATTACTGTGCTTTGCTAGAGAAGCACAAACTCCCTTCCCTCCAAATAGTCAGAGACAGCTGAATAAAACACAGATGGTGTGTTTTAAACAAACAGGTGCTGGTCCAAGGGGGAAAAAAAAGGCTAACTGTTCCAATCTTAGCGAGCAGAAAAATAAGAAGAGATGGACTGGAAACCGAGGGAATGTTAAAACTCACTGTAAAAACTTACCTTCACTGAGACGTTTCAAATGGAGGCAATTGAACTCAGCATTCATTGTGATTGATTTTACAGTATAGCGGAAACCCATACCTGGTGGCATCAGTTAACTTGTGAAATTTTTCTTGGACGTAATGTAGCGGATTCAGGTTGTAGTTCAAACTCCATTTGCGAGTTTATTGAGAGAAGATAACATCAGTCAAGTTAGACAAATCCAAATTGAAATCCAAGCAGACCCAATATAGTAAGAGTAAGAATGGTGAAAAATGCAATTGGCAGGCAAAAACAAGAGTTCACACCGTACAAGAAACATACGTAACGCATAATTGTCATGGCAGCAAATGTCGGTCAAGATTAAGTTTGTTTGCAAGAACAATGGAAAGTCTGAAGAACCACATGCTGAGTTTGATGCAGCTTGTAAAACACGGTGCAAATCATTGTATACATAAAAGTGTCAAGAAAGAGTAGTGTTTTTGTTCATTTTTTTTTAGGTAGAAACATCTACAAGTAGCTTAAAACAATACCTAAATAACTATTTGCGTATTGGTTAACATTATTGAGGGTTTAAGTGACTTCTGGGGTGAAGTATATTGCTCATGAACTACAAAGACAAACATTTTCTAGGGGCTGTTTACACGATACCGTTTTCAACTAAAAACTGAAAACTTTTTATGCATTTTGGCCGTTCATTTACACGACAATGGCATTTTGGGGGCCTGAAAATGCAAGCTTTTGAAAACGATACCGTTATCGTCTCCGTGTAAACAAAAAAAATTGTTTTAAAATTTGTTTAAAACTTAAAATTATAAGGCAACTTGCTGCACAGATTTTTTGAGTTGACTCAACTAACAGAGTTTACTCAACTGGAGATGTTATAGTTGAGTCAACTCAACTATAGAGATGTTTTAGTTGAGTCAACTCAACTATAGAGATGTTTTAGTTGAGTCAACTCAAAAAAATCTGTGCAGCAAGTTGCCTTATAATTTTAAGTTAAGTCAACTTTTCTTTTTTTACAGTGTAGTGTTTCATTACAAAGCGACATCGCCATCTACTGGCCTGGCATGAATAATACAGCGTTTTTAGTTGTTTTCACAGATCCGTGTGAACGGGAATCGTTTTGATAACCTTGCCGTCTGTACAAAGAAAAAAACGTTTCCATTTTTAGTACATCATCGTCGTGTAAACGTGCTTGTGTTCATAAATAATTGACCATTATCCTTAAAAAATCTAGCTGCCACACACCTGCCGACATCATCATGCACAGCTCATCTATAATATGGGCTCACCTGTCAGGAACCTTTGTGCCTGGAGCTCTGGTGCATCATAAATTTTTTGTCACCTACTGCTGTCTGTCTCTGCTGTGCTCACAACCTTTGCCTTCTCCCAAAGGACACCGTCTCCCTATCTTTCTTTCTCTTCACATACATACTGCCAAACTGTGCAGGTTTGGACTCTCTCTGGAGAGCTCAAGATAATGCGCCAAGTCAGGTCGAGTCATTAAATAAAACAGTTGTAGTAAAAATAAATCTTACTTGAGAGGCAAAATACGTTTTATTTTAAGGTGTCTGTGTTACAGTGTAATTAAAATTTAAGTACTCAGTAATAATAATTAACCACATGTACTTACTTTAGGGTTAGGATAGGATTAGGGGTTGGTTTAGGGTTATTTTTGTTGTTGTTATTGGTTTAGAGTTAGTTGCATGTAATTATGTATAATTTATAGTTATTACTACAGGGTTAGGGTTAGGGTTAGCTAACTACATTTAACATGTGGAACAATGACAAAAAAATAAAGTGTTACCAAAGACAAAGTTAAAAGCATTACAAGGAGATGTTAATTTAAGCATTTTTCCCTTAAAATGCTTTAGACAATCTATGAATTAGTAGTGTAAATAGGGTATTTCTACAATGGTTTTTGTAACTGAAACTTCTGATTCTATGTGATTCTACATCCACACCAGTAGGTGTTGGTATGGTGCGTTAAATCCACCAATGAAAGAAAAAGTCATCCGGGTACATTTTTGCCTACTCTTTCATGAGTACTGTGAATTCAGACATACTTCTTTAGTCAAATACTTCACACTTCTTTTTCACCTACTGTAGCCTATAGTAGGATAGTATGCGATTTTGGATGCAGCCTATATGTGTTCGTGGAATATATTAGTCACGGTCGACAAATATGTAACATGTTTGCTTTGTTTCAGTGTGATTTTTATTATCCCTGCTGACCTAGGGTAAGTTTAGACGACAACGATATGCTTAAAACTGAGAAGTTTTTCCTTTGAGTTTCCCTGCGTACAGACGACACCATTCTCAAAACGTTCTCAATTCACACAGATCCGCGGAAACGACTAAAAACACTTTATTCTGCAGCCAGGCCATTAGATGGCGCTGAAACACTATAGATTGAACACATAATCCGCATGTGCATGATATCATCGTTTTCAGAGATTCACGTTTTTGTTGTTTACATGGAGACCGTTTTTAAAAACGTGCACTTTGAAACCCGTTTTCAAAAGTTTGCATTTTCAGGCTCCCAAAACGCTGTTGTCGTGTAAATGAACGGCCAAAACGCGTAAAAAGTTGTACTTTTTTTAGTTGAAAAATGTGTTGTGTAAACAGCCCCCTAGTTTCCATGTTTGTGCCTTCTTCATTCTGTTCACCTGTTGTCAATTAATTAGGTTCACTAGTTCCCTCATTTAGTTCTGTCCCTTTTTTGTTTGATTCTTTGTCCTGTCTCATCTATGTTATGTGGTTGTGTTTTCCTGTTCTCAAGCCTGGATTTAATAAAGACTGTTCATTTTGAATTTTCCTTCGTCACGCGCTCTCTTATAGCAGCCACCAGTGACAAAATATGCCCACAAAAGAGTATTTATATAATGACACAAGTAGCCAAATATGGTTACACTTTATTTGGTAGCACTTTATTTTACAGTGTCCTTGTTACATATGTTACATGTACTTACCATAGTAGTAACAGTAAATTATGCATAATTGCATGCAACTAACCCTCAACCAAACTCTAATCAAACCCTAACCCTATAACAAGTACATGTAGTTGCTTAATATTACTCAGTACTTAAATATATAATTTCACTGTAACAATGACACCTTAAAATAAAGTGTAACCCTTTATTTCAATGTGTCCCTGTTACAGTGTAATTATATTTAAGTACTGAGTAATATTAATGAACTACATGTACTTATAGGATTAGGGTTTGATTTAGGGTTAGTTGCATGTAATTATGCCTAATTTATACAGTAGTTATTACTATAGTAAATACATGTAATGTGTAACAAGGACATGTAAAAAAAAAAAAAAAAAAAGTATTACCATATATAAAATCTATGTGGTTGACCTAACTTTAAGCTTTGTTAAGAATAAATTTTCTTGGAAAGTTACTTGGAATATTTTTTTGACCTTAACTAAATTACCTGACTGAAGCAGCCTGTAATTTGGTTTGACACAAGACTGTCAAGCTAGATTGACATGATTGGTTACCTGAATGACATGCAAGAAGCAAGTGGCCTCATGCTGTGTTTTATTCAGCTTTGTTGGTTGAGTACAAAGCCAGAACCGCTCCAGCACAAGCCTTGTTGCATAAAAAAACGCATAAAAAGTTATACGTTTTTAGTTGAGAACAGTGTTGTGTAAACAGCCCCTAAAACTGTTTTAAAACCCATTAAAACAGACCAGTTTGTCCAGCTTGTTAAATATAGGCCAGTTTAAGCTACTTTTTAGTGAGAGTATTGGAAATATCAGAAAAAAGAGAAAATCTAGCGTTCTCATAAACAGTTATAAAACATTTGAAGAAGGAAAGCACTTTGTGTATTTGTTTCCGAATGCAGGAAAAACCAAATGACTCTCTTCTGGAAACTTGAAAAAAAAAAAAAAAAAAAAAATGCGTAAAGCATCTGTTTGCCTGCACCACAAATGCACTGACACAAATATTACGACGCCGGCATTAAACACACCAAAATACACACGCTCGGTGTCCTGCATTGTTTGCAGTCGCGATAGAGGGGGTCCGTCTGTGATTGATTTCACCGTGGCTGGAGATTTCTCCAGTCTAACCAGTACGTAATCATCCTTGTAAAATGTTTATGAGAGCCACCGCTGTTTTCTAAGATTTCATTCTTCACCCACTCGCCGGCGCGCTTCCTGAAAATGAGAGTTATAGCCGAGCGCACACCTGCGGTCCACTGAGCTGGCTGCGGACGCTGATTTTGTTTCGGGTGGGGGGTGTCTGGGATTGGTAGGTGGGTGCGGGCGGGCCTGAGATGGGGCTATTACATTAGCCGGGTTTGATTGGAGAGCTGAAATTGGAACATATTCCAAGGCCTCTTACACAAACCCTGACAACTATAAATCTCCGAGCCAGCCTTGCACAAGATGCGGGAGGCAGCAGACAGCCGCTGTTTACTTGGATTTCCAGCATGCCCCTCAGGCCCACCCGCTCCCACAGGAGATGGCCCATCCTTTTTTTTTTTTTCTGAACGCCCATCACCGTACCAAATTGCTTGGGTGGGCGAAGCGTCGGCGTGATCCGATTCCTTCCCTCTTTTAGTCTTTCTTCGTGGCAGATGTCTGAACATTCCATACATTTGAGCAATAGCTGTTTCCAAGAAATGTTACATTCCCCATATATGACGTACAGTCGCGCCAAATGTATTTGGATGCTTGAAAATGTTTGAAAGTCAACTTTTTGTTTTACCACCAGGAAGGAAGTCTTGAGTTCTGCAAGTTACAGTATGTTTTGTAATAGAAGTCTCATTCCTTATTATTTGCCCTGCTTAAGTGTCCAAATACATGTTGGGACCACTGTGTAAATGTGAAAATATTGATGCTTATTACACGGCTCTGTGGAATGCTTGATTCTGATTGGTCAGTCGCACCATCCCCAATTCAATAGCTAAAAACTGATGACACAGGCTCATCCGGGTTACTGAATTCAGCAGCACTAAAAGCTTGCTAGGAACGTTTTTTCTTCGTGAAAGTTTTGCGTTTGGTGAGCTAATAAAATATTAAAACTCAGTCAAATCAATATTTTGTGTACAATTATTTAATTATGCCATCCGGTATTGCGGACTCGCTCTCTCTTGTTTCATACAAAAGCAGCTGCTGTCATTTTGCAATGATTGTTTTGTACTCTATAATGGATTATAAGAGAACAAACTGGTACGATTTCATCTCAAATCAATATCATTACATTTAATAAGTGGTAATGACTGTACCATATCCCTTAAAAGTCCATCTAGTTTGAACTTGCCATGCTAGCTACCGCTCTCTCCGCGGAAGCTTTGCGTTTATACTCAGATCAATATTTCATGTCTAATTATTTACTTTTGTGGCAAGTAGCCATGTAATAAGCGGGATAATGTACGTCCATCTGGTTGTTATCGCAGAATAAACCCCTTCAGGCTGATGTAAGACCCCTCGCGTCCTGATCACCCCGTCAGGGTTTATTCTGCAATAACAATCAGCTGGATGTGTATTATCTCTTACTTGTTTTGCCACTGAATCAAAAATAAAAAAGGTAATTGCAACTTTTTATCTCACAATTCTGACTGTTTTTTCCTCAAAATTGCGTGATATAAACGTTGAGTGTTATAAAGTAAGAATTGCGTTATGAAGTAAAATATATATTTTTTTAAGAGAACTTAGTTTAATACTCACGGGATCTGCAGTCTGACATCCAGCTTTCTGATATGGCTTTAATATGGCTTTAAAACATGCAGATAATTAACTTTAATGATGATGAAGTGCAATGTCAGGTAAGCGTGAGCTTGATAAAGATGATAATCAAACCTAAACAGATGTTTTAGTTTTTGGCAGAGTATTGGAGGCATGAGCTGTAAAGGCTCCGCCCTCTTCTGGAAAGCGGAGCGGGAAGCAGCAGCTCATTTGCATTTAAAGATACATGCACGAAAACAGCATGTTTTTCCTTTCACTCAAAAATGGGCATTTACAACATGGTATAGTAAATGATCTGTGGGGTATTTTGAGCTGAAACTTCACAGACACAATTCTGGGTACACCTAGGACGACTTATATTACATCTTGTAAGAAGAGGCATAATAGGCTAGGTCCCCTTTAATGTGACATGACAGATTAATGCAGCCTCAGAGTGGCAGAGTGCATGTGAACTGAAAATGTCTAAAACTTATAGCACAAAATATACATGAATGAACATCAGAAGGTATGTTAAAGAAATTGACTTTTTTACATTATATTTGCTCCTGTTGTGATTATTTAATATATGTTTGAATAAATATGTCATGAAAACAAGCTTATATGACAGCAAGAGTCTGTTTTCTACAATTTGTTTTAAAAACATAATATATTTTTAGAAAGTTTATGTAAAAAACGCCTTATGTGCAATATAAATGTTTATGATTTTTATTGTATAAATATGATACTGTTTAAACATGTATGGTATACTCATATTGCTTTTTTTAGTCAGTGACTGTAACTCATACAACTTGTTCAGGCATTTTATGCACCATTTTAACACTTCACCAGACACATTTCAATTATTTCATCATCATTGTTGTCCTATGCAAATGAGGCTTATTAAAGAATCCACCGAATTCAAATAAGTCAGCGCTGTTTGCTTGTGTAATTATCATTACGGTATTACCACCCACGGAAAGCTGGCAGTTTATATAAAAACCACCTTATGTGCAATTTAAATGTTGATGATTTTATTGTATAAATATGATACTACTTAAACATGTATAGTATCCTTATATTGCTTTTTTTCAGTCAGTGACTTCAACTCATACAACTTGTTCAGGCATTTTAGACACCATTTTAACAATTCACCAGACATATTTCAATTATTTCATCATCATTGGTTTCCTATGCAAATGAGGCTTATTAAAGAATGCACCAGAATTCAAATAAGTCACTGCTGTTTGCTTGCGTAATTATCATTACGGTATTACCACCCGCGGAAAGCTGGCAGTAATTTTAGAGGCAATTAAAGGCAGACTTTCAATAAAATGAGATGTTTGTGTTTATGTTCTAGTGATCATAGCCGCGGTAATTCGTCAAATGATAAAGGCGTGTATCTAGACGTGGTGTAGCCGAGCGCACTCTCGTCATTTTGACTCTTTCCCTGCCAGCGTTTTGGAAAAAAAGTTTGCCAGCCACCATAATTTTCACAAAAATGTCATGGCCCCAGATTTTTTTGAACATTCAATATATCAAAAGAAAGAACAGACCCTCTGATTTTAAATAACAAAAAAAAACTGGTTTATTCTAGCTTCATGCATTTTTTATCAACACTTGAATATGGGTAAGTTTCATAAAAAAGCAACATTTTAAGCAAAAAGCTGACATTTCATTCAGTAACATTTGGCAGTTTTGATTTATATGCCGTTTAATGTTGATGATCACGTTATTTTACATACAGTATGCTTCTGATTACATATGATATCGCTTGTTTCTGTGTTTTCTTCGCATGTGTTTTGATCCGGAGATTCTCCGGAGATTTGATCCGGAAACACAAAAAATTCCGTGTTTGGCGGGGAAAGAGTTAAAGAGCTAGTTCTGCCGCAATAGTTTAGTGATTTGGGTGGTAAAATGAAGCAGAAAACACATAGGCCTAAAAACTTGCAAGGTTTGTTGCCCTCTGTAGCTATATGTTTCCAACCAAAGTTTCACATTCATGCGCATAATTGTTATATCAAATAAAATATTTGCGAAAAAAAAGCACCAGTTTCATCTCAGGTGTTTAAGAGAACATAATTGTCACTTCCTGTGAAATTGGCAAAAAAAAAAAAAAAAACGAATTACTTGCACCTCAGAGCGTCGATGAAATGCAATAAACGCTGTCATGTAATCTTGCGTTCGGATGCCCGGTGTTTGGAAACTCAATGAAACGGGTGAAACAGTTCTGGGAGGGAATCTGGAGGGACAATTTTGGCTTAGGCATTTCAGAATGACCAAGATGTCCAGTTATACAATTACATCCTCTGCTAAAGCAAAGTCACATGAGTTTTTTTTTGCTGCGCATCAAGGGATTTGTTCTGTAAATATGTTTCCATCACAGATCGACTCCTTCCTGTAGACCTGTTCTCACACATTCCTTCAGGATCTGCCAGCTTCCTCTTGGCTCTCAAGGAGCACAACTGCATTAAGACCCGATGTCTGATTCGGTTCCTAGACAAATGGAATTTTAAGCTCCACTTGTGCTAAGCCGCATCCTCCGATAAAAAACGAGAAAACAATAGGCTCGCAGTCACATCCCCCTCTGCCACCATGTTGAATTTTAGACAAAGACTGTCGAAGAGCTTTAATTGCACTTAGTCTGTGTTGTTGTGAGGAGGTCTCAGCAGTCAGTCCACCGTGGAGCTTTTAATGGATGTTAATCTCTTTTAGAATCCACAGTGGGATGTAGTCAAAGCATTGTAATGAGGAAACATGTCACATGACTTTCCAGGTCCAAAAACAAACAGGGAATCTGGATCATTACGTCATTGTAAACAACAACAACAACTTTGTTTTGAAGTACGTTTCACAAGACAAGACTATTTCAGTCTCTAAGTCACTACTTGACGTTTTTTTGTAATTGTTTTTGAAATTTATTTTTTTCCAGTGCATGTTACAGATTTTTTCAAATTAACTATGAACATATATATAGTATAACTACCATATAATTTCAAAGAATTGTATTTGTGATGTTTCCTAGTATGCTTGGATGCCACAGATGTATCGGCCAATAATCTGTAAATAACTAATTAAAGCAATTATTTTCACTATCGGCCATAAGCCGTTTGTTTAAAAAATTATGATAAGGGCTGATTATATCCTGTCAATCAAAAGGTGGTGGAAAAACGTGTCAGACAACTCGTAAATAAAATATCTCTAGTGTTTAATTTAGGGGTGTTGAAGTTAATGTGACAGAATAAAAAAACAAAATAACGAAGTTAAAGCAAGCTCTATTTGACCCTATGACTCAAAAACATGTTCAGTAATTATATTGCATTCAGTTATGACTACAACAACTAGAAATATTATTAGACCTTGCAGATATACTACTGATTTATTATTTATGTTAACTAAACTAACATTACTGTATATTATTTTACTCCTTCCCAAATAAATCCCAACACTCGTTATTAAAGTACATTGTTACAAAACCCGTCAAGCCTAAAAGTGCACATCATCTTGTTAAGGTGACAAAACAAAACTAAATAAAGCAAACCAAGATAAATTTTTTTTAAAAAAACATAAAATAAAACTAAATAAATCAAAACTAAATAAAAAACAAAAAAGCAAATAAAATAAAATAAAAATGCTGTTTCTTTTTAGGTTTGCAAGCATCAACAAAAAACAAACAAAAAAAAACACAAAATGAAATAAAATAAACAATACAAAAATAATAATAAACAATACAACAAAACAAAATGAAAGAAAACAAAATAAAACAAAACATGAAATAAAACAAAATACAACAAAACAAAATTAAACAAAACACAAGAAAATTAAATTAAATAAAACAAAATACAACAAAACAAAATAAGTTAAAAAAAAACAAAAAAACAAAACAATCTTTTTTTTTTTTAAGTACAGTACACTTCAAGTCCTATATCCTCTTATAGGAAAAATAGTTAGGGAAAAAAAGTTCTAGCAAAAAAAAAAAAAAAAACTGTGGCAAGGAAACAGCGGAGCAGCACGGATGCGGCACCCGAGCGGCCCATGCTGGAGATGAAGCCGCATGATTGTGGTCCTGGCAGGAGGATTAGCGGTTATTGGCAGAAATGGAATTGAGTGTATCAGAGCCAGAGAACGAGAGAGATGAGGAACAAAAAAGAACAAAAACAGTGCCATTTTGACGGAGGCAAAGCAATTAAATGTTGCCAAGGCAACTGTGATGGCTGTGCCCTCATCAGTCCACGGCTTGGCCCCTCTCTCACAGATGGAGAAAGGAGAAGGCAGGACCTGTGAAATTAAATGTGGCCTTCCTAGCGCAGTCACATATTAATTTTGTCTGTCCTTAACCCAAACATCGTGACCTTGTTAGATGAGCCGCCACAAATACAGCCCTCCTACGTCCTCACCTCTCCGCCCGACGCTAGATGATGCCGTCAAATTACCATCCGTTTTACCCAGCTTGACTTATAGTGTGACTGCAAAACAGCTCTTTGTTCCTGTAGGATAGAAAAATATCAAATTGAGATGTCTTTAATATCTCAATTATTTTCCAAGAAAAGACCCTAGTAATCTCACACGTCACCTCTAGAGTTTCAGAAGAGACTTTTTCTAAACTTGTTGATGTCAAGAACCCCCAAAATCCTTAAATATAAAGCTAGCTGCATATTGTTATGTATAAATATGCATTTATTCCAAAATATGAAATGTTATATCATATAGACAACATGTTGTTTCCTAAAATAAACTATGCTGTTTATATTGTCATTGTTCAAAAGCACATTATTTAAATATTAAATTTTAAATATTAATATAAGTTCACATTATTAATTGCAAATGATAATTCCAATTACTTCTTTTTTTTTTTTTTTTAAGTAGTATTAAATAATTGCCATTCAACTTTTACAGATGAATATTTAAATTAAATTCCATTATGGTATTGTAAAGGTTCCTAATTTTGTTTTGTTGTCTCCTACAATAGATTTACATGCATCCAAGGTAACAAATAAATAAATAATAATAATAAAAAACACTTTACATTTCTCATAATATACATTTGCACATCATCTCATTTCTCACAGTGTCTGAAAAGGGTTTGTTCAAAGATTCAGTCTCTTTAAACCCCTCCTTTCTGAGATGGCTCAGTCTGTTGTGATTGGTCTACTCTGCTCTGATTGGTCAGATGGCTCAGTCTGTTGTGATTGGTCTTCTCTGCTCTGATTGGTCAGACAGACAGTCTGTTATGATTGATCTACTCCGCTCGTATTGGTCAGATGGCTCAGTCTGTTGTGATTGGTCTACTCTGCTCTGATTGGTCAGACAGACAGTCTGTTATGATTGATCTACTCCGCTCTGATTGGTCAGACAGACAGTCTGTTATGATTGATCTACTCCGCTCTGATTGGTCAGATGGCTCAGTCTGTTGTGATTGGTCTACTCTGCTCTGATTGGTCAGATGGCCCAGTCTGTTGTGATTGGTCTACTCTGCTCTGATTGGTCAGATGACCCAGACTGTTATGATTGGTCTACTCTGCTCTGATTGGTCAGACGGCCCAGTCTGTTGTGATTGATCTACTCTGCTCTGATTGGTCAGATGGCCCAGTCTGTTGTGATTGGTCTACTCTGCTCTGATTGGTCAGATGGCCCAGTCTGTTGTGATTGGTCTACTCTGCTCTGATTGGTCAGATGACCCGCTCTGTTGTGATGCAAAAAAAATATAATTAGGGGCTTGTTAATTGTATTTATTTTTATATTATTAAATATCTATTATTAATTAAATATGAATTAATGTTAAACACTTCAATATTTGGAAAAAATATTGTCATTAGAAAGCAGGTTGAAGTAATATTCATATTAAAATTATATTGATATTAATATTACCAAAGTCTATAAAATGTGAACTTGTGTTTAACCAAGTCTTAACTGAACTTGAGACTTTTTCTCTAAGCCGTTTGAAATCCACTGTTTAAAATAATTTTATTGAAATATCTGAAATAAAGTTGAAGCTTAAACAAACATAACTGAGAACGCCTTTAAGTCTCCTGAGTTAAGCCAAGAAAATACCAAATGGAGCATGCTTTTAATGACTTTGTATTCTGGTGTGTATACCATTTCACTTTGAGTTCTTTTTAAAAAGATCTGCTACAAAGATCATAGTTACGATGATCTAAAGCTAAATGAAGTCGAAAAAGAAAACCGAATGAGCCCTCGTGATTGTCTAGATCCTGCATGTAAGTGCGTCAGAAGTACAGTGCAGCTGATCGGTGTTTGTTTGTGAACATGTGCGTGTCTGACAGACTTCCAGATCACAAGGCAGAATCTTATATGCGGACATTCAGCACACTCATGCGTGAAGATGAGGGGCGCCGAACGGTGCGCATTATCCCTCGTGATGATTCTCCAGCTCAAGCTTGTTTGAGGTCATTTGGCACTTGCTTTAGTCCATTTTAGAAAGAACACTTCAAACAGATTGTTTTCAGAGATCCGCCTGTACATTTAACCTTCTCAAAGTGGGATTGAAACAGTGTTAGGCGCCATTAGGAATAAGAATTCGCCTGATGATTTTGAAAGAATCGCCTTCGCATGATGACCCTCTAATCTTCACATGATATTCACGGTTCGCCTTTAAAAGAAAACCGAGGCTCGGAGTAAGCGCACCTTTTTTTTTTTCTCCCCATCCACAACAGATGTGTGAAAGGTTGGTCTTTATCTGCGCTCAGAGTTGATCCTGACGAGGGAAAAGGTGCAGGGCTGTAAAATTGAAAGAAGAAATACATCAAAGAGGGGTAATGAACCTTGTCCAATCCCAGCTCGGCCGAGAGGCGCTCTGGGCCAAGAGATGTGGAGAATTCTGATGAAGCCGTTTTCTTTGCCGGAGCAATGGCCTGGGAATGTGTGTGTGTGTGTGTGTGTGGCTGCCCGTGGTAAGTGTTGGGCGTCAAGCCAGGTGAATGGTCTTACAAGCCTCACCACTTCTGATTCTTTCACTCAGCTGTGAGCTCCGTTCTTGAAAGCCTTCCGATCCGAGACCGAGGGTCCTAAATGGGAACCGTGGTGTTGGTGATGAGGTAGAATCCTGCGAGGAGGGGTTCCGTACACCTCATTAAGCTCAAAGCGGGCATCCAGCAGTAACTTAACAAGCCTCGCTACACCCATGTGAAACCGAGCTTCCCAGCAGCGTTGAAACGCCGAATTGTCACCACTTGAGGAAAAGATAAGGGGCTTTTACAGAAAATGCAGGTGTTGTTATCTCTTCATGCATATGTACAGTATATTCCCAAACAATTTTGAAATCTTAGTCATTTTTGCTTGTGATTACTCTTAAAGGGATACTTCACCTCTGGAAAGATGAATGTGTATTTAAAATGGGTCATTTATGTAGAAGAAATGTGAAATTATTTTTGAATTTGGAGCTTTCTAGACTGAGAAAAAACAGAAAATGTATTTTTGGCTTATGTGGATGAAAGACAACAACTCCCAGAATGCACTTGCTTCGCTGCCCTAGGAGGCCACGCCTACCGGTAAGACAGCGCAGTGAAACAACAAGGCTAGGCCACTAGTGAGTCTCCGTGACGAGTTTGCCCGGGATTTCGAGATCGCCCAAAATGTCCTGGATTCGGCTTTTGCGTTCTACAGTCGCCATTCATCATGTTTACTGTGGCGAGCAGGACGAGGCTGAGGGGCGCGGGAGAACGGCGCGAGGCCGGTGGCGTGATTACTGAGACGCACCGGTCTCGTATCTCTTACGGAGGAGCGGGAATTTTCTTAGCAATGTTAAAACGCACATCAACCGATCACTTGTTTAGCGTTCATGTAAACACTACATTCAGATTCACCAATTGGAATGAATTCAGTTAGATTGAAACAAAAGGTGTGCATGTAAACAATGAATGGCGACTGCAGAAAGCAAAAGCCGAATCCCGGACATTTTGGACGATCTCGACGGCCGGACATGTCCGGGAAAAAGAGGATGGTAACCCCTACTACTCAGCTTTCTCCACAGAACAAGAGCCTGCTAGCTTAGCTTCCAAAAAAAGATGGCTGACACTGTGTGTACATTCTGTGAGTGAGATCCCATCCTCTATGGGCGGGTTGAGAACATGCGGGACAGCCACTCCTACTGGCTGTAGTCTTTAGCCTCTGGCCAAAAATCCTCCGATGACGCAAAATGACGATTTTTGCGTCATCGGAGAATTTTTCCAGACAAAAAATACATAAATCTCTTGTCTCAGGGGGATATGAGGGTGGAAAGCATGGTAATTCAAAAATACTACAGGTTTTAATACAAAGCTTAATGCTAAATCCTGAAGTATCCCTTTAAGGCCTGTTCGCACCAACAATGACACCTATAAAGATGTATTAATCATTCTAACTCTATGGGCCTAGGGAAGTCCACACAATAACAACACAGAGGAAAGGTATTGTTGGTGTGAACAAGGCTTTAAAGTTGCAGATGGCAAACCTGTAGCGTACACTTATAATGAACAGAACACTATCGTTTGTTGGTGTGAATCTTTATAGCGTTCTTTGGTCCATGTTAGGTTCATAATTCAGTCGAACAGCACTAGTTTCCCACCTTTTCAGGGGTTTCAGTCCGCTTGTTTGGTGCGCACCAGGATTCGGATGACAGCGTTCACACTTATTCAAATGAACCGTACTAACAGAGTAATCGCACCGGGGTTCGTTTTAATCCAACCAAACCTGACAAGTGTGAACACACCCTAAGGCTGCTGTTCCAAGGTGCTACTTAGTTAAACTATGCGATGCCATGTTGTCATATCAGAATAATGCTTTTTTCACATCATACCGTCTGTTTTCATTAGAACATTTTTTTTTTTTTCACCATTTGTCCAAATGGAGATGCTCAATTGGGTGGGTGTGATTTTGCAGCAGTCGCTCTAACTTGATTTAATGGACTAAATGGTCTGTGCCGATGGCTGGCTGTTCAAGCCCATCCTCATTATCCGAACCGCGACTGCAGAGTCGCTGCAGACAACATCAAACACGAGTGGGATTCCAGCTCGGAGAGATTTGCGAATCATCTGACACGGCCACAGAAAGAGGATTAGAGATCGTGTCTTCTCACCTCGCTGAGATCTTTTTGGCTGTACTGTGCTAGTTGAGTTGAGAGTCTCCTAAGCACTGCTTAGCCGCCAACTGCTGTATGAGTCATTATAGATCTATTTTGAAAATCTGGCACTGGAGTACTCTCATTTTCACACTATTGTTCCTCGTCTAACGCCTCCCCTGATGGAATAGTCTTGAATATTATTGGCACTAAAGTGCAAAATGCCCAGTTCCTTTAACTCAATGACTTTGCGTTTTAAGCTATAACATGACCAGGCAGGGCTATAATATATGGAAAAAGCTCTCCCTCTGGAAGAATATGATTAAAATTGCCATGTTTGCTCATTGGTACTGGAGAAGTTTCTGACCAAATCAGCTTTATATATGTAATTTTAGACAATTTCACGCTTTTAAGATCCTTCCAAAAATAATTTGTCACTTTATTTTAAAAACAAAAGCCTTCACCTGGCAAGGCCTTCATATACCTTCATCAGGCATATACGGTCATAAGACCGAAATAATGCTTATAAATATTTGTAAGTAAATATTGATAGTGTGCGGGATTCCCGTTTTGTTTTGTTTTTTACTCTTTTTGGTCTTCTCTCCTATGCACATATCTATTACCTGCAGGTGTGTGATGGTAATTGTTAATTAAATAATTATTTATTTATTTTTATTTTAATATTTAATATTTTATTTGAACTATTTAATTATTAAAATAATTAACATATTTTTAAAAAGTGCAATTCATAAATACAGTGATTTAAAAATCTTCAGGGATGAGCACGTTTTTAATTTCTGTATTAAAATGGTTATAGTTTTTTTTTAGGGAGTCGGGTATAAAGGCAAAAATGTAATTGATTGATTGATTGATTGTCAGGGTGGTATGACTGTCCTGACATCACAAAGGAAAATGCCTTAACACTTTCTTTCTTTCTTTCTTTCTTTCTTTCTTTCTTTCTTTCTTTTCTATTCTAAATATGTATTTATTTATTTTAAAATATGTCATTGTCCTGATATCAAAAGCCTTTTAAACACTATTTTTTCCCTTTATTTATTTATTTATTTATTTATTTATTTATTTATTTATTTATTTATTTATTTATTTATTTAACATGTCAATGTCCTGATATCATGAGGGGGGAAAGCCTTATAATCACTAATTATTTATTTATTGTTTGTTTGTTTGTTTGCTGTTTTCTTTGTGCTGGTGGTACGACTGTCCTGATATCATGAGGGGAAAAGCCAAAAAACAATTTTTTTGTTTGTTATATAACAATAATTGTATAATTTTTAGAATTTCTTAGAAAAATAATGGTGGTGCGACCGAATGTCATGTGGTCCCACCAACATGGAGGGTGAAACAACGTAGGAAATGATATCATAGAGAGGACCCTTGCAGACCCTCATGACCATCGGTCAAAGTCAATAAGTCTCTTCAAATATCAATCAATTTGACATTTGTATGACAAGGAAAAGTTAGTTCAGGTTGTAAAATGTCATGTGGCACGACTCCCCAAGAAAACGAAATAATATTTACGAATGAACAATTCATGATATTTGAACAAATATGCTTTTACCTTTAAAAATATATATATTAAAAATATTGAATAAGATTTTTAGTACACATATTTTCAGGCAAAAGTAACTTTTCTACTTCTAACAGACCTAGATTCCCTTACAAACATGTTTAGTGTTTAAACAGTCCTGCCGGGTTGTTTGGCAGACTATCACATAAATCTTTTTCTCCTGACCTTGTTATGGGACAACCAAAAGTCTCAGTGTTTACAGTTAGATAGAAGAGAGTCTTCATAACAGATATCTCAGGCTCCGGGTTTCATGAGAAATCTGAAGAATGCAAACATATCTTCAAACGAGATGTCTGGAACCGTCCTTGAGAGCTTGTTTTGCTTTCTCTCAAATTTTACAAGGAAAGACACATTTTTTCAGATCTTAGAGGATTCGCCCTTCTTTCCTTTATGGAAACCCATGCCTCCAATAATTTAATAATTTCACACCTTGCACCGAGCGCATCCTGAATGGGCTTCAACCAGAATGCAGTGTCTTGCACTACTGGCTCTGATTGTTGGTTGGTGTCATTTTTCATCTAGATTTATGGCTTAGGGAAGCTTATCTGCATTTTTAGTGTGATTGAAAAGTGTGCGCTTGGTTTTCCCCCCATCGTGCAGTAAATGCAATCACAACCTTTTCTGATTTAGCCTTGCCATATAGTGCATTAAGAGCAGGGAGTAGAATCAGGAGTAGCATTATCATCAAAGAAGATGGCCAGAAAGACCTTTCTCCTTTTTAAATATGACCCTTGGACATTAATATCACTCCTTTTCTTGGGTAGATGCTTTCCGTATGTGTGCATAATGCACAGAATGTTCTGCAAAACATAGATAAATCACGTTTTTTTGGTTTTGTTTTTACAAATGTTGGGCAAAATTTACAGCAAACTTTATTCATTTAATTATTTAAACTAAATAGAGCCCGTAACGGTAAGTATATATCATTATTTGATAATGATAAAAATAAAACATATAAATTACAATTGTTTTATATTTGAATATATTGTAAAATGTAATTTATTCCTGTGATCAAAGCTGAATTTCCAGCATCATTACTCCAGTATTCAGTGTCACATGATCCTTCAGAAATCATTATAATATGCTGATTTGCTGCTCAATTATTAATAATGATTCTTTTTATTATCAATGTTGGAAACTGTTTGTCAACAGATGACAAGCTGCGTACTGAAAAAGACCTTCCCACACAGATGAGTCTGTTTTTCCTCTGATATTTATTTTAAAGTTATCTTCCGCCCTTCAGTTTGTGTGTGTTTTGTCTCTATTTAATCTTGTGTCCTCCAAATGTTGCTTTATCGTTCACATTCAGAAGCAATCTCAAAAAATATTTGTTTTCTTTGAAAAACAAAGTAAACTATATGCCTGTGCTTATATGCACCTCGGCAACCTTATGCTGCTATGAACATGTTAGAGCTTATATTGTTTCCTGTATGCCTTTCAAAAGCTTTCCATTTTTTTTCCTGAAGGTGAAGTTTTGATTTATGAGTTTAATATCAAGTGAAAGCAGTAATCCAGAACTAATTCTAAATTAGCTAAATAATAGTGCTCGACCGGTTTAACAATGGCCTGCACCCAGTGATGTGTGTGTGTGTGTATTTAACTTTAAAATTAATATTTTGTTCATTTTTAACATTAATACCATTAGGTTCAGACTACACAATATCAGTCCAGTTTTGGCACGACGTACGGTATAAGGAGCGACTTCTAAGATATAAACGCAGTTCTGTGAAAAAAATAAACATAGACATACATAATGAAAGTTTTATCTGTAAGACTAAAAAAAAGGCTTTGAAATCCCGAATTGGCATTCATGATCATGTTAAAGCATGTTAGCCATGTTGACATCATTCTCTGGAATCCTTGGTAAATGTTGGGAAAACATGGCAGCCTGAGGTATCAAATAGCATGCAAATTGTGGTTGTCTTAGTCTAGACAGCTAACAAAAATCTTCCTGCACATACACAGTCCTAGATTATACAGTAAATGAATCAATTCATAGAACAAAAAGCACTGATAATACATTTCACTTGCTTTGTCGAGGACACAATTCGAATCTTTGATTCAAGAGATTTCACTGATTTGATTTCACTGAAACTTTACCAAGCATTTGACACACTTGAAATGCCTGTCTAATTAAATTAAAAAGGAAAATAAGTCATGTAATGCTTCAGTAACATCTACAGGTGAATTTATTCGATGTACCTCTACACATGAGATATTGCATAATATACACGGTAAGCTTGGATGAACACAATGTGGCTTTTACTCGCTAACAATGCTGCTCAAAATGTCATACTAGGCATCTTGAACATGTGCTAAGAAATTACAGAAGCTCTCCCAAAGATGAAAATGAAGAGCGCATTTGCCATTGCTTCAGCAGATAAGTCCTGCTCCACTGTGAGTGCAAGATAACACGACTACGTTTTTTTACAATTCGCTGTTCGCCGCAACACGCAAGGCTTTACAGCTATCTTCATGCATGCAGGGGCCCGCTATAAAGTCTGGCTATCTTCAGTTGAGCAGCGTCTAATGAGAACATTTAGCACCTTGGGAAAGAAACCCTAGTCTGCAGTTGCATTACCCTGAGCGCTATAAGATTAAAAAAATCTAATTGGAACTATATGTCTCGAAAGTCGCTGGATTTTCTGAGCTATAGTTTCTCTGCAGAGTAGATTCAGAGCAGTCGCATTACAAAGAGTGTTGGTTGCTATTTTAATATCATTGATGCACTTATTATTATATTATATTTTGAATTAGGCTTCTTTTTTCATTAGAATTTTACTCTACTGTTTATTGAAATTTTGTTGTGCTTTTAAAAAAAAAAGCCTATATTGTTTTTTTTATTAAGTTTTAGCACTAAGCACAGCATATATATATATATATATATATATATATATATATATATATATATATATATATATATATATACAGTATATATATTTTTTTTTTAGGTGAACTGTCCATTTAAGCGATGATATAGAAGTCAGTGTGATCTCTATGATTGTTGCTAATTGTTTCGCATATTATTATTTTATTAATAGCCCAAAATCTGCATTTTATTCACTGTTAATTAAATATTCTGTGAACATTTGTGCTTAAAGCGAGACACCCCAGGTGAAAAGGGTAAAAAAATCAAAAAAAATCACCATACTTCACCAGTTGATTGATTACATTAATTAATTACATTAATAATAGCACAAGTTTTCAGAAATGTTATGTTTAAATATGTAAATGAGGTGTTATCTAATTAAATATGCACTAATTTGCATAAATGTCTGGAACAAAAATCTGAACTTTGGATGAAGTCAAGTTCAAAATTGTTGTTTTCATTTATATATATATATATATATATATATATATATATATATATATATATATATATATATATATATATATATATATATATATATATATACTGAGGGGATTTTGGATATCTCTATTTATCACTCCACAAATCAGAAAATGCTGTCAACAGCCAAAAATAAATACATGTTTGACATTTTCTTTAGAAATAAAATGTTGTATCAAATCAGGAAAATTATATATGAGCAATCCCCTCTGTAAAAACCTTCTTAATATAGATAAGTATGCAAGTGTTACTGAAGTGGATATTTCTGGCTCAATGAAAAACTAATTTTGAGAAAACGGCCTTTAAAAATATATATACTGTAGACGCAAATAGATAAAGTGCTCTAAAAGATACAGTTAAAAGTGTATTTTGGATGTTTTCTGTCCACTAGTCTAAAAAAAATAGTTTATGAAAAGGCAAAAATGCATGAAAATACACTGTTTTTGCCTGTAGTGTCTCGCCTTAAATGCTTATGTTTTAGAAACTGTCAATACCCAGTCAGCAACATAGTGTCGGCCCAAATCCGGGCCACATCTGGTACACACTGTGCTGCAGTCTGGGTATGTTAATAATACATTTCGGTGTGTATGCAAACGCACAAAAATGTGTAAGAACAAATGATTTACGGCTTTCCAAATCAACTAAACACAGTGATTGTACCTTACATTAAATATAATTACACAGAACATGCAGGCAGAAATTCAGTGTGTATTTGCAGTGGCTGTTTGTTGATCTGTGAAAATTGGTACAAGCCGCAATATAAACATTTTTATATGACTTTTATGTTGTCTTGGCAATGAGGCGGAGTTGCACATTAAGATGAGATGAATGGTATAGTTATTACAGAAACATTATGAAAAGCTTATTTTCTAATGGCTTATTTGCTTATTGAAATGAGACCCTTTACCTGAGGCCAAAAACATCTACGCCATCTGATAATGCAGCGCAAGTCAAAAGGAAGCAATAAATTACTGCAGCTTTTATCATTTGTGGATATAGTGGGTGAGAGTAATCAGTGGTGTGGAGTCTAATGCAGTAATATGTCATTATTCATGGAAAAAGAATTATATGAAGTGGATGTGGTGAGACTGGGTCACAGTTAATTGATATAATTTCATCCATGCCTTCTAAACCTTCATAATAATTACTGCTTTAGAGCTCCGAAGCGTGATAGCTATTGCATAACGCTAAATGTTTTTGGTATGTTCAAAATATGTTTTTTATTTACAATATGACTAAATGGAGAGTTTTTTTTATTTTTTAGTGATAACAACCATTTTACGTCTGTAATCTAAAGTGTTGTAATTGTGAAATATGATATTGAAAGGGTTAGTTCACCCAAACATTATCCCACAATTCACTCACCCTCAAGCCATCCTAGGTGTATATGAGTTATGTATTATTTTGCTCAAAGCCGAGCAATAGAACTAGTTACGAAATGCAAAATCTGGTGGGTCTGTGTGACACGTTCTGGCAAGCTTACAG
This sequence comes from Abramis brama, assembly GCF_963993115.1. NCBI lineage: Eukaryota > Metazoa > Chordata > Actinopteri > Cypriniformes > Leuciscidae > Abramis > Abramis brama. The sequence continues at coordinate 10,184,510 of NC_139968.1, read as the reverse complement.
TGGTTAAAGACTGAAGCGGTTCAGGTAACACTTAAGTGCCGCAGACGCACTAAATCAGATGCCGTGTGAGCAGGGTATAATTACTGAATGCCAAAAGTCATTGTTTTGCTCCCAGAAATAATTGATTTTTATGCAATTGAACGTTTTTACGCATCAGAAGACTCGCAAGGTCCCCCCACCGCGGTCACTGGGCCTCGGACTTCCACCGGGCTGCGGCAAATGTAATTAATTGGATCTGATTAAAATTAATGAAGTAATTAAAGAACTGCTGGGGCCGGTTTCAGACTTCTGTGGGTAATGCGAGCGTCACCAGGGCAAGGCCACGTGGACCTGTCGGTGAAGCGGCCCGCTATAAGCCGATTCAGACGCTAGGCTATAGTTTTTTTGTGTCTGCGACTGCTTATCTTTTCTTCAAGGCTGTCACCCTCTAGTGTGACCCAAATAAGTCACGACTCGTACTCCATGGTAATCAGGTTAGGGTTATATGAGGGTGAGACAACAGTGGCATAACTTTGTAACTAAAACTAGCCTGTCATGCACTTGTCCGGGGATACCCGTCATTGCAAAATCAAACCTGAATGGGAAATGGGAGAGAAAAGCACCATAAAAGTATCATACAAGTGCATTGTTGCAACTGTTATGTAAAATAAAAATAAAAAAATAATAAAAGATCAAAGGGTTCTGCTTAAATTGGAAATATAACTGTGACTTTATAACAGTCCGGGCTTATTTGCTTATTCATAAAGTTCACACTTGACTTCAAAAACTCATCATTCTGCAGTAATTTCAGATATATGTTTAAAAAAAAAATATTGCTTTATCCTTGTTGCATTATTAGTCTGATGAATATTTTCCATTATTTAATAGAATTTGTTATTCGTTTTGAAGTCATCATTTGTGCCTTTGCAAATAAAGTAAAAAGGACACAATGATAAAATGATTTGGAAGGACAAGAATGTGAATAATTGATGAACCATCCCTTTAATGGTGGCCTGCTTAATTATTTTCTATTAATATTGAATACATAATATTATGCACTGATATGAAAATTTTGGCCGATACCGATAACCGATAATTCTTAATATTTGAAAGCAGATAACCGATATATTGGCTGATAAATCGAAATCCAAATTTTTATATAATTTTTGAGAGTCTGATTACAAAAACAAAAGTCTCACCATCAAAAGCCATGTCCCAAGAACACAATAATAATGTTCTCATTACAATTTTATGTAGCCTTGCACTGCACATGTTGCACTTAAAGGGATACTCCACTTTAAAATGAAAATTCTGTCATCATTTACTCAAGACAGTTTCTGGTCTCATTGACTTCCATAGTATATTTTTTTCCTACTATGGAAGTCAATGGTACTAAAAACTGTCTGGTTACTGACATTCTTCTAAATATCTTCCTTTCTGTTCAGCAGAAGAAAGAAATTCATACAGGTTTGAAACAACATGAGGGTGAGTATATGATGTAAGTGATTCCAAACATATTTCAAGCAATTCAAAACAATCATGGCAAACAGTGCGAAAAAAAAAAAAGAACAAAATTTTGGGGCCGATAATGATATAACATTAAACGTTAACATAATCGTCCGATACCGATATGGTGGCCGATAAATCGTGCATCCCTATCTGAATTTCCTTTCATTTAAATGTTGCAGTAGTTCGTAAATCATATGGGGAAGTGATACAATCTGTAATGTGGTCAACCAACACAATCTCATGGCAATTTGTAACTATTTTACGTTTTGACGAATTGGTGGCTAATTCATATGAATTGGTACGGTCTCATTCATACGTTTTTATAGATTCTACTTATGCCCCAGTGGCGTTAGGGGAGTATCTTCATGCTCCTATCTTCATGGTTGGGTCAACAAACCTAAACCTTCTTTGTAGTTGTGCGGTTATAGAAAATTAATCAACACCTCAGACCGTCTGTCAACCAATAAGAATCAAGCATTCAACAATGCCATGGTATAAAACTATAATATAATGCAGACCATATGAAAGAGTCAAACCAGGCTGAAAAAAAGCAGAAGCAGGTCATCTGGGAACTGACAGCAGCTCCAGTTATCCTCTAGATGAAAGAGAAACGGCGGGCTGACGAGGCAGGCGTGCGGAAGCTTCTCCACACTCCTCTGAAATCACCAGGCCCAGGCCGCATTGAAAAAGGGCCCGTAAGGGTTCATTGGTATTCCGTTCGGTTAAAGCCGCGCTTCGGAAAAAAAAAAATCAGGGGGCTTGGGTAATGCAGGCAAGACTGACACAACAAGATAATGATGACGGGATCTCAATTAATCTACGCAGTGCTGGACTGGAGATGAGCGAGCCCGGTCTTATGAGAGGGAGGAGCAGATCTTGTCAGGAAAGGAAGGAGTTGATGATGGAGGAAAATGGAAAGAGCTAAAAAGTTTGGTCACTGTATTACTGACGCTAAATGAGTACCGGGGGAGTGCGTGACTCCACGGTTGTGCAGAGAGTGATGGGAAGTCAAGAGCATGGTGATTAGAGTCTCTAATTAAATCTTTATATTTTCTCGCACAGTGACCTCAATATTAATATCACCTTTTGTTCTTCATTTATTAAGACAAAGTAACTGAGCTCGGCACAGCAGAGCATTTATTTTAAAACTTGCACCATAATACCTGAGCTCCTTTAGTACTTGTACTACTTATTTATAGACATTAGTTTTATTAGATTTTTTTTTTTTACATTTGACTTGTTTTAATACATACACAGTGTTGGCCAAAAGTGATGTCTGTTGGGGATATTTGCACAATATTTGCTTTTAATGACACTTCAGGTTCTATTAAAAAATCGAAATATAAGGAGGATATTATTTTGGGGCGAAGAATACACTAAACTTGGTTAAGGTATTGAAATGACAAAAATATTTGGCAAGAAAGGCAAACTCCCACATATAATGAAATATAAGCAAATAAAAAACAAAAAGCTCACAGGAAATAAAACATACATTAACTACAATGTAATTTGTTGTTTCTCCTTTTTCTTATTGCAGCAGCCATTCTCCTTAGCATCGACTCACTAAACTTTGCGCATGTGTCATGCTTAACTTCTTTAAAATCCTCCTTAAGTTCTTCTCAAAGTTACAATTCAGATTTGTAATATCCCAAAGGTTTCCAATGGATTTACCATTAGGGGACTGAGGAGACCAGTTAAACACTTCAAAATGAGCATGAACAATACTACATTGTGTTCAGCCGGATTCCCAAGTATTGGTCCATTTTCAAAGTGCCAGCAACTTTGTAGATCCTTCTTACACCTGCTGCAGACATGTGTATCCAATACCACTATGTTTTTGGTATTAAAACACTCCAGTCATCTCCTATAAACATACCGTACCTGACACCATCCAGTGCTAGCTTGTTAAATTTTGACTTGTCGGACTGCAGAACACAGCTCCAATCTTCCATTCTCCAATCCTTATGTTCTCTGGCAAATGCAAGGTGTTTTTTTTGCTGTAGATAAAACTAATAAATGGTTTCTTCACAGGTACACAACCTCTCAATCCAGCCTTTTATAGCAGTTAGCTTACAGCTTACAGGTCTCATCCAGATCTTTAGAAGCTGTTTTGAGGTGGTCCAACATTCAGGTGATTTGCACTGTCAAAATGTACACTAGTCTTCCTCGACCAGCCACAGCACTTTACATTCTGCATGGTAGTGGTGTCACTGTGCTTTTGAAATAACTCTGTGGACATTGTGACCATTCACATCCTGCACATGAACAATATCCTGAACTGATTAACCAGATTTAGCCATTATAACAATATCCTCCTTGGTTGCAGTGGAGAGCTCCTTCTATCTGGCCATTTCCACTAAAACCCACAAAAACTTGAATCACTTGCAAAGATATTGCATTCCCCCAAGTATGTTTTGCATTCGCTCTCAAAACTTTTGCATTCCCAGATAAACTTTAAATTCACTCGCAATGCTTTTGCGTTCCCCAAGCAAATTTGAGTTTGCTCACAAAGCTTTTGTTTTCCTGAGAGACTTTTCGTTCGCTAAGAAACTTTGCATACTCTCGCAAACTTTTCATTCGCATGCAAAACTTTTCCGTTTCCCAGAGAAACGTTGCGTTCTCTCACAAAACCTTTTGTTTGCTCGCAAAACTTTTCCGTTCTTCCTGAGAAACGTTTCGTTCACACGCAAAAAATATCTGTTCTCCATGAGAAACGTTTTGTTCGCTCGCAAAACTCAATCCAGTCTCTTATAGCTATGGCTTATGGCTTACAGTTCAAGGTGAAATTGGAGGTTGAAGGTCTTTATCCAGATCTTTAGAAGCTGTTTTGAGGTGGTCCAACATTCAGGTGATTTGCACTGTCAAAATGCACACTAGTTGCTTGCAAAACTTTTCCGTTCTCCGCGAGAAACTTTTCGTTCGCTCGCAAAACTTTCAAAACTTTTCCGTTCTCGCTGAGAAACTTTTCGTTCGCTTGCAAAACTTTCAAAACTTTTCCGTTCTCCGTGAGAAACTTTTCGTTCGCACGCAAAACTTTCGAAACTTTTCCGTTCTCCGTGAGAAACTTTTCGTTCGCTCGCAAAACTTTTCCATTCTCGCTGAGAAACTTTTCATTCGCACGCAAAACTTTTACGTTTCCCAGAGAAACGTTGCTTTCTCTCGCAAAACCTTTTGTTTGCTCGCAAAACTTTTCCGTTCCCTACAAGAAACTTTGTGTTTGCTCACAAAACTTTTGTTTTCCAGAAAACTTTGCGTTCTCTTGCAAAACTTTTGCACTCCCCCGAGAAATTTTGGGAGGAATAACTATCTTTCAATGCTTTTGAGAACGTATGCAAAGATCCTCAGGGGAACGCAACACTTTTGCTTGCGTGACCGGCTGAGCTCCATGACTGTGGGCAGCCTGTTATGCGGTTTCATACTATGCCCACTTCAACAATGAAGCCATCCTGGCTGCTCACCCACCAGTAGCCATTCACTGTATTTCTTCCCCTCCACCTCCCCTGCCATGCTTAGCTGCTTCTTGCTTGAGGGTGTCACCGTATTTCAGCCTCCTGCCCCATTCCAAAGCCGCGCTCCCAGAGAGAAATCCGTTTCTCAGCTGCGCGCAGATAATGGAACATCACTCTTCTGCCCTGGTCTGGCAACACGCGATTGCCCCTGTCTTGCAAGAGTCGTTAAAAAAGTGCTGAGCAGAAAAATGCTCTTTCTTGAGAAAAAAAAAATTGGGATAAGAGAGCAATGGGGTAGTGTGGCAAAAAATAAAAAATAAATAAAAAAATAGGTGAGGCTTGGAGTGCTGAGTTATTGTGACGATTAAAAAATATCGGCATAGAGGACATATTTACACACGCTAGCCAAATTATTTCATGCATTTAAAAATGTGTGTGTATATATATATGCAAAAGCCTCTAAGTGCCATCTGAAATTTTCTTCTAGAATGATCATTTTTATCAAGCTTGTATATTTAAGTTTAGTAATTTCACTTAAATTACAATTAATAGGTAATTTTCATTGCCATTTAAGTGGAATTACTGAAATCAAATATACAAGCTTGATAAAAACGATCATTCTAGAAGAAAATTTTAGATGGCACTTAGAGGCTTTTGCATCTGAACTTTTATATATATATATATATATATATATATATATATATATATATAATGGACCATTCTATAGAATTGGTTCAAAGTCAGAGTTGGAAACGTTGGAAAAATTTTGTATGTATGTACACATTTCTAGTAATTGTGCAGTTAATTATCATATTGTATTTTCAGAAAGTTTTGGAATATTTTTATTTGTAACAAATATTAAATTTGTTACTACCGAAACACAATAATAAATAATTTAATAAGAGGGCTTATATTGACCTATCAATATTTTGTTTACTTCTACCTTGTAAATATATATTTTTGCTATTTAAAAAAAAAAAGTTTTCACAGGTAAATCAATAACAATTACAATTTTAACAATATTTCAAGTGTAATTTATAAGATTTCTTGTATTTAGAACCCATCTTTCTTTGTAAAAGGCATTAAGTTAATCATACGGATTTCAAAGTTAAGGATTCATTAGTTTGAATATACATTCAACCAAACAACATCTTGTTTAATAATTCATTATACTTTATTTTAGACAAAACATCCATGTTTCGGTCGTGACGGCACATTTTCTGTGGTGACAGTAATGCTTTGGTAGCGACCACATCACTTTACAGAATTTTAACTCGCATAATGAAACATTACTACAACATACTAAGACACTAATCATTTGCATAACTGTACAAAATTGTTGTTTATTTCCCCCAAATAAATGATAATGTGTTCCCTTTTGTCACTACCAAAACAATGATGGCATGTTTTGGTCATGACTGTTTCGGTAGTGACAATTTAAGATACTTTTGAGCCTAGTTCAAAGATGATAGCCAGCACATGGTTACCTAGCACAGTTCTGAACAGCTGTACACACATAAACACTAAATTTTATGGAATTACACCCAAAAATGTTTGCTTAATTGCAGAAAAAAAAGGTGTTTGGTAGTGACGTCCCTTAAAATTACACACAGATTTTCAGACTTTTGAACACATTTCCCTCAAAATGATGGTACCTATCTAATGAAAAAGAGACTATGAGAGAGAGGCACACACGAATATTTCCTGATCAAAGGGTGTGGTTAAAATCAGTCTCAGCCAATGGACTAAAACACACACTGTTGCGGGATACATGCGGGACACATTTTTTTACATAAAGTTTCATGATTTAAAAATAAAATATAAAATAAATGTTGTTGTTTTTTTCTCCAATGGACTAAAACACACACTGTTGCGGGATACATGCGGGACACATTTTTTTACATAAAGTTTCATGATTTAAAAATAAAATATAAAATAAATGTTGTTGTTTTTTTCTTTACTTTTTAAAAGAAATCAATGAGATATTTTTTAAAACAACAATGGAAAAAATATTTCAATATCATTTTCACAAGTTGAAATTTAGGGGTTAGTGTTTACAGCCACCTCCCAATTGAAAGTACCCAATAAATGATGATTTTATATATATTAAGCTTACTTATATTTTAAATATTATTGTGGGATTCAATAGATAATAGAAGGATTTTAGTACAATCTAAGATTTGAAAACTTAAATGCTTTTTAAATGTGTTTTTTGGTTGTCGGTCAGCAGTTTGCTGTAGAGCAAAAAGTGCTAGCTAGTGTTAGCGGTAGCATGAGCCGTCAGGCAAGTGTTATTTAAATAAACTCCTGATGTACTTACAAACTTTCCAATGCCTCGTTTTATGAGTACATAACCTATTTGTACTACTGTAGAAGTTTGGTACCATTCTGGGCATAATTAGTGGGGTAATTTACGAGATACAGCCTAGGATCCATTAGCGCCTGCACTAAGCCATTCGGCTGATATCTCTAAATAAGCTCTAACTTTAATAATGTTCGACCCAGGGAAAAAAAGCTTCTGGGGGGGTGTTTGGCTCGAGGTCATGGTGCAAAGGACCCTAGGTTGAAATTACTCCGAACCATCCCTTTAATTAGCATAAGCTGTGGTGCTCACGCAGGCTGCACAAGTTCAAATGCCGTGACTTAGCAGTTAATGTGCTATGAGCTGTGATGCAGCATACATGGGTTTGAATCCAGCGTGCGCCATTTCCTGATCCAGTTCCCCCTCTAATTTCCTGTCACTTTCTCTTGAGTGTACCAGTAAATAAATAAAAATAAATTAGTAAATAAAATTGAAAATAAAATGTTTTCAGTTTTATGCAGTTATTTTCCTCCCAACGTGCATGATAGTCCTCTATTTCACCTATGAGTCACATGCACTCTGCTCATTAACTCACATACAGGAGAAAAAGAAAACAGGTAAGCTTCTCTAAGCTCTTCAGATGTCTGGAACTCTCCCAAGTCTGTTTTTCAGTGGCGATTTCCAGCCAAAGGGAGAAAAGCACTCAAAGCGAGTGCCAAATTGGTGGCCCATGAGAGGGCCGGCGTGTCAGTTTCACCCCGCCACTGAGCAAACCGGAGTGTTTTCCAAAGCTCTAGAAACTGCAACCTCTGCCTTTGAACTTGTGTCTTGAAGGAAGATGCTCACTATCCCTCAAGGGAAGCTGATCGCAGAGCCCCCCCTGCGCTGGGCTACATGTATGGGGTTTGACTGGATTCATCTATGACACCGGCCCTGATCTTGCCTGTGGCAGCCAAATTGCTGGCTCTGAGCTCTGAGTAGAGGAAATTCTGGAGAAAAGCCCACCAGAGACCAGTGTGAGCAAGGACGCAGCACTCTTTCTCTGGCTGGACTGTTTATCTATCAAAGCATGGCACAACGATTTCCACAGCCGTGATTTGGTCTCAGGTTGCCTGAGGAAGGAGAGTGTCAAGGAGGGATTGTCCTTGACTGGATGGGGAGAACTGGTGTATTGATTGCATTTGGATGCGTGTTTGCTTACTCATATTTTTAGGATTTTATTATATTTTTGCTTGGTTGCAGAATGCAGGATGGTTGAGCTCAAGTTATATTTAAGGCACTGATTTCTTTGCACAGTAGCGTATAATAAAGTGTAGTCAATAGAGAGCAAATTGTCTTTTAATTATAGATAGATAGATAGATAGATAGATAGATAGATAGATAGACAGACAGACAGACAGACAGACAGACAGACAGACAGACAGACAGACAGACAGACAGACAGATAGATAGATAGATAGATAGATAGATAGATAGATAGATAGATAGATAGATAGATAGATAGATAGATAGATAGATAGAATGACAGATACATAGATAGACAGACAGACAGACAGACAGACAGACAGATAGATAGATAGATAGATAGATAGATAGATAGATAGATAGATAGATAGATAGATAGATAGATAGATAGATAGATAGATAGATAGATAGATAGATAGATAGATAGATAGATAGAATGACAGATACATAGACAGACAGACAGACAGACAGATAGATAGATAGATAGATAGATAGATAGATAGACAGATAGACAGACAGACAGACAGACAGACAGACAGACAGACAGACAGACAGACAGATACTGTAGATAGATAGATAGATAGATAGATAGACAGACAGACAGACAGACAGACAGACAGACAGACAGACAGACAGACAGACAGACAGACAGACAGACAGACAGACAGACAGATAGATAGATAGATAGATAGATAGATAGATAGATAGATAGAATGACAGATACATAGACAGACAGACAGACAGACAGACAGACAGATAGATACTGTAGATAGATAGATAGATAGACAGACAGACAGACAGACAGACAGACAGACAGACAGACAGACAGATAGATAGATAGATAGATAGATAGATAGATAGATAGATAGATAGATAGATAGAATGACAGATACATAGATAGATAGATAGACAGACAGACAGACAGACAGAGAGACAGACAGATAGATAGTTAGATAGATAGAATGACAGATATATAACAGACACACATACACACACTCATTTTTATTAATGCATTATTATTTATTAATATGTATTAAAATATTACATATACACATATTTACTCAACTCACTTAGAAAAAAATACTACATAATTATATTAATATTTATATGTATTATTAAAAAGATACCCTGCTTGGTCAACCACTAGTACAAACCACCAAGTCATGCAAGAAGAAAGTCAAGTTTAAAAAAAAAAAACACCAAAGAAAAGTTATCTAACCTCATGGGGATGGGGAGGAACCATGTGTCACTGGTCACATATGTGTCCCACGTCAACAGGAAGTTATCCTGCGGATGCGCATCCACCCACACAGGTGGAGGTCTGGGTGGAATGCAATTAATATGCACAACAGGGCGTCTCTCTCCAAACATCCCTGCAGATATGCCCTTCTTCCATTGCGTCAGACAAGTCACCTTGTTTGCTCTCAATGAAACAAATAAAGCGGGAACATCAGATCTATAAAGTGATTTCTGTGTACTGGCATTGGCGGTGTCAGAGGTAGCCACCTTTCCTCTCTGGGCTAGGAGGGTGGCACTACTTTTAGCAGGTTGACAAAAACATAAACAGAGAGGACAGTAAAATGGACAACTTGTGACACAGCAGTGGGGAATTGGGAAAGAGAAAATATAAACTGCAAACTGTGACTTATTTCTGGTTGGTGTGCCAAGATGCCAAGAGACATTGGCACAGGGTCTAACCTCTCTAAAAGGGCACAGTACAGAGACATACACATATTAAATTAAGCTATTTCTAAAAGTTGACATTATATATATATATATATATATATATATATATACTCTCCTTTAATTATAGTAATTATGTTTAATTACTCCGAACCATCCCTTTAAATGTTCATGAAATGAGCTGGGGAACTTGATTAGGATAAATTGCGAGCAAAATTCTAACCAGCTTAGGGTACATTTAAATGACAACGATGTACTAAAAATGGAAAAGTTTTTCCTTTGTGTTTTTCGCGAACAGGCGACAACGTTGTCAAAACGATCCTCGTTCACACGGATCCACAAAAATGACAAAAAACGCTGTATTATTCATGCCAGGCCAGTAGATGGCGATGTCACTTTGTAAAGAATCACTACGCGCCTTTAGACTGGACACGAAATGCGCATGATGCCACCATTTACACAAATTCGTGTTTTTGTAGTTTACACGAAGATGATAACAGTAGCGTTTTCAAAACTTTGTGTTTTCAGGTAAATGCCGTTGTCATGTAAATGAATGACCAAAACATATAAAAAGTGTAAACACACGCAGTGAAAAATTAGCCCTGAAATGTCATGGAAAGTTATTTTTGCGGCTGACCTTATTGCATATGCATTTGTAGGAGTTTCCCTTTCAGATGCAAAATTTACGGGAGGAGAGTATTTAAATTAATCAATCTTTGCGCTAGTCAATTTACTGGTATTTGCGTCATTATTTACCGCCCCAATAAAACCATATTTAAATCAGATGCTAATTTGTGCTGCTCTTGGTAGATTGCGTTGGTCATTATGGAAATGATCCAGCTGTGTCGGTTTTTTCATTTGTGCGTCGTCAGTAGATCACGCGTAGAACTTTCATCTCTCATCAGCGCTTTTATGAGATTGCGCTCTCATGCTAATTTGCCCTCTTTAGGAAATCTTGCCCTTAAAGGAGCCGTATGTAAGATTGTGGCCAAAACTGGTACTGCAATCACTTTCAAATTACTGTAGAGCGGTGTATCCCCTCCCCCTGACTCGAGGTTGCCAGATAGGCTGCAGGATCCAGCACAAACGTTTGTAGCTGCAGCTGTGGTAACTAGAGCAGAGCTGGCAACCCGGATGCTGAAACACTACTGACTTCATGATTGGTAGATAGGTGGAGGGTGGCGCTTCAGGCCAAAACACAAGATGACAACATCAACATCAGTTGAGGGCTGCAACTTCACTTTTTAAATGACAATATCCTGGCCGTACTACTGTTGTCAGTGATATAAGTATTTGAAATGAACATGATTTCTTAATGTCTAGTGACATATCAGGGCCATTTTATGATTAATTGAAATACATTTCTTACATACAGCTCCTTTAAAGTGTCAAAGTTAGTACATTAACCCCTAGGCCAGTGCTTCTCAAACCTGTTCTAGGGACCTGTGCATACAGCACATTTTGTATGTCTCCCTCATCTATAACACACCTAATTAATCGACTTCAAGACCTGAAATGGGTATGTCCAGTAAGGGAGACATTCAAACTGCAGTGGTGGGGGGTCCCCGGGACAGGTTTGAGAAGCACTGCGCTAGGCCACGGCTCAGACAACTATTTGGCCTTTTAGCCTTTTACCAAACACGTGCAACAATTTGGAATAGGTGCGAGCCAAATTCGAACCAGCTTGACCCACACAAGTGCCATGGCTCAATGACTCATTGTTGTAAGGTGTGTGTTTTGTTAACACGCTGGCAAAGTCCTAACTTTAACCAAACACAAATCAGCAGGGTACCTTGCATAAAGCATTGGTTTAAGCCGAAAGTATACTTTTGCTCAGCCTCGCGGACAGTCAGCATGATGTGGACAGCATCCTTGTGCACCAGAGCATATGTGAGTGATTTGAGTGCTTAAAAACAAAAGGTCCACTAGGTAGCGTGCACAAACCAAATGCGTCCATCTGCGTTCACGGTCAACGGAGTGTACTTTCAATGGTCTGCGTGCTCAACTGTGCGCTAGACAGAGCGGAATGTGGAAATGAAGTATACCCGGGCCTTTAGTGAGCACTAAATGGTAGGCCACAGCTGTGGCATCTAGTAATCTGAATTCATTTATCAGACATGCCGTATTTACCCATTGCAAAATATGAAATTCTTGCTTCGAAAACCTTAAGATTGTAGCAGCCACCATGTTTGCTGACTGGTCTGCAAGATTGGACATATCTGTCTTTCCCCTCTATCAGTGAAAAATGCATAAACCGAGTCTGTAGGTATGCGGTTTCAGCAGTGCACCAACTATAAAAACACACTCCCTCATGCCCTATTCCAGCCCTACCTAGAACATTCTTCTCCTGTTCTTCCTCTGGGTCACCAGTTCATCCAGCCAGGGGAGGATTATAATCCTCCACAACATATTTCCCACTGAGGCATTTTCTGAGCTCACTTGTCTGTGAATAGCTGTGAGATTACTGGACCTATTAAAAGAGTTTTAAAGCTCATTAACTTTGTGGTCACATTTCCGTTTTAGTGTGCTTCAAAACACCAGCCGCAACATGATAGATGCTTCGCCGCTTTATCTCTCAGGTCCACATAGATGAGGTGAAACGAGTGGCACGTGATACCTGTTATTTTTAAACAAACTCAGAGCCCCAGCACCAAACTCTTGACATATAGAGGATGGCAGCTTTATGTTCAGAATGGGACGTAGAGTTTTGTTTTTGTGAGGGACCCAGACAAGTAGGCTAAGGTGTAATGTGAGTTTGTACACAGAAAAAATTGTAATGTTTAGCCATCAAAAAATATTTGACAGAAATCTCACAATTTCATAGTAGGATGAATGTTTTTAAATGAAACCAGAGCTAATGTGGATAGCATGGCCGAGATCATTTGGTCTTGACAAATCTGAACACAGATCTCGTCTGAAACTCTAGAGGAGACACAAAATGTGAGATGGTGTCTTTAGGTCAGGAGATAAACTTGAGATGCAGGGCCAAAAACAGATTATATGCAAGTATGCTATCCTAGGCACTAATGCTCATATTTCACTTCCACGTTCTTGCATTACTGTAGTAGTTAGACGCTTCAGTACACACACCGTTGGTGATAGAGTTGGCTTTAGATTGTGCCATTGTCTTTGCCATTAGGCTTAACCAGATGTATTATTAGTCAGGTAGCTCACTATAAACATCAATATGTTAGCAAACTAGTTAAAAGTTTTAAATTGCTGCTCTGCCATGACAATGGTTGGCCTGAAAGTTAACGTGCATTACATTTTCTTCTTGACACATTTGAGAAAGCAGCAACATGAAATATACTTTTATTTTTTCAGTGTATGTCCTTGGCAAGCATATGTGTTGGCGTACTTGTGCAGAGTTTTTTTTTTTTTTTTTTTTTGGACTTCACCAAAAAAAGGCAACATTTATTTGCTCACCCTCATGTCATTCCAAACTTGTATTCCTTTCTTCTGCAGAACACAAATGTAGATAAGCAGCTAATCAAGGTCTTCAGGAAACTTCCAGGAAGGTGTATTTGAGCAGTTTGGAGCTAAACTTTGCAGGAAAGTGATCCTCCAGGAGCAGGATTGGACACCCTTGATGAAAATGAATGGGGTTTATGTGTTTTGGACCTCACTGACTTTCATTTTATGGGCAAAACCCTTTTAAACGTTCTTCAGAATATCTTATTTTGTGTTCTGCAGAAAAAAGAAAGCCATAAAGGTTTGGAACGACATGAGGGATGACAGAATTTGGGGTTGATTTTGGCGATACAATTGAGATATCAGAAATATTTTTAATGAGATTATTGTGATCTTAGTATTTTTGAACAACATCACAAACTTGCATAAAAGACAGGCCAAGGATGTCTGTTTGAGTCACCATTTTGAAGGCTTCCATTAAAATCTTGGCCTGATGCTTCAGAGACGTGTTTCTATGGCTGGCTTTTGTTCTGCTAAATTGAAAATGAAAAATTCCAAATTTCTTCCAGAAACTCATCACTGGCAAGCAAACCTTGTCAAATCGTCCAATAATCCACCGGGCGTCGTGCTGCAAGATTAAGTAGAATTATAAAGGTAGGTTCTCCACAGAGATAATTGCGTTACTTCGAGACATGCCTGGAGGGCAGCATTCGTTTGTCATAGGTTTGCGTCGCAGCTATGGCGTCAATCAGTGGCGCTCCGATAGGAGTTCTAGCTTTAAAGAGATACGTTTCCTTGTGAAGGAAAACATGAGACCGGACCACCACACCCCTTAATGTAGTCAAGTCGTCCCCCTGTGGTGTGCTTGTCAGACAGTGGAAAATGACACCAGGTGCCATTCATCCATAACACCCTCTTCTCTCTGTGTGGTCTTGTGTCATAGATCCCCCCCCTTTACCATTCCCGTATCTGACAGGTCTCAAATCAGTCTTTTTAAACCCTTGCCAAATCTTCTTCACCACATTGTGACGTCAAATCTGATCTAGGATTACTTTTTGGGATTCGGTTGTCCACAAAGACCAATACACAGAACGCTGGTGTCGCTTCGGCATAGCAGGCACTGGCTAATTTTATTCGGCCCTACGTATTTGGACAAGGCGTCCGGCACTTGCAGCTGTCTCCTGGCTCGAATTACAGGTGCTTAAACTGTGGCGTAAAAATAAATGGAGGTGAGAATATTGCAGTGAGAGATGGAGAGGGGGTGTCTGGCAGGAGAAAAAAGATGGTAGGAGGGAGAACAAGCAAAGAGACAACTACAAAGAGACCGACTATACCCACCACAGTGATTTGGATCAACATTAGACAGTGCATAAGAGCCAACAGCTCTCGAATCACCTGGCTGGCGGTGTAACAGATAACAAAAATCACGATTTGTTATCAATAACAGTTCCAGTGGTATTCCCAGCTCTGAGAACGGATATCTGAAGCGTTGTAAATGCTACAAATTAACAAATATGCACATTTCTGTAGTCTTTTTGTAAGTTCAGCAGCTTCATTGAGTTTTCAGGGTTTAGCATTAAAGGAATAGTTCATTCAAAGATAAAAACTGCCAACTATGTTCATGCTGTTCCAAACATGTTTAGTTGAAGTATTTTAAGCCTACCATGAACATCAAGGACAAATAAGAAAAACAGGACTATTAATGAATAGTCCATATGATTCACATGCTATATAAGTCATACTATTTAATTTTTTATCCATGAAAATCTTCTCTTTTACTTCAGCAAAGAAATCGCATTCAGAATTAAATTAGCATACTGCATTTTTTAAAACTTACATAAAAAACAAAAAATGTTGGCGCCAGTGACTAAGTTCTCAAAATGTGCAATTGAGATCCAGAAGATCTCTTATCAGTGTACAATTTGGAGATCTGAAACATCCATTTGTATGTCAAAAAAAGATACCTTATGATTTAAGTAGACTATTGAAAGCCATATTGACTGCTTTAAGCATTTTTGGAACTTGACAGTTGTAGTCACTTTGAATTTTCACTGTGTGAGTTGAAAACATACCATGAACTCTTTAAAATGGGTTTGGATGGGTGAGTGGCCTAAACGATGACAGACTTCTTTATAATGAGACCACTATCCCTTTAAGATGATTGATATTTTAAAACATTGAGGTTGACTATTTTCCTCAGCCTTGTTAAGTATTCTGGGATTAAATATGGATTAGGCAGTTTATTACCCATACCTGAATTTACTCAGTCAGTCCGTCGCACAGTTAATGCCAGGTGAGAAATTACTCTTGTGTATCGAGCCTTAGCCTAGCAAAATTAAAACAGACACACACGTACACACATAAACATCACATAATTGACAACGTGTTCTCTTTATGCTGTCATTTCATTCACGAAAGGAATGTCATTCACGAAAAAGTTTGACCTTTTACCGTGTTTTAAAGATACACTGTAACTTTTAGCCCTCTAGTTGCTACAGCTCTGTGTGACTGTGTGGATGAATCCCGCTGCTCATAAAACATTAATTACAAGGCTTAAGAGATAGAACCAGTTTAGATCGAAAGGATCTCAAGCTGACGGCGTTACTGTAGCTTTATCTATTAATAGACACGTGTTATTTTTCGTAAACGAAAACTGAAACTAAGACTAAAACTATTGGTCAAAAACACATTTTCGTAAACTGAAAAAAATTTCAACATTAATGAAAAACTAAAACTAAACGAAACTAACAACAGTTACTGAAAAACTAACTGAAACAAAATAATAATTCGCAGAAATAAATAATCGTTTTCATAATTAATAAGCTCTCCTAAATAAGCCTACCGGAAAATCACTTTTTTCCACTGTGCTACTTTTATTTTTCAATGTATGACCGTTGCGCTTGAGTCTCGCGTCTTCTGCAGCACTACTTCTACGCGGCACTCAAGTTAAAATAAGTTCAACTTTTAAAAGACACGTATCGAGACCTTGCGCTTTTTCCCCACTATGCCCGCGTCTTCCGTTTTTCAAAGCAAAACCGCTTTCTGTGGGAACCAGCCCTAAGAAGCAGAAAGGCCCAAATAAGTATTTCCACCTCATGCAAATACAGCTGTACCTTAATTCCAGGTATACATAGTTCCTACATGACGTCACAACATACGGGCATTTGCCGACCCGGAGCCATTTCTGTGGGCATTCTGTGGGCAGAACATTAGAAGAAGAAGCTAAAACGAGTTAATTTCGTGATAAAAAGTGAAAATGGTCATCTCCTGCTGGGTCAATGGATGTTCAAATCGTGCCGGAGGTTCAGTTAAATTTGGATTTTACAGTATACCCGTCATTAGACTTCATGAATGTGAGAATAGTCAGAACAACGACGGAGGTTATGGCTGGCGAGGATAAACAGGAAAGAAACTTGAATGATGTCACGTATTCAAAATGACGAGGTATTAAAAACATACAAAAACAACGTTGTTTCCACTGTTCGATCGCGCCCGCGCCTCTCTCTCACTCACACACACACACACAGACAGACAGACAGACACACACACACACACACATTCCAGCATTGCAATCTCAGATTATGTCCCTAAAGAACCCGCGTATAAAGTAGTTCCGCATTACATTAATTAATTTGCACGCGAGTTTTATTTATTTTTATACCGTGTATATTCATGCTACTTTTCCATTGATTGCACTTGAGCAAACGTCACCAACCCAACCCTCGGCAAACTGATTGTACGCCTCCAGTGATTTCCAGGCTCGAAATTGCTCACATGTGTAAAAACTCCTAGCCAATACCAGATAATGGTACACATGATAATACTGTAGCTGAGGCAAAGCTGCATAATCAGTGCTCAGTGCTTCCTTCATTAGCGCATAAATCCACACCATTTATGACTGAAATTTTCCCATTGTACCTCTCTCTGTCTTGTGTTAATAGAGTCTCTTTATAATCTCTGTCACTTTGTCTCTTCATGATTTTTGTAACATTATAAACAGAAAGAAATATTCGAAATTTGCTTGTAAAACTTTGTAAACACAGCAGCTTATGCCATCAAAGATGGTGTCTCCGGTGAGATCACGTGACATTAATTGGCTTGTGGGAACTATGTATAAGATAACCATCTCATGTGAAACTAGCATAAACAAGATAGGCCTATACCACACATATTAGACAAGATACCACACTGAGCAGAAAACGGAAAAAACAAATAGCATGTCTATAGCCCAGAAATAGATGTATATTTGTCAGAGTAGAAGTATACTAAATGTCTGGTCTGAAGAAAACATTTTAATATGTGTATAACTATGATTATATGATTTTAAACGATGCAATAGACAGAAAGCATAAATGGATCAATACAATAATAATGTTTGAAAGTATTAATAATTGAAATAACCTTAAAGAATAATCATAATAATCATACGCATATCTTTTTCTTATACACCATGTTTAACAAGATTTCATTTTTAATATTATTATATAATTTTTACTTTTTAGTTGCATTTGTTTGGTTCTTTGTTCATCCTCAAACAATTATTTCATGTTTATTATTGAGAGGTTTTCACAAGAGTTAAATGTAAACTGCAAACAATAAACTTTGCTGAAATTAAATGTCTTTAACTGGAAATGTTCTGTTAACTCTGCTAAACTATAATTACTGAAACTGAAACTAAATATATAAAAACTAAACAGAAATGTGTTCACAAAATAAAAACTAAACTAAAACTAACAAAACCATTAATGAAACTAACTAAAACTAAACTGAAATTTATAGGAAATTTGAAAATGATATTAAAAGAAAAACGAATTTAAAAATGCAAAACTATAATAACCTTGCGACGGTACTACCTTAAAAATAAATTCCAGCATAGCGCTACAACAACCATATTGAAATGACCCTTCACGATAGATAATGTTTTACAATTAACTCTGTTAGAGAGCTACATATGGCAATTTTTCTGTTCAATAAAATACCTTACTTACCTATTGAGTAATAAAAATGCTGCGTCGCTTTTACAGCATTTCAAATCTCTTGGTTTTCGCCATCTCTGAAAAGCCAAGCCGATGTTGATTCTGGTTTTATTACAAGCCGTCTGCGCTCTCTTTTTGCCAGTAGACTGTCCTCTGTCCTGCGTTCGAGATTTAACCTTTCTTGCTCGTTGTGACAACTAACCTCTGCCACTCCCACACCATACATGTGTCAGAGTAACCGGAGCAAATTTTCTCTATTTATGGATATGACGAGACATGCACGGGTGAGTGTAACCCGAGACATGCACGGGTGAGTGCAATTTCCCGCGTAAACCATCCCGTAATACAAACACGTATAGGCTTACCATAGTGAATCAGGGTGAGACAAAATCACGTATTTAAAGAACAATTGATGATGTATTGACTTTGTATTTTTGAACAAAATAAAGTTACACAGTATACCTTTACATTTTTTGATGCTAGTGGTGTATAAATTATGAACTTTATTGTTCATTCTTGTGTTACTGTAACGTTATGGTTTAGATGGCTAGTTATTAGCATGGCAACTAGCATAGCTTTCTGAGCTAGATTGTTTTCCAACTGTTGACCGTCATTGACCTGAAAGAGAAAACTGATGTGGAAGAAGACAGTTTGTGCTAATTTTTACTATAGTGCCTCTTGTGGCACTACTGAGAATGCAACTTACTTGTGCTGCATTCTACGGGGCTGTTTACACTACACCGTTTTCAACTAAAAACGTAAAACTTTTTACACGTTTTGGCCTTTCACTTACACGACAGCAGCGTTTTGGGTGCCTGAAAACGCAAACTTTTGAAAACGGGTTTCTAAGTGCAAGTTTTTGAAAACGGTATCCATGTAAACAACAAAAACACAAATCTCTGAAGACGATGACGTCATGCACATGCGTATTACGTGTTCAGTCTATAGTGTTTCATCGCCATCTAATGGCCTGGAGCAGAATACAGGGTTTTTAGTCGTTTTCATGGATCCGTGTGAACGTGGATCGTTTTGACAATGAACAATTATTATAATTACAATTATAATTAATTTCCGCCTAAATCTGTAGGCGGAAAACTCAAAGGAAAAACTTCTCCGTTTTAAGTATATCGTTGTTGTCTAAACGTACCCTAAATTGCATAGTGTTGTAACCATTATGTTCAGTTTAATTCAATTCAAGGACTTTTGGTTTTTATTTCTTCAGTTCATGCCTTTCTTTGTTTGATTTCCCGCCTCTATTTCGTTACTATGGCTAAAGCCTGTTCTCCTGTTTTTGAGTATATTTGCTATGAAACTCCGTTGATAACTTTATTCATCTTTCTTCATCTGTCTGCCTGCAAACACCCTGTGACAAGTGTATATATCGGGCTTAATACTTCCAGTAAATGCCTGCTAAGTCTCCTTTGGAAAATCACAAGAGCATATCAAAGTTATTTTCATCTTTTGTATCATGACAAAGGCATTACTGTGTCAGCACATTGTCCTAAACTTATGCTCAGTACATATAATGTCTGATTTGTCATGACAGACACGTTTAACCTTCCACACTGTCTAATTTTAAACATCAGAGTGAAAATCTGTCAGCAACAGTCCTTTTTTATTTGACCTTGGGAAGTAGAGAGAAAAACAACAGAAAAGCGTAAATCTAAAAATTTCAACCATGAGACTTTTTTTTTAAAAGGCACTTTTGCAGTAGTTTGTACACTATAAAAAAAAAATATGACAAATAAGTTATGACATCTTGTTTTTAAATGTATTTAACTAATATTAGGCAATTAAAAGTTATACAAGATTCAACCTATTTTTTTAAGTCAGTTGAATGTAATTTAAGTTGAATGGACATAAACATCCAAGTTGATTGTACTTAAAAAATGTAAGGTAGCAACTTGTTTTTTGTTTTTTTTATGGTGTATTATTTGTCCACTGACAGTGTACAAAATGTTTGTACATGGATCACCAACTCTATATCATGGAAAAACGAGGTGACGATTTCATATAAATATGAATCGTACAAAAACTAATGATTTTTAGAAAAAAATAATCTGAAGGACCACCCAACCACACTCTTAAACATACCCGTCACTGGGGTTTAAACAGATTGTGTGCAACCGTACGTATGAGATCATACACATTCATACGAATTAGCCAAAATGTAAAATAGTAACAAATTGCCATGAGATTTTGTTGGAATCACACAAGATTTTCACACTATAAATATCAAAATATCTTATATTTATTTCACTATTTTAGATTAACTTAGTTAGAAACCTAATAATTATTATTATAATGCTAAAATGCTTATTAAAATTCAATGGACTCCTTTTAGTTGAAGAAACACAGAGAACAATTTGTATGGGTTTTCTCATTCTCAGTCAAGTCTAAATCGCCTTCATCTCATCTTACGCGAGTAGCAGTGTCTGGATGTTTCCGCGCCCAGAATAGAAGCAATCTCAAATATCAAGCGGGCCATAGTTCTGTAAGCAGCCCATGATGCTCCACTAACCTCAGAGGAGGAGATGAACTCCTGCAGGAGAGGAAAGCAGCTGTAGACTCAGCACTTAGTGTTGGATATTCGTCATGATCGCTTTGTTAAGACATTAGGTCTCAGGGGGGGAAAGCGGTACCAGGCAGTTACTGGCCGTGTACAGTACCGTCAGGATGACCTTACCCTGCAAATACTAGCTTTTTGTAGAAGTATAACCGCGAGATTGTAGCCTGAGAATGACTGTCAATAATAGACAACTAGCAGTTTCAGTGAATGATTTGACATTAATGCATTAAAGAAGAAATCCTAAAATGCCATCTCAATGTAAAATTATGCTTGTACCACAAAACCTTTGATAGGTTGTTAAGGGCTTATGTATTTTTCATGACAGGCTACAAGGAATTTACAGTTTTATGAAGGAGAACAGTTATTATTTTATGCATTTATAGCACTGAAATCCAGACAGACATGAAATGTTATGTATACCTTAAGAGGCTGTTTGAATGCTGAGAGGAAAAGGGTGTTATTTTCTACTTACTTGGGTAAAACAGGTGCTAAATGGTAGTTTTACCACACTTTTTGTACAAAGCAGCCTGGAATATTTGATTTTGATTGGTTCATCCAACGCGATCTCACAAGAAATTCTAGTATTTTATAAGTTGGCAGTTTCGTATGAATACTTATGATTTGATTTGTTCGGAAATGTGTTTAAAAAAATGAAAAGAAAAGTGTGTTGCTAAATCGCACCATTTTTGTTTAATGAAACTTTTGCCACTAAGGGCCCTATCTTACACCCGGCGCAATGCAGCACCAAGCGCGATGCAAGTGTTTTTTGCTAGTTTCAGCCCGACGCAGTTATCATTTTCACGTCCTGCGCCACGTTGTTTAAATAGCAAATGCATTTGCACCCATTTGCTGGTCTGAAAACGAGGTGTGTTCAGGCGCATTGTTGGCACGTTGCTATTTTGAGGCAACAAAAATTTACTGTGCCATTGACCAACTGAAACCTGGTCTATAGTCAATAGCGCAATAGTTTTTTTTATTTTTATTTAAAGAGTGCGTTAGTAATGTGTGCCTATAAGCGGGTCCACAACGCGCATACACTCTGCTAATTAAACACACAGGGACCCACAGCAGCACACAAACATGCCAAAAATTTTAAATAAAAGGATTACAATGTAAAATATTATTATTGTGTACATAAAGATATGGTGGATTCCAGCTTGTCCCGTAGATGTTCTGCTTGCACACTTTTACCTCGCGCACGAGCAGATCCGTTTGCGCTCTGGAGACGCGTTCGGTCTTTCCACTATCAAATTCCGTCATGTAAATAGCGAATCTGCCATGGCGCGAGCGCAACTGACATTTAAAGGGAATGGGAGATGAGACTCTGATTGGTTTACTGCACGGAAATCCCAAAACACACCCATTCACTACTGGTATACCCATTACTCATCAAGAGAATAGGGACAACCCTTTTAGACCATGCGCCTGGCACGCCGACCATTTTTCCCATCGTTAAACTAGCAAAAGTGGACTCGGACTTTAAGTGAACTTGCGCTTTAGACCATGCGCTTAGATCGTTAAAATAGGGCCCTAAAACTTTAATTGACTGTTGAACGTTTGCAGTTCATTTTCCTACAGTGACCAGGTGACTGTAATTAAGCCTTACTTTTCCAATGAACATTGTTTTAGCAGAGAAATAAACCAAACTTGGAACACTAAAGTGGGCTAGAAAGTAAAAAAAAAAAAAAAAAAAAAAAAAAAGCTGCTTTGGATTCACACTGCATTGAAACCGGACTCACACCAAATTTAAAACAAATAAAAATCTCCCTAAACTTTTGATTTGAATTGATTATTTTATCCAAATATATATTTTAGAGCTAAGGTTTATATTCATTTATCCTGACTTTTCCAGACCTGGAAATCACATATTTAAAAAATTTCCTGACATTTCAAGTTTTTCCTGTACAATCCAAAACTCTCAGACCCCTGGAATGTGAATAATTACAAACCCAGGCTCTCCATTTAAACTGCATTTATGAGTCATTGAGTTGAAACCTTATGAAACACAGACGCAAATGTGACGTACATCCACCTCATTTTATTCATATTTTCACGACTATAAGGGCATGTTTTGACGAGCAGACTTTGCACATAAACTAAACATGAGGGAAGTGCTGTGCCTTGTCTGATAAGGATTGTTTTATCCAATCAGAAGCATTTGGCTGCAATCATGGCTTGCATAGGGATTACCCACAATCCCACGGGGCTGGCATGTAATGTATGTAAGACAGCATTGCCTTAAAGGTTAAATTAAACATTTAGAGAAGCATGAAGGATTTGTTTTGAAGTATTTTAGGCAAGAGAATTGAGTTATTCCTTCACTACTGTTTGAGATGAATTTGTGCAGTCTGTGACATGTAAATGTGTTTTGAGGCTGTCATAGTGCACTATGTAGTAAAATATTGTCTGCTGAACGGTTTGCTGAATATCTGTCAGAAAATGGAGATAAGGTGTGAGGCAGCAAGGATATTTTATATTAAAAATTAAATAGAAATGAAAACAGGATTTCATGAGATTAGGATTGGTGGGATTTGAGCGTTTTGTTTTAATACAGCAAGGGAAGCTTCACTATTACTGTTACTCATACTTAATGCTCATGGTTTGTGTGAAGAACATGGTGACACCTTAAATCATGAGGCTTACTGAGGCGAGGACTGGTGTTTGTTTTCAATGTAATCAGACTTAAGATTTTAAGACTGAAAAACGCTAAACTGCATAATACAGAAATGCATAACAGCTCATTAAAAATCACTCAGAGCACCATAGCAACTGCATAGTAACATGCTAGAAACAACTCAGAGCACCTTAGAAACCACGTAGCAGTGTGCTAGCAACTACCATAACACCCTAGAAACTATATACCAACTTGTTGCAAACTACTTAGAACACCTTAGC
Source organism: Abramis brama (assembly GCF_963993115.1). Classification (NCBI taxonomy): domain Eukaryota; kingdom Metazoa; phylum Chordata; class Actinopteri; order Cypriniformes; family Leuciscidae; genus Abramis; species Abramis brama. Next base: position 10,160,492 of record NC_139968.1, on the reverse strand, counting down.
AACTGCATTGCAACCACGTAGAACGCCCAACCAATACACAGAAGTATGTAAAAAACACCATACCAACCACCCACAACACCCTAGAAATCACATAGCAACTCATTAAAAATCACTCAGAACACTTAAAGACCACCCTAACAATTGCATAGGAACCTGTTCAAAACCACACAGAACACCTTAGCAACACCTAAGCAACCGCGCAGAACACCTTGACAACCGTATATAGCAACGCACTTGCAGCAACCTAGAACACCTTATCTACTGCTAGACCGTCATTAAAAAACACCAAAACACCCTTGCAATTACATGGAAACCTGTTAAAGACTACCCAGAACACCTTAGCAAAACCTTAGCAACCACGCAGAACTCCTTGAAAACCTTATATAGCAACGCGCTTTCAGCAACCCAGATCACCTTATCTACTGCTTAACACCTCATTAAAAAACACCAAGAACACCCTAGCAATTGCATAGGAACCTGTTCAAAACCACACAGAACACCTTAGCAACACCTCAGCAACCGCACAGAACACCTTGACAACCGTATATAGCAACGCACTTGCAGCAACCTAGAACACCTTATCTACTGCTAGACCGTCATTAAAAAACACCAAAACACCCTTGCAATTACATGGAAACCTGTTAAAAACTACCCAGAACACCTTAGCAACACCTTAGCAACCGCACAGAACTCCTTGAAAACCTTATATAGCAACGCACTTTCAGCAACCCAGATCACCTTATCTACTGCTTAACACCTCATTAAAAAACACCAAGAACACCCTAGCAATTGCATAGGAACCTGTTCAAAACCACACAGAACACCTTAGCAACACCTAAGCAACCGCACAGAAAACCTTGACAACCGTATATAGCAACGCACTTGCAGCAACCTAGAACACCTTATCTACTGCTAGACCGTCATTAAAAAACACCAAAACACCCTTGCAATTACATGGAAACCTGTTAAAGACCACCCAGAACACCTTAGCAACCACGCAGAACTCCTTGAAAACCTTACTGTATATAGCAACGCGCTTTCAGCAACCCAGATCACCTTATCTACTGCTTAACACCTCATTAAAAAACGCCAAGAACACCCTAGCAATTGCATAGGAACCTGTTTAAAACCACACAGAACACCTTAGCAACACCTCAGCAACCGCACAGAACACCTTGACAACCGTATATAGCAACGCACTTGCAGCAACCTAGAACACCTTATCTACTGCTAGACCGTCATTAAAAAACACCAAAACACCCTTGCAATTACATGGAAACCTGTTAAAAACTACCCAGAACACCTTAGCAACACCTTAGCAACCGCGCAGAACTCCTTGAAAACCTTATATAGCAACGCACTTTCAGCATCCCATATCACCTTATCTACTGCTTAACACCTCATTAAAAAACACCAAGAACACCCTAGCAAAAACATAGCAAACTGTAAAAAAACACTCTGAAAACACCTTAGCAACACCCTAGCAAATGCCCAGAACACCTTATCTATTGCATAGCAACCACCTAAAGAATTTGGCAAAAGCATAGCAATGCCCTAGCAACCACAAAGGATACCCTAGAATCACGGCAGTAAGTATTGCACGGTCCGATAAACACTATTTACGTTTTCTTCAGAAATATACATTTTAGACACGGATGGAAATACTAAGACAGGACAGAAAAAACAAAACAAAACAAAACTGTTCATCAACATAATGAAAGCTCCCTCCACCTGAATGACGCAAGGAGGTGTTGTAGGAAAATTTAGCCGACCTCATTAAAGACTCCCTGGAAATGAAAGCGCACCGTTAATAACAGTGATTATTTTCCTCTCTCGCTATTCAGGCTTTTGATGAGAAAAGCCAGCCTTCCATTGTTCTGAAACGGCTTTTTAAAGCATCCCAACGTGCCTCCGCATCCAAGAGGCAGCTTAATGATTGCCCGCAACATTATGCAATTCAAATGCGCTATTTTTGGTCAGTCGTGGGCTGCGTATGCAAATCTGCAACACATATTTCACGTGGCAGTCCTCAATAACGTACACAGAGATGACAGAATAAATGCATGCATAAGCTATATTCAGAAGACCAGCTAAATATGTTTCATGGATGCATTTTCAAAAATGGCGGTCCTGGGTGGCAAAATGAACAACAAATGTCGTCTCCCTAAGGCCTGAAGGTTCATTAGATGGGAACGTTCTCAGTCCTTCGGTGGCGTAGTCGTGTGGTCAGCAACTTGCCACATCGCATTTTACTCGCCATGTCGCGAATCATTCGTCCGCATTGTTGCCCGCCAGACTTATTGACCCGGCTCCCATGGGTGCACTTAGAATTGTTTCCCTTGGGCTGATCAATTATTTATAACACATTTTAGAAGCAGGTTAAGGGCTTTAAAGGAAATGAAAACACAATGGGGATGTTACGGATGATTTGAGGCAGAATAGAGAATGAGAGCGAGGTGAAAGAGGGATGACTGTCGTAAACACCAAAGCAGATGGAATTTGAATTGAATACTTTTCCCGTCTGTTAACCTCGCCTACAAGGACTGTATTCCTCCTGAAAAGGTCAACGTTTATCGCTTATCTTATGTTTCTGTGAGGTAGCTTAATGTTGTGTCTTCCTTCATTTCAGCAGTGATGTGGAAGCTACTTTGAAACTGGAATTTGCTAAGCTAGAAGGTGTACTACAAGCTAACAGAAAGCTAGCTTCACTGAACCTATTTTAGGGACAATTGTGTTATTAAATGACTATTTATTATTTCAGCTAGCACAAAAGCTATGAGGGTTTTTGATAAATGTTGACTCACAGCACTAATCCTACTAGCATACATGCTAACATGGGACTTAGCCTCTCAATCAGCTCCCTAGGACTTGAATCAGTATATCATGAAGGCTTACTTGAATTCAGGTACTGGTAAGGATAGTAAGGATTCTGGCTCACTACACATTGGGACACTGATGACTATTTCTGGCGACGTGACAACATCCTCATTGTACAACATCACTACTGGTGTTTATGAACGACAGCAGAGCTGATATCTTTCTGACATTATTTTTAATGTTATTTAAAGTACATTATGATAAATACTTTGCTTTTTACATATACACTACGTGCAACATTTAAGCTGTAAATAAATTATAAATGTTCGCTAGATTATGTTCATTACCTGTCTAGCGATGTACATGAAGTATATTATTTACATAATGCTTTGTATAAAAAATAAAAAAAAAACACATCTATCATGTGTCATTTTGTGTAGTGAGTCGACTCACATGATGTTTCACACTTCTTAACTTCCATTAAGGGAACATAGTGAGCTTTGATGCTCCCTGGTTTCACGGAGCATTGTGGGACATTTTAGGGAGCGGCCGTTTCAGTGCACTGGAAGTATTTTGCGATTGAGACAGCCCTTAAAATGACAGACTCTCTGATCAGTGCCCTGACTACTGAACTAGGGAGATAATTTTGAGACACACCCCTAATTTATAGGCTATAACTAATTTAGCGTTTTGCTAAAAAAAATTGAATACATGACCCTAAAATGTGACAAAAGGCAGTAAATACTATTGTGTTAAATTACAAAAAAAGTTTGTTTATTTGGAAACAGTTTACTGATTGTTAATATTTAAAAAAGTAGCTCAGTTATTGGCATTGGTAGTTAGTAAGTCCTTAACACCTGGGCATATGTTTATAGATGAAAAATATGAATGCGATCCCAGGAATATAATTTATATTCACATTCAATATGCACCTACATGTGAATAGTAGTAAAATTGAATAACTAAAAAAAAAAATATTATTATTATTATTAGTTTTTTTTTTTGCATAAATATAATGGAGCCTATTTTAGTTAGGTCTGTTTTTAGTCTGTTTTAATCTTCTGTTTTATCTATTTATCTATAATACATTATTATACAAATAAAATATAAAATCATATTATAATATTACTGATAAATACAACAGAGAAACTTAACTAAGATTCAATGTCTTTAAGAAATTGATGATGATGATAATGATGATATCCTACATAAATATAAAAGACTATTACAGTAAAAAATCTATATAATCAAATATGAAAAAAATATGACACATACAGTACATATTCATGAATGTTTTTGTTTTATTTATTTTTTAATGGGGGAAATCCGTTGTGTTGTAGATTAGAAGGCAAATTTTTCGATCAAGAACAATGTGATTCACATAAGTATGGTACATAATGTTGATCACCACACACCAGGACTGAGGACATTGGCAGACAGACTCCTGAATAATGTGACAGGCAGCAAGCCTGAGCGCTTATTAATATGTTCTGTCTGTCTCTCTTAATGTCCTTCTGGCTTGGAGCACTGCTACAGGTATTTTAGACTACAATATGTCTCATTCTTTTGCCATCCAAATTCAAGGTAGCATTTTCAGTCCAGCTGAATACTGAGAGCCTGCTTAGACAGTGCTGGTTTCCTGTGAAAAGTCATACGGCACAACCTACTCAAAATTCACAACCAAGTATTGAAAAAGTCATGTGGGGCAATTTTTACAATTTATAACAAGGCAAGGTTAGTAAAAGGCAAAGTTAGTAAATATGTAATGTTGTCAGGACATTTTTAGAGTCATCAAATTGAACCTTTTCTCTGTTGATAGCAACAGTTGGATCCGGACTAGTGTTTCACAAAAGGTTCTCTCAACATTACTTTAAGACATGACACACCATGCTAAAATATTCAGGTCGGATAAATAGCGTACCAAAGGGATCAACTGTGAGGAGAATTAGAGTTAATTATACTCTCCCAGGGCCTGATTTGAATAGCAAATTTAGCAAGTCAACTCTCGCCAAATAAGTCCATTCTTATTCTTTTGGAAAACCACAGTTGCCTAGTTAAGTTTCATCCAATGTTTATCACTTCAGTGCTATTGGTTAGACACGATCCAAATGGGAGTACGTTTGGATAAAGAGTAGGAGAACATGCCAACAGGCGCTTAGTCCAACTGAATCGAAGTAAGCAGGAATCCACGCTTGTTTCTTGGGATTTGTCTGAGTTCTTTGAAGGATGCCACAGCTGCAGGATAACAGCTTTACCCTCCCAAATCTTAGTGCGCACAGGAGACGGAAAGAAGTGTGTTCATTGTTTAGTGGAAGAAGTTCCAGCACTTATTCCCCAGTGAAAAATCCATTTCCTCTATTTCATTGCTCTAAAGCAATTTTTTGAGAGGAAAGCACTCCAGACACTAGCAGCTTAGGCAAGCTCTCAACCAAAGATATCCTTCATTTCCATCGGGACCCCTGGCATGCTGGTTTGTTAGGAACTTGGATTCACTAACGGAAGACTCCTCTTATATTGAAAGGCTCAAAATAGAAGAGGCCTGAAACCTGCACTTTTTATTTAAATCCAAAGGCACTTACATTTATTTTTTCCCCCTGGAGTCACGTGGGGTTTCATTCTGTGCAACGCAAATACAACGTAACACCTCAGTCTCTGAATTCTATTTCTCATTTAAAGGTCACTTCATTCAAACTTTTTTTTTTTTTTTTTAGTCTGATATTGCCTGGAAAGTTGGAGTTAAGATGGTTGTGCTTTGGAACATGGTAGCATGGTTTCCATCCAGTATGATCTCATGAGAAAACATTTTACAAGCTGCCGATTTCGAATGAATTTGTACAATGTGATTCATACAGATATGTACGAGTTTCAGAAAAAAAACATATGCATGAAGGTCCAAACATATCCTTCATACACGATATTGCCAAACGTGGGACACCCCTCCAAATTATTTAATTCAGGTGTTCCAATCACTTCCATGGCCACAGTTGTATAAATCAAGCAGCTAGACTTGCAGACTGCTTCTGCAAACATTTGTGAAAGAATGGGTCGCTTTCAGGAGCTCAGTGAATTCAAGCGTGGTACTGTGATAGGTCGCCACCTGTGCAATAAGTCCATTCGTGAAATGTCCTCACTTCTAAATATTCCACGGTCAAATGTTAGTGGGATTATAACAAAGTGGAAGCAATTGGGAACAACAGCAACTGGACTCTAGAGCAGTGGAGACGTGTTCTCCAGAGTGACGAATCACGCTTCTCTGTCTGGCAATCCGATGGACGAGTCTGGGTTTGGCGGTTGCCAGGAGAACGGTACTTGCCTGACTGCATTATGCCAGGTGTAAAGTTTGGTGGAGGGGGATTATGGTGTGAGGTTGTTTTTCAGGGTTTGGGCTTGGCCCCTTAGTTTCAGTGAAAGGAACTCTTAATGCTTTAGCATACCAAGATATTTTGGACAATTTAATGCTCCCAACTTTGTTGGAACAGTTTGGGGATGGTCCCTTCCTGCTACAATATGACTGTGCACCATTGCACAAAGCAAGGTCCATAACGACATGGATGAGCGAGTTTGGTATGGAGGAACTTGACTGGCCTGCAAAGACTCCTGACCTCAACCTGATAGAACACCTTTGGGATGAATTAGAGCTGAGTCTGCGAGCCAGGCCTTCTCGTCCAACATCAGTGTCTGACCTCACAAATGCGCTTCTAGAAGAATGGTAAAAAATTCCCATAAACACACTCCTAAACCTTGTGGAAAGAGTTCCCAGAAGAGTTGAAGCTGTTATAGCTGCAAAAGGTGGGCCAACTCCATATTAAACACTATGGATTACGAATGAGATGTCATTAAAGTTCATGTGCATGTAAAGGCAGACGTCCCAAAACTTTTGGCAATATAGTGTATATTGAAAGGCTCAAAATAGAAGAGGCCTGAAACCTGCACTATTTGTTTAAATCCAAAGGCACTGACATTTTTCCCAGGAGTCGCATTGGGTCTCCATCATCTCCTTTGTGTTCGCTTCATAAACCTGTAAGAGACAGCAACATTCTGGTATGTGTGTGTGGTGCAACTCACCTGACCTTGGACTGTTCCTCGTTTTCTCATCAGTTGATATTTGCTGAAACACTCGTCTTGTGCACTAAGCTTGTTGTGCACAAACTACTTGATTGTATACTCGCTATCTCTCTGCGAGTCTGTTCCCTGACAGAATCACATGTAAAGTGGAGTAATTTACATTTTTGATGCATTATATTTAGGGCAGTCAATAGATCAATTTTTAATTGCACTCTTTTCTTCGATTAATTGCGATTAATCGCAAACTTATTGTGAAATTAAGCATACATCTATCTTGTTTAAAGCATTTATTTTGTCATCATTTGGTATTTCTAGCAAACTATCAGATTGAAGGACGATTCTCACAAAACTGTATTTTCTTAATGTTTTTTTTTTTTTTTTTTTAAGGTAAATTTAGCCGTTTTTCCCAAAAAAGGAAACTTGGAGACTCCAAAAGGACACCTAATGACTGAATAATATAAGGAGTCCATATAAATTTTTTTTTTTTTTTTTTGCAAACACGAAAAAACAACAACAACAACAACAACAACAACAACAAAACATTACAGAACAAGACTTTTCAGAATTCAGAGCCTGGTTTTCTTTACATTAGTGCTGTTTTGGACTGATTGTTTGAATGCATTTGCTTACCTCATAGTTGAGCTGAAACCTTCCCGGAGTTTAACGGCTTGAAATGTTCTGATCACAAAAAAAAAAGAAAAAAAACCTGAAATCGGGTTAAAGGGTTAGAATATTTATTTCCACCTATCAGGTTTACAGGTGATTGCGCCATTGTACATGTTCAGTGTAATAAACTCCCAAGATACATACCTAACTGCATGACGTAAATTGCGTTGATGCAAATAATTGTTTGCATTGAGGATTTTGAAATAGATTTCGGTGAACACGAGATATAAATAATTTGATTGTTTGCTTGATCAGTTATTATTAAATGTGTCATACTTATCAATGAGAGCATCTAAAAAGCTTGCGAGAGAACAAACTCTGCCTTTGCCCACAAGTTGAACTGAGTCATTCAGCGAGTCTTTATACATTTTTTATAACTCGATGAAAGGACTTTTGGATTAATCATTGTAGACTCGGACAGGTTGTAGAGATGGCCATGAAATATGAATACAGCCTAGTTAAACTTCTGACAGATTGGCTGTGATGTATACAGGCCCTGGCCCATCACAGGGTCATCATCCTGGCTTGTCAGTGGTCAAGAAAGACAAATGTTGTCGCTCAACATTAGTTAAGACCGCATATTTCACCTGCGGTGTTGTGACGGCTCTGTTCTCTTTCATTTATATGTCCACATAGCCGTCATTGAGTGTAATTCCCTTCTTAGGGCGGCAGCGACTGTTTGCTTCGCTCCTCCTTAGATCTCAGTTCGCTTCACAGGAATCAAAGCCAGACAAAAAAATCTGGTACACGTTGCAACTTATTCTTGCAAAGAACTACCCAGTTGGAGAGCAAGTGTCTGTCTGAACTTTTTAACATGAGATTTAGGGAGAGTAATTCTTCAACATTGTGACTGGATCTACACAAAAATTATGTGTATAATTTTGTATTATATAGCTAATATTTGTTATTAAAGGGATGGTTCGGAGTAAAAGGGTCCTTTGCACCATGACCTCGAGCCAAACACCCCAAGAAGCCTTTTTTTTCCCTTGGTTGAACATTATTAAAGGGTTCCGTCACACGCATCACACACATGACCAGCGTCGGCCAATAGTGAGCCTACATGTGACGTACAACACAGATGCGCTGCACAGTTATACTGCGTGAAAAAACTCGAGGCCCAGAAATTAATAGTGGAATAAAGTTGTTATTTTTGTTGTTTTTTTGCGCACAAAAAGTATTATTGTCGCTTTATAAACTTAAGATTGAGCCACTGTAGTCACTTGGACTATATTAACGATGTCTTTAATACATTTTCTGGGCCAGCAAGTTATAATGCCTTAGAAGCCTATGGAGAAGTGATCTAGCTCTCAGATTTAATCAAAAATATCTTAATTTGTGTTCCGAAGATGAACGAAGGTCTTACGGGGTTGGGACAACATGAGGGTGAGTAATTACTGACAGAATTTTCATTTTTGGGTGAACTAACCCTTTAAAGTTAGAGCTTATTTAGAGAAATCAGCTGGATGGTTTAGTGCAGGCGCTAATGGATCCTAGGATGTATCTCGTAAATTACCCCACTAATAATGCCCAGAATGGTACTAAACTTCTACAGTAGTACAAATAGGTTCTGTACTCATAAAATGAGGCATTTGTAAAGTGTGTAAGTACATCAGGAGTTTATTTAAATAACACTTGCCTGACGGCTCATGCTACTGCTAACCTGGACGTCGACGTCACTTCAGTGATTTGGGAAAAGCACGTAAAAGTCCTGGCGGAAAGCGATGCATAAGGATGTAGTGTAACTTCGTCACCTGTGTTTTGATTCAGTACTCTTTCAGAAGATGTGTAATAGCGCCCCCCTAAAGTACAACAATGAATATTACATTTGTTTTATTTGCAATAATACATGGACATTATATAGCTATAATAATGCCACGACAGCTATAAATTCAGAATGACTCTTTTGATGGTCAACATTAGCATACAGTGTAAATGACTGATTTGTTCATAATTGTCAAAATTCCAATGACGATGCAAAATTAGCTTGATATGGAAATATTCCTCATTGATGAGCCTGTACACAGTGTACACAGTGGAATATACAATCAACAATACTTTCAGTCACGTGTTTTTGACCCAACTACTGCAGACTCACAGCTGCTACACTACCGGCTGTGGGGTGAGGTGTGAAAGGCATGGCCACATCTAAACGGAGGTGTTATAAAACCATAAAGGACAGTGAGAAGTGTTTCATACTACTATTCTCCTTCTGTTTAATCTAAAATCAGTCCCCTGGCATTATGCCTCAAGTGATCTGAGCACCTCTATATGTAAACAGATGTCAGCCAGACTACTTGTCCGAGTGGAATAAACATAAACTTAAAGGGTTTAATGACACAGAAGTGACAACTAGGATTTCAGCGGCAGAAAAGCTTTGAATTTGATGCAGTTGGACGACTGAAGGTTAATCGCTACGCTAATGTTAAATTAAATATTTAGAATCATGTTTGAGCATTTTGAGAGTGTTTACTGTTGCTGGAAAGCACATGAATCACTTTTGCATTTGCATATAAGTAAACAGTTTATCTCTATTCAAGTATTTCATGTGCTCTCCTTGTTTAATCCTCTCTCAGACTTCTTTGAATTATAATGAATTATTCTCTACATTATACTCACACAGAACAACATGTTAAAGCATAGGATTATGCAAATGGTTGAAATGCATTGCCAGAATGCAGAGCGAATTAAAGATACAGTTCACCTTATGCAGATGTGCTACTCTCCAAGGAAAAAATCTTGAAGACTCTTTTCCGTATAAAACAGTGACCACAGGCGAAAAAAATAAAATAAAAATAAATAAAGATTTGAAAACCATAATAGAATTTGCGTCCATGTTTACATTCAGATGCTAACATGTTTCGCCAGGTTTGACATCATTAACACGACTATAAAATGTTGTGTAGAAGCAAATGTGCAAAAGATGCTTCAAAACATTGTCCTTTTTATTGTTCCACAGTAAAAATACCAGCATACAGATCTGAAATGACACAATGAACGAAAGAATTTGGGTCAACCCTTACTTTAAAGTATCTTATGTGCTCTAAACAATGATACAAAACAATTAACCTTTGGGTTGCAAGTCTTGAAAGACAGCAAATTGCTAGCATGAAGTGCTAATGGTTTGAAACGACATGAAAGTGGAGTAAATAACGACAGAATTTGGGTGAACTATTACTAAAGTATCTCATGTTCTATAAGCTATGATTTACTCACATTCACACTACAAGACCAGTTACAATTGCATTTTTACTGTATTTTCTTATACAAAACGATTAACCTTTGGGTAGCAAGTCTCGAAATGCAGCTAATCGTTAGCATGCAGTGCTAATGGTTTGAAACGACATGAGAATGGAGTAAATAACGACAGAATTTGGGTGAACTATTACTAAAGTGTCTCATGTTGTATAAGCAATGATATACTCACATTCACACTACAAGACTTCAGTTAAAATTGCATTTTTATTGTGTTTTCTAATACAAAACGATTAACCTTTGGGTAGGAAGTCTCGAAATACAGCTAATCGTTAGCATGCGGTGCTAATGGTTTGAAACAACATGAGAGTGGAGTAAATAATGACAGAATTTGGGTGAACTATTATTTTAAAGTATCTTATGTGCTCTAAACCATGATATGAAACAAATAACCTTTGGGTTGCGAAATGCAGCTAATCCCTAGCATGCGGTGCTAATGGTTTGAAATGACACGAGAGTGGAGTAAATAACAACAGAATTTGGGATTCTGCAATGATATACTCACATTCTCACTACAAGACTTCAGTTAAAATTGCATTTTTACTGTGTTTTCTTGTACAAAACGATTAACCTTTGGGTTGCAAGTCTCGAAATGCAGCTAATCGCTAGCATGCAGTGCTAATGGTTTGAAATGACACGAGAGTGGAGTAAATAACAACAGATTTTGGGATTCTGCAATGATATACTCACATTCTCACTACAAGACGTCAGTTAAAATTGCATTTTTACTGTTTTCTTGTACAAAACGATTAACCTTTGGGTTGCAAGTCTCGAAATGCAGCTAATCGCTAGCATGCGGTGCTAATGGTTTGAAATGACATGAGAGTGGAGTAAATAATGACAGAATTTGGGTGAACTATTACTTTAAAGTATCTTATGTGCTCTAAACCATGATATGAAACAAATAACCTTTGGGTTGCAAGTCTCGAAATGCAGCTAATCGCTAGCATGCGGTGCTAATGGTTTGAAATGACATGAGAGTGGAGTAAATAACGACAGAATTTGGGTGAACTATTACTTTAAAGTATCTTTTGTGCTCTAAACCATGATATGAAACAAATAACCTTTGGGTTGCAAGTCTCGAAATGCAGCTAATTGCTAGCATGCGGTGCTAATGGTTTGAAATGACACAAGAGTGGAGTAAATAACAACAGAATTTGGGATTCTGCAATGATATACTCGCATTCACACTACAAGACTTCAGTTAAAATTACATTTTTACTGTGTTTTCTTGTACAAAACGATTAACCTTTGGGTTGCAAGTCTCGAAATGCAGCTAATCACTAGCATGCTGTGCTAATTTAAAAAGACGCAAAGTATCTTAAAGATTCTCATGACTGTCATGTTTTTCATTAGGGGTGATATTTGTTTGCATTTTCCCCTCTTCGGCTCAGCTTGGTCAATAGTTGGCTTTATAAAGTGCTCATCGGGTCCATTTCCATGAGCACTGAGCATTCAGAGAGATAAAGAGGGTTAAAACGTCAGGGATATAGCTGTAGGGAGTGGAGGGGGTGGAAGTGCCACAGATTTACATTCTCAAGGCATGTTTGCCAACAGCATGTGGTGGCTTGAAGCTAGTCAGCCCCTTCTGTCTCCTTCTTCTGTGTGATTACAGCCCCCTTCCCCCTCCTCAGGCTAGCGCTAGCTCTCAGTCTTGCACTAATCAAAATGAACATCTGAGAAATGAGGGCAGGTGAGATGCGGCTGAAAAGTGTTGATGGCTATCAGATGATGTAGTGAGACTGTTATCCGAAAGATCTGTCGGCCTGGGAATGTGGGAATGTCAGACCCTCCCAACTTCTGGAAGTCTGTTTTAGTAACTAGCATTCCGAGTTCTAGAACACATGGAGAGGTGTGAGCCGTCAGATTCTTCACGCTCCGTTCTTGAGGGTGGGGTGGGTTGTGTTTTTTTGCCGTTGTCTGTGAAATTGGCTGTTTGGTTTGACAACCTTCGCTAACAGCCTAGCCAGGGAGTCGTACAAGTGTTTTAGTGTTTTGAGACTAGTCTTCCATGTCAATCCACAAGAAAACATTCTGAATGTGCCGAAAAACTAATACAAAATATAAGCACCCCAGTGCTGAGATAATAAAAGTGGTCATTTAAAAAATGATGAAATATTCTCAGTAAAAATGTTTTGTCTGGTAACCTACAAAATTTTAATGATAATTTTGGACTTTTTTTTTTTAACAAAACACCAAGACTCAAAATTCAGATTTTCATTTAGCTAAAAAAATGAAAAAATTGAAAATAAAATTGAAAAAGTTCCAGGTATTTATGCTGTTCCAGGTATTGTGCTCTCAGTTGATAAATTAAATCCCTCATAGTAAATTTATAGAAGATAACCGAAGATAACACGCCACCTCCTGATATTTTTGGTCACGGTAAAAAATGCGTCAAAACGCATCATCGGAGAAGTGCTAATTAAACTTCACTGTTTTGGTCAATGCTTTTGGACCACCCAAAACTGAAAAGTAATTTTTGTTGTTGTTGTTTTGGGCAAAATATTTTATTGGCTGAAATTTTCAATAATTATTTAGTATTAATTATTAAGCTAACATTACATTGGTTTGCACAAATAAATAATAAATAATGTTCAAATAGAAATATATCCTAAATATAAATTTTTCACCTATTAAATTGTGTTAAGACAAATAATAGTAAATAATAAATAATAAAATAATGAAAGTTTATTTATTTATTTATTTCTAAATTTGTCTTAATCATTTGGAACCAAACCACCATAAGACATTTTGTTGGTACCTGTTTTTGTTGTGTTGCACTGTGTAACTCCGCCCACAGTGAAATCTCATTGGCACATTGGTTTAAAAATTACATTATGTCATTTTGTTGCTTTGCACATTAATTTGCTTTCATTGAGGACAGAAGTTCAATAGAAATTGTAGCAAGCAAGCCGCGGTATTTAAATCAAAATTAAAACCATTTTTTCATCCACAGTCTGACATATTTCAAAGCTAAACGATATTCAATGAGGAAAAACTGTAGGGTGAGACTTCATAGATTGGCTAGGAATGAAAAGTGGGCGTTACATACCAGAATGAAACAAGGTGGTTGAAAGGGAAGGGGTTAAAAATAAGAGGGTTTGATGACTTCAGCTCAAAGGAAAGTTGTTTCAGGGGCAGAGCAAGTTATTACATTATGATGAAATCTTCTTCTAAATCTTCTTCTAAACTGGGCTTGTGAAGTCCAGATTAGATGCAACATGTTTAGACAGTCGTCCAGTTTAGACAACGTGTTGTCAATGTTACAACTGCATTATCTGATTAATGAAATCTGATAAAATGACCATCCTATTTGAATTTATCTTCCTACGTAGTTCCTCTCTTGTGCTCTCTTTCTATACAAGCGCTATGAGACAGAGGTTTTTGGCTCTCTGACTTCGTATCATTTTAAGCCGCAAAGAGGATTACATGCACAAATCCAAACAAAGCAACAGACGAATAGCGAGGTGCGATGTTACAACTGAAGAGCTATCGGAAATATGTTTACAGGGATATAATGTAAACAGTATCTTTTAGTGTAAAATATCAATGCATTACTTAAAACTTTTTTTAATGATAGAGCTGAACATTTGCTATTATGACTCATCTGTGGCGTCATTATGTGTGTATTTTTGTGGACAAAGAACCCATGCACTTTTATACATTTAAAGGGGTAGTTCAGCCAAATATGAATATTCGTTCCAAACCTATATGACTTGTTTTGTGAAACATTTTTGGTTCCCATGAGGAAACCAGCTTAAAAATCATACACAGTTATGTTTTTTTTTTTTTTTTTGGAAATGTAAAAATAGGATTATGTCTATGGAAAGTGCCCATAAAACATACACTGTAAAAAAAAAAACATAATAACAACTTTTTTCTTCATTTGTCAAATCAACTTCAATAATTAATGTGGTTCAGATAACAATATTATGAGTTTCTGTTGATTAAACCAATCTACTTCATTGTATTAACTCAAATTTTTAATGTAACCAGGAAACTTACTTTTTTAAGTTAATCCAACAATATATTTTTTTTACAATGTAGAAACGTTGGTGTCTCCATTAACTTAATTGTACAATTAATTGTATGGGCAAAAACAGTTCAAACATGCTTCCATGTTTGGACATAGTCTGGATAGGCAAAACAGTTTTGCTGCTGAGTGGCGCCAATGGCAGAATGTGTTTTCCCCCACGGCAATTAAAAACGTGCAAGGAAAATTAACTAGTCGGTGTTAAACTAAATCAATCTGCGAACACTCAATGATAAAGAAGACTGAAATGGGTAAGTGTACAAGTTGTGTGCATTTCCAGTGTCCTTCAGTGGGTTATACTCTTGAAAGTATTTGTTTTCCTAAATGAACATTTTGTAATCAATAACTCATTCCAAATTTGCATGACTTCCTTTTTGGAACACAAAAATGAATTTGTGATCAACATATTCTTCAAAAATGTCCTTCGTATGTCCCCTTTGAAAGTGAGTGAGTGATTCGAACATTTTTGGGTGAACTGTTCCTTTAAATGAAAGGCACCTTCCACGCCTAGCAAAAACAAATAGCGCCAAAACAAGTCTGTGAGCATTAATAACAGTTTCTCCCCCTTCACAAGCTGCACTCTCAGCGACCTTATGTCTTAGTTGTCAGCATTTTGTAACCAAATTAGTTTGCTCTCTGTTAGTGATGATATAGCCTGGGCCTGAATAAAGAGATTCAGCCTTGGGCTACGCTACTATCATGCAATGTAGCATTATTAGCTGTATCTTTCCCATCAAACACTCCTTGCTGGATCTACAACAGAGGCAGCCATCCAAAGAAAACCAACCCACGAGAAGTAAATAAGTGGTAGCATTTGCAAACGAGTCTTGCATGTGGTAATAGCATTAAAATAGCAGGCCAATACATGCCAACCTTTCACTGCTTAAAATAGAAGAGAGAGGCAGGATGTAGGGACAAGTGGAAATTGCTCTCTGTAAATTGTAGCTGGTAGTTACAATTAGTCACAGTTCAAAAATGTAATTTTGTTTAAAAATTGGATTTTAAACGTGTTGAATGTGGTAAAAAATTGAGATCAAGACCCGCTGGAATTGCTATAATAGTGTTGACGGTGACTGGGCGAATATGGTCTCATAAACGCAAGGACTGAGACTGTCCGCCAGCCGGAGACAGTTTATTCTCTGCTCCGCTGTCCGATTGGGTAAGTGGCCAACTCAACCAAATCTTCATGTGTACGGCAAACTCCACGCTCGCCTTTTACTGAGTCATGCTGTCATGTCACAGAAGCACAATAATTCCAGTTTCCCTTAAAACTCATCTTTGATCAGCAAAATTACATATTTAAACATTTTTAAAACGTTTTAAAATAGCTTGAATGTAACTCTACACCTTTGCCTCATTGAGTACGCGGTTCTATGAATATGCAAATGAGCCCCGCCTCCACTCACTCGCACCAGCTCAGAGATTCACTGGTTGACGATCATACGTTGACCTGATTGGTTGCAAGGAAGTTTGTGACGTCAGAAACACCAGCGATTTGAAACCGCGTTTTTGATACTGTCTTTGAGACTGATTCATTGCAGTTTTAAGGAGAAAATACTCAGCAATGGTGTTGACTTATGAATTTGTACATGGTTTGTCTTAAAGGATATTAAAAACACCACATAGACATATAAACCTGCCTTCTCAATGACATCACGCACATTGTTAAAGACGGCAAGCTGAAATTTGTCAGGAAGCAACATGTATTCGGATATGTTACTTGTCCATGACAACAATTTAGGAGTCAAAATCGCATAATCTGACACAGTGACTATCATAACAGACAAAAATATTGTAGAGTCTGAATCTGGCATAAATGTCACTTAATGTCAAGTGAAGTGTGATTGGTAGACTTTTATGTTGGTCACACTGTAATGTATCTTCATTACAGAATGGAGGATTCTTGGCCAGATTAAGCTACAGTATGCACCAAATTTAATGCCAACAGTGAAAACATTGGCTTGCATGGTTAACAGTATTTGTCTAGTGAGAGTGCCAGGAACAATGGTTAGTGCTAGTTTACCAATGGTTTATTTGACCTTCTGGTACAAGAGAATAGCACAGAAGTACTGGCTCAGCCCACCTCAAGCACTGCCCAACCCCACAGAAGGTCATTGTGCAATTCGCACCCTTCTTCGATTGTAATATAACCACTTTATTCTGCTAGAGCACTGTCGTTCCTGTCTCAGTTGGCCTTTTCTTTGCTTTGGCTTTATCTATTAATCCTCATTCTGTTTTGCGCTTAAACTGCCGATCTGTTGACATCCGCTCTGATGAGAAAAGCTTTGAATTCAGTGTACATACAACGCATTGTGTGTGCTCAACACGCTTTTAATGATGAAGTATAACAAGACAGGCATGCATGAAATTAAAAAGGACTAAGACAGAAATCATCTGTTTTTCCGAAAATGAAAAGGACTTTTGGCTCCTCAAAACATCAGCCGCATTCCTTCAAGCAGTTTAAGTGCATTGAAAATGACATGTTCAGTGCGTAAATTATATATCTTTGAACTGGTGCACTGGCAAGCTAGTGAACTCTGGGATGTGTTAAGATGTCTGAATCTTATCTGACTTAATGCATGCAGCATAGCATTTCTGAGCCACCAGGCTTTTGACTCTCATCCATGAATTTCCATCTGAAATTCATCCATGCAGGCACTGTTTTGTCAGGTCAGTGAAAGGATAGTCTAATGCCACAAACTGCTATTCTGAAAGCAATCGCAACCACTTCTAACTAGGATAGAAAGAGATCATTAGTGATGACTAGGGCATGCATTGCTCATGCATGGATGTGGGTCAGTTTGTGTACTATAAATAATGTGCAATGTGTTTGGATGCAGTCTATATATCTGGCAGAGGGGGAAGTCACACTTTTCTGCTATTGGAAGGCAAGGCACGGGATATATGATGAATTGGAAATATACTCATCCCCTGTATGCAATAGAAATCTACGGAGCCCCTAAAGGGACATAGTGATGGAATAAAAAACATGAGATGGGAGGAAAATAAGTCAATGCTTTTGTGTTCTCTCGCAAAACATTTTACGTTCCCCCGAGAAACTTTGCGATCACTCACAAAAACATTTGAGCTCCCAACGCAAAGTTTCTTGGCGGAAAGCAAACTTTTGCGAGAGAACGCAAAAGCATTGACTTATTATTTTTCCTCCATTTCATTTTTTTTTTTTTCACCATGTCTCTTTAGGGGCTCCGTATAAATCAGACTTTTGTAAGCAACACAGAAACCAGTATTGGTCTGACTGATAAGACTGAATTAAAAAAACTTTATAATAGGCAAAGCGTAAATCTTGAATCTTCCTAAATTTCATGACACCTTTATGCAAAGGCCTTATACATTAACATAAGGTACTTTTACATGTACCGTTATAGCTGATTGTATGTAAAAATAGTTGATTATAATTAAATATTTAAAGAATTACATACTTTTGGTGCAAGTGCACAATAGCAAGTTCAATCGTAGTGTGGAAAACAGAATTTATAGAAGAAGTCAATCTACAATCATATTATGTTGGTTTGTTAGTCCAAAACCTTGTACGATTTCAGTAGGAAAAAAGAATTAAATGACATTTTAAAAAGATCAGTCCAACTGATCAATCTTCTAAAGTACATATAAACACACCCGGTAATTTAAAACGACAAAGCGACTAGAAGTCATTCATTTTCAGTGTGACTTTGCAGATTGCACGACTTGAGCAAAGTTTTTGGCCATGTTTTTGAACACATTTTTTGGTGATTTCTCAAACTGGCAAACTCTAATCCAATTGGCTGGCATCTACTTTTAGAAGTGAGGATGCAGCAGTCAGTCTGGAAACATGTACCGACAACGCATGCTTTTAAAAATAACTCATAACTGGATTTGCCAAAGTTTGCCAAGTCAAAGTCCGGCTACGTAAGACTAGTGTGAGCGGCTTTCAGTTGGTGGAGTTTTCCTTCAGACATTCTTGAAACAAACACAATTTTAAGAAGCTGTTAGATTGCCATTTAAATTCCTCAAATACTCCTTTCACATCATGTCGAAACTAGCAAATTCCATGAGGATTACGCTTACCACAGAATTTCAGATTTTTCAGCAAAACCTCAGAGATCCTTTACTTGATACAATATTTAAATCCTTCCCTTTCCGAATAGCCTTCACTCAGAATTGTCTCAGAGTCTAAAGCTGCTCGATATTGTTAAGTAGGCGCTTGAGAACTCTCTCTCTTTCAAAAAAAAAAAAAAAGATTCCTATGATTAGCTAAATTCTCTTGAAGATGTCATGCTTGGCTTAGTTTAATATCCTAAATAGACCTCGGAGTCGGTTTAATTTCCTTCTTAGATTCTGTGACATTTGATGCTGTCACTGTATCTTTGGTTCAATGGGGTAGAGAATATTTGACGGTGGTGTTTCTGAATAGCTTCTCTGTGCGCAGCTTGTGAAGTTTATGTGTGTGTGTGTGTGTCTTCGACATGACTCACTACCATCTATTGACTCGACAAGGCTACGTCATTTGCTGTCTGATTGTAATGATTGAATCGCCAAGTCATTGGAACTCTTGAGAACCCAGTCACTGATTCCGTGAGGAGTGTCAGTGGAGAGATAAAACAGTTTTTGGAGGATGTCAATAAGTGTTGCTTTGACTTTTTTCCCTCTGCTAGCAGCAGTAGATAAGATAATTAAGAATGGGGAATATGTGCCTACTCAATAGATAAAGGACAAAGGCTCTTTTCAGACCGTTTTTGTTAGAAAAGTTATGTGGGTGCTAAATTGCTTTTGTGAGTGTTAAACCATGCTACGGTAAACTAGATTTCTGACCCCCAAAGTCCCTAGACATGGCTTTTAAATGTGAGTATAACAGTGTATCCTAACAAGTCACAAGAAGATATTAGACAAGTTTTCCTTAGAACAGTGTGGGACGGGATATTTCGGTTTGTGGATTTTTGGGGGGATTTGTTCTCTTTTATAATGCAAACTGCAACTGAAGGGTGTAAAACTATAACACAACTGTATTTTCATGACTTCTCTGTAGCTTCTCCAGATGGAAGTCTCCAACATCTCCCATGTTTCCTTCCACAATCAGTCTCTTTTCGTCCATATTTGATGTTTAATATGCTTGAGAAGTGGTACTTTGGTCTGTAAAGGTTTTGGGGTGGGTGGGGACACCATACACCATATCCTATCCAGACGCAATGCGATACAATTCCAGTGACAAGCTATTTGTCAAGACCATACGTGAAACGACTACAAGATGAGACAAAATCAATCAAAAAAAATCACAGCCAATCAAAAGAGCATGAGGGCGGAGTCTCGCTGCAAGCGCACTGTACTCACAACAAAATGAGTAAGTTGTCTAATTAATAAATAACCATTTTAAAATTAAACATTAAATATACTGAATGGCTGAAACAATCTTTGAGAATAGACTTGTTTGTTCCCAGTTTGAACGTTCTTGTTTCCTTCATTTACAAGATCTGAGGTAAAATAGCCATTGTTGCTATAATTGTCACGCAAAATGATATTCAAACTCACATTAAACCCCTTCAACATTAAAACATCAGAGCTGGTTAGGACAAAAGCTCGGATTAACATGGACAGAATACCGTTTATCACGTTGCGGCATTGTGTGTGGTTAGGACACGGTGTTAAGCGACAAAAGCTGTCTCCCAATTCAAAGGCCACACTTTTGAAGGTCAAACCAAGCGCTGTTAAATGGGACGGTCTAGGGATAGGCTGGGCCGTGAAGGATCCACTCGTTCTATCCTTTATGGCCCGGGAAATGAAGTACACATTTGTTGGTGGCATTCAAAGGAGCCTTCGAAAATGGGACAGCCTTCGTTACGCCGTAGGACAAACATTCAGAAGCAAGCACGAGGTGGCTTTTATCACTTGTCACATTGGTCATGTTAGGTGTAGGGATTTTTACACGTATTGTATCGTATTGTAAGTCAAATTGATTAGTAAAGTAATAGCACACCTTTCCACAAAAAGCTACAGGATGTGATTTGAGGTACTGATGGTAATGGTACTTAGCATTTAACAGTTAGGGTGAATACTGTTACCTTTGATTTCCTAAAAGTTGGTGGCGGGACTATGTGTTTGCCCCACTAATGGAGGACGGGGGAAGTTTTAATGATGGTATTGGCATAAAAATGACACACTTCACTTTTAACACTGGAGCGTGCAATTTTCTACTGTCCAGAATACATGACAGAAGCCTACTGTTGCAACAGTAATGAATGCAACTTTAACTCGTAAGAGGCCGTTCACATAGAATGTGCTTTTCCATTCCAGTCGACTACTTTTCCATTGTTTTTCAATGTAAACACGCAGTAGAGGGATGTCTTTAACCATTTGCAGCATCTTGCGCAAAACACAGCATTCTAAAAACACAGTGCTCAAGTTAAAAGAAGTTCAACTTTTAAAAAATGTCATTCCAGTTTGCCTTATACAATCATTTTACCGTGCATCAAACAGCAAGCAAGTTTCATCATCAATTTAAACACTTACGTGATGTTCTTGCTACGTCCATGCACTAAATGCACGCTCTTAAATGAGCATAGTCTTTTAGCATATTTCAACTGCTGAGGTAATTGCAATGGTATGAGCCATTTTAGTGGCGTCCAAATGATACTTTAAAATCAGTCAGAGCTATAGAAATGTATATTCATAAGTAAATATGAAGATACATATTCATGAAGATACATTAAACCCCCCGCAATTCACACCTTGATAGCATGGAAATATTTCTGCAAGTGTTCACTATTGTGCTTTTCTCAGCCTCTGCTTTGCCACTTGGTGAGTGTATTATGCGCCGTGCCACTATTTTAAGCTAATAAAAGAAAAATACTGCAATTTCTGGTGTTTCTGTTTTTTTATTTGTTTGGGCATTCTACAGCCCTTCATCAAACAGCCCGCCTCATATTGTTTTTAATAAATACACGAATCGTAAAAAAAAAGAAAAAAAAGCTCTCTCTGTGCCTAAATTCTGATTGGGTGGGCAAGATAAGAGTTTTTCGCACTTGAAGATCTAATCCTAGGTCATCCTAAACCCCCGAAAAATGGAATCCTGGGTTATCTTGCTTCACGTTTCACACTGCTCATGATTTACCCGGGGTTAACAATTAGTCCTGTGTATTCATAAGCTCTCGTTTCACACTGTGTGATTGAAACGGTCTCTTCTTCACACAAATTGTCGCCCTATAGAGTTTTGTGTGGGCTCAGGCCACCCCTGCCCATGCCTAGATCCGGCCCCTGCGTGCAGTAGTTTGTAAGCTGAGTCCATCTCTGAATGCCACGCTGACAATGAAGTTTGAAGAACTCCAAGGTCAGGCTACAGCAATAGACAAAAGAGGGATGGGTTTGTGTGTGTGTGTGAGCGAGAGAAGAAAATGCCACTCCAGCACGTGACGACCGCATTTCCAGCTGCCGCCCAGTGTTCAAATTAAGAAGGCCTGACAACAAGCCATTCATCTTGAAACATGTAAAATTCACTCGTTTAAAGTTCATTGTTTTCCTTTGTTTCTCACTAGACCATCTAAGCCGCAACAATTCATCACAATCTGGTTGATTCTATACCCAATTAGCTTGTTGCAAGAGGTTCTCTGTGAAAATGGAAATCAATTAGTCCCTTTATTTGCACCTAATTCCAAACAGCTGGTTAGTGAGCCACGGGTGACAGTTTTCCCCTTTGCTGTAATATCCTGACTATTTGCTCGGCTAAGTGGAGCGAAGCTACCTCTGTTTATCTTGCTCTCTCAGGTCGCATGCACTCATTCCCTCCCAATGACCTTCCTACAGGTAGAGGCTCAAACACAACAAACACAGCGGGCTCCAGCTGTACCTGAGGAAAGAGCGGACTATTCATTGCAGAGTTTCAGCCTTGACAGGATCTGGTGTTGCAGATTGATCTTTTTTTATGTCTAGTCGCTTTTTGGATTTAAATAGGCAAATGCTTTAGAGTCTATGATTGGATCATTATTGCAGTGATTATTATATTTCTAGCATGTTATATGTTTGGCAACAGTTCTTCTAACCCTATTGATGGAGTGTGTAGCTTTTCATTTCTTAAACAGCCATGTATGAAGACACATCATGGCCATATTACAGGATGACAATGTCAAGATTCATCAGACTCAGATTGTGAAAGAATGAAGAATCATTTGCACACATGATTTGTCTCCTCTGAGTCCAGAGCTTAAATTCATTGAAAGTCTTTGGGATGTGCTGGAGGAGACTTTACAGAGTGCTGGACTAAAACAAAACAAGATCTTGACCAAACATTGATGGAAATAAATGTTGTGATGTAATTTCCATCAAGAGGTGCATATTGTTGTGGTCATAAATAAAATAAATAAAAAAGCAAAATGCAATTTTTTGATCCCTTTTATTTTGTTAAAATGATTAACAATTTGCCGATTCTGCAAGGTACGGAAGCGTATTGCATTCACTTGAGGAAAAATAATCTACTCCGTTTTTCAGAATTACGAAATCATTTTTCATGAAAAAAAGTTTTTGCTCAGTTTGCTCATAATGAGATAATTAAGTCATTAATTCAGAAAAACAGAGCAAAAACTTTTTATTCATGAAAAATTATCTCGTAATTCTGAGATAATTAAGTCATTAATTCAGAAAAACAGAGCAAAAACTTTTTATTCATGAAAAATTATCTCGTAATTATGAGATAATTAAGTCATTAATTCAGAAAAACAGAGCAAAAACTTTTTATTCATGAAAAATGATCTCGTAATTCTGAGATAATTAAGTCATTAATTCAGAAAAACAGAGCAAAAACTTTTTATTCATGAAAAAATTATCTCGTAATTCTGAGATAATTAACTTGTTAATTCAGAAAAACAGAGTAGATTATTTTCCCTCAAGTGAATGCAATACGCTTCCGTAGCAAGGTGTATAAACTTATGATCACAACTGTACTGTGTGAACATATCGATTTTTTAATCAGATGATTAGAATTTTTAATTCAGATGATGATTTCAAATAAATGCTGTTCTCCTGATTTTTCTATTAATCAAAGATTTACAATGTGCAACAGTTTCCACAAAAAATATGAAGCAGCACAAATGTTTTTTTTGTTTTTTTGTTTTTTTCAACATTGATAAAAAAAAAATTAAAAAAAATGTTTCTTGATCATCAAATCATCAAATTCATTAAACATAAAAAAACTTTTGAACAGAAATATGTGACCCTGGATCACAAAACCAGTCATAAGTCGCAC
The DNA here is from genome assembly GCF_963993115.1 of Abramis brama. NCBI lineage: Eukaryota > Metazoa > Chordata > Actinopteri > Cypriniformes > Leuciscidae > Abramis > Abramis brama. The sequence goes on along the minus strand of NC_139968.1, from coordinate 10,136,433 downwards.
AGGTATATTTGTAGCAATAGCCAACATTGAATGGGTCAAAATTATAGATTTTTTTTTTATGCCAAAAATCATTAGGATATTAAGTAAAGATCATGTTCCATGAAGATATTTTGTAAATTTCCTACCATAAATACATAAAAAATATATTTTTGTGAGTGAATGCAACACAATCGCAAACATAAATGGACAACTTTAAAGGCGATTTTCTCAATGTTTAGAATTTTTTGCACACTCAAATAGTTGTATATCGGCCAAATATTGTCCTATCCTAACAAACCATACATCAATGAAACGCTTATTTATTCAGCTTTCAGATGATGTATAAATCTCAACTTCATAAAATTGACCCATGTGACTGGTTTTGTCGTCCAGGGTCACATATATATTATTTTTTACATTCGTTTTTCAAACTGCTTAGCAACAATTCAAAGTTTCCCCCTTTTAAATTAAAATTAATTCGTTTATTTACATGATTTGTAAATTATTTGCATTTATAACAATTAATCATATGTATCAGTATTTGCTGAGAAAAGCCCCCAGATGAAGATATTTCAAAGACATTTGTTTTAGACATTTCATTATCATTGAACCTACATGCTAGCCAGTTCACCGCAATTCATTCGAGTTTGTCCATCTAGAAGAGGTACATTTAGCAAAACATTAAATTCTTTGTCTATAAGCTCTAGTCATATAGTGTGATTCGTATGCTTAAGTCTATCCTTCTGAACTTGGAAGTAAATTGATTCATATTTGTCAGGTAAATTGAAGCAGAGGAAAATTTGCTCTTCTTTCTTTCTTTATTTCTTATCAATCCCTGCTGCTGATAATTGCACCAAATGTAGTCGGCCTGATAGCGTGGAGTCATGGGAGTCTCACGGCAATATCATTGGTTAGCAGCATTAACAGAAAGCAATTGGCTCTTTGCATCTGGAGCATCCTAAATAGTTGATAATCTTTCCCCTTTAGACCCCTATGTCTCACGTTATCAGCCGTAATTTGCATGTGATGATGTATTTTCAGGCGCACAGAGACCTGTTTTCTCCCTCTAAATTTGTCTGTTGTGAGGCATAGAACAGATAGCTTCAGTTGACAGGAGCACTAACTAAGTAAGGATAAAACTGTTAGTGTCTGTGTGAGGAATATAAATAGGCCTTGTTAGAGAGTGGAGCTACAGTAACACACTGCTAATCTAATGGTATGTGCTTCAGGCCCAGGCTCGGTCACTGCTACATTGGCTTTTCCTAAGAAAATGTCACAGTGACAACAGAGACTTTCCCACACAGTTAAAAATGACTGGGATTTCATATTTGAGATTGCTGAATTGCAAAAACAAAGGGCATTTAATGTTTGCTAACAAGGAAACCAATGTATTACTGCAAAGAAGGCATGCAGAAAATTGAGACGCGGTTACAATGCCTGCAGTATTTGATTGGTATTGGTATTGATTGGTATATTTTGTGCCCAGCAGTGCGTTTGGTCCTTAATTGGACCACCACTACTAGTTTTTTCTTTATTATTACTATTATTTATTTTATTGTTTTGCTTTTTATTCCTGCTCTTAAAAAACTGCAACTGTGGTTGCCAGAACTTTACCGTAAAAATATGTCAGTATGACACACGACACTAAAATATTGCAATAAACATTACTTTATCATATTAAACATTACTTTGTAGAAATCACTACTTATGGACATTATTTCAGTGAAAATCCATCAAATGTAAAGTGTCATGCAGAGAATTCTTGTAATGTCAATTTATGTTGTTTTTTTTTTTTCACTTTATATTACAAGTAGATTTGGGGGGGTTTACTTGGAAAAACTGTATAATTAATAGTGTTTTACAGTAAACCTACATGAAATTTTCCATTAGATCTATTCCAGTTTTTCACCATGTAGACTAAGGGAGCTTGCCGTTAACCAATCAAAAGGTTTTTACAATAGCATTTTAAAATTACGTTGAAATTACGATAAAAGAAAAAGAAAAAAAGAAAACGAGTAAAATTTACTAATTTTTCTTAAATTTCTTAAACATATGGAATTAAGTAAAATCTACTCAACTAAGTTAATAAGTAAAATTAACAAACATTTACTTTGCCAGTTAAAGTTTGTAATTTTACTTATTTAAAGTTTCCTTTGCAATACTCTATTTCAAGCTCATTTTACTCAAATGATATAACCAGGGTTAACTGGTTAACATAACTGGTGCGCAGATGCGCATGCATGGTAAAAATAAACAATGTGCTCCAGAAAATGTGGAGGGAAGCGCTTTTGAGTACCAATATTTTTTGGGGACAGGGACATGTGGAGAAGGATTTTTCTCCATCTCTGGTAAGATAGCAATCATGATGATAATAGTGTTCATTAATTATTAGGGGTGCAATGGATCGCAGTTGAACCAGGCCCCACGGTTCGGCACGCATGTGATTCACGTATTAACTGCTAAGCCTAATATTCCTGATGTTGTCGGTGTCATTAATGTTAATAATATATATATAACTTTAACAAAGATGAACCTATATTTAATTTCTACTGTGAACAAATAGTGTTATTTTACATTTAGACAGCTTGTAGGATAAAGTACCAAGCAGCATCTCCAGTTGCTCCCTTGAGAACCAGACCAAACAAGTTATGTGCATCCCTGGTTATAACACTGAATTGAGCCATGCTTTTAAAGAACATCTAAGTAAATAAAACAGTAAATATTGTGTTGACAACATATCTACATAATAGAAGTAATGTGGTACCCACCCAAACACAGAGACCTCAATACATGGTACACAATACACAATAACGGTAACATTCGTTGATCATTTTTGAGAATGAAAGCATCACTTTGATTAGAAAATGAAGTCCAGATGTCACAAAACAGCAAGTTACTAAACCCAACAACAAAAGCAATGATACAACAGTGTAAATACAGCTAGAAAACATGAAAAATGCAACCTTATTAATTATTCATGCACCAATGCATGATGGAAACACCAGTATCAGAAAGTTGAAGTTTACTTAATTTTATAACAGTGATATTTACACTTTTAAATCGAGAACTAATTTTTTTATGCTTGCCCGAACTAACTTATTCAGGTAGAAATTACATTTGTTTTAGTTTTTTTCTATAATATTTACTTCAGCATAGAATCATTTTTATCAGCAGAAAAGATCTACGTCACATTGTTAATTCGCAACCCACCAATTGAGAACCTGAAAGAAACCATTCAAATAGAGATGCAGGAAATCGTACAAACCTCAAACCTGTTTCATGATTAATTGGACCTCATTGGAGAGATTCAAATCTGTGAAAATTAATAATCCCATGTTTTTTTGGCTTTTTATATTAGCAAGACTGGAATAAGCGAGGAAGCTTTGGGACCGGGTCAGACTGTTTTGTGTTACAGGGCTCCTTATCAAGCCGTAGGAGGTTTATAGTTATTTCATGAAGATTGCTGTGGTGGGCTCAGCGGGGCTTAACCTAAAATCACCTGCAAAGTAAGCTGGATTTCAGCCATGCATTCTTAAAATGGCCCACCTGTACCTCAGTATTATCGAAAACATACTGTGATTTCTCGGTTCCAGAAAGCTAAGGGTGAAAGGCCTTGCTTGTGAAGATGAAGATTATTAAGGGTTTTGTTTCATTACTTTAACTCGACAACAGAGCTACTGCGGGTTTCTTTTTCCATAGAAATTTCATAACCTCAAAAGAAAATCACTTGTGAGGTCCTGATTGAATCGACACAGAGCCTATTAAAGTTCCACCAGACATTGTGTTTATTTTATTTTATTTTTCCCATTGGCTGCTCACTGAAGCTAAAAATCAATTGTCTCATAGGGAATGCTAACACTGAGATACAAAGTTCAATAGACTTAAAGTGTGCTTAAAAAAACTTCCCAACATATTGACGCCTTGGAGGAAGAAATAAGCCCTGTATGAAGAGACAAAAGTGTTTCCTGGAACAAAGATAAACGAAAGGCCTGCTCTCTGAAACAAGACATAGGATGACTGGAAACAACAGATTCAGATTCTAGAAAAATAGATATTCCTCTTGATGCCCATATGGCTTTCAACGAACTTGAAAAACAGCCCAGTGTAAATGCATTGTTATAATCAGCTTGCAACAGTCCACCTTTTTCTGTTTGTGAGATGTTTGTGTAAAAAGCTTTTCCGGAGCCATTGATTACAGTGTATGGAATTCATAAAGCTTAACAAGGCAGAAGTTTGAACAGATTTTTGGAATTTAATATAATTTAATTAATAATTTTATTGTTTATCTCTAAACCATATGCTACATTTGCTAAACAAAATATCCACCTGCTGTGCTTTGGCAGAATTAAAAATGATATATTTAATACAGTACTTTACTATTTGAGTTCTTCAAAGCTGTACATTTAAATAAGTAAATATAATATCTGGAAAAAAAAATTATTTTTGCTCAAAATCATGTACTGTGTGTGTGTGTGTGTGTGTGTGTGTGTGTGTGTGTGTGTGTGTACTTGTACAACTATCTTTGTGGGGACCAGTTTGAGTTTTAGACCATTGGAGTGAGGACAAAGAGAGTAAAGTGAGGACATTTTGGCCGGTCCTCACTTTCTGACACCCCTTTAAAGGCCTGTTTGAGGGTCAAGACTTGGTTTTAGGGATAAGGTTATAATTAGGTTAAGGGTAGGTTTAGGGTCAGGGTTCAGGTAAGGCACTTAGTTGTTATGGGTAAGGTTAGGGTAAGCGGCTAGAGATTGCATTGTGTCAATGAATGTCCTCATAAAGATAGATGTACAAGAATGTGTGTGTGTGTGTGTGGACAAAATGTCCCCATAAAGATGGCAATATCCAAAATCCTTGTCTTTGTGGGGGCATTTTTTGGTCCCCATGAGGAAAACACCTTATAAATCATACTAAAGTATGTTTTTTGAAAATGTAAAAATGCAGAATGTTTTCTGTTACGGGTAGGTTTAGGGGGGTGTTTACTTTGAACTCGGTTCAGAATAGTCCCGGTTAAAATCAATTAATATCTTTACACTTTCTATTGTTTTCAGTGTGAACAGGCTGTAAATAATGATGGTGCTACAGATAATTTTGGCTATAGTTCTCAAAGCTCTCGTTTCCACAAGAATTTTCTCTGCAAAGTTGAACAACTCCAGTCTGTAATAAGGCGGGAAAATGAGAGCAGATCACAGGGTAAGATATACATCATCTACACAACCTTGTCACCGAACACCCCCAAGGGTCAGTGCATCTGGCGCTACACACTGAAGCCTCGATAATGAGACCGTGTCATCACTACTGAAGGGCTCGAATTTACTTAATGGTTGAAGTTCAAAGACTTATTTTACAGCAGAGATGACAATGAGACCCGGGAGATGACCTTAACAATGCTGCGGTGGCGGCAATAGCAGGACTAGCATTTGTACTGCTGACAACTGTTTCCTTGTTTTCAGTACAGATGTTCTCAGAAGCGAGAATAATGGAACAAATAGCAGAGAATAGCAGAAATCATTAAGAGGGGAAGTTACATTGGTTTACTGTCGAGTCAGTGTTCTTTTTCATTCAGATTCATAGGAGCGTCTGTCCTACTGACATTGAAAGTTGTCCCTGCACGCATCGGCAGCTCAGCACCTTCTTCTGTTAACACACTCACGTCTGTTGAGTGAGCTGTTTGAAGTGTTCTAAATGGAACACTTGGGTATTTAACCCTCTGGATTTGGAACTAGCATCATTAGAATGTTGTTTTAGAAAGGAATCACCAATGCTCCCAGTGTACCAACGTAAAAAAAAACTGTTGAACCTAAGGACCTTTCCCCTGAAGGATTGGTGGAAATTTCATCCAAGTGGTGCTCCTGATGGATCAGACACTTGAAGGGGTGCTTACGGTATTAAATTAATATTGCATGATAGCGTGTACCATATGCCAAGCTAATCTAGTCAACCACTGCAGGCCTGCCACAGATACAAGCAATCATTCTGTACAGATTGAGCACTGATTTATCAGAGGTCCGGTCCTCTTTCGCATCATTTGGAACGCCAGGTGAGATGAGCAAATGACTTCTTCAGTGGTAATTAATGCATGCGGATCGCCCCGCTTTGTGCGCCAAGTCTCGGCCTCGGAGAGTGCTGAAAAAGCACGAGAGGTGTCTTGACTAATGTCTCTGACTAGCAAAAAAGGTACTTGTGAACGGGGACAGTGTGGTTCCAGTTTCTCCGTGCAAATCCAGACTTCCCTTCCAGATCATTACAGATTAGTTATAGAGTCAAATCTGGCGCCGGACCTGCATGCTCAATTTCAACCCAAAGCCAAAGAAGTATGCCCCAGCTATTCTCAGTGCAATCATCATAGTTCAATAAGCAAATAGGAAATTAACAAAACACAGTGGTAAATGTTCTGTAGTAACCTGGTAGGTTCTGTATTTTGAGGAATCCCACCAACGTCCTGAATCATTTTCGGATCAGTGTGTATAGTTTTCGTGTTTTACACATTTCATAATTTCCACTGACATATTGCTGATTTGTGGGTATAACAGGAATGTAACACGCTCAGTCTGACAAACCCTACATTTATGATTTATGAATGGGGATCCATGTTGTACCCCAGGTTCTCATTGTAAACTGTAAAAGCAAACTTGCTTTTACAAATTGCTCTTTCTGTGTCTCTTGCAGGTGTATTCAAAGCCCCATGTTCAAGCTGTTTGATGCCTCTGTGTTTGGGTTGTAGATATCCTAACCTTTGTACATCCCAAATCCACAGCACCAAATTATTAAAGCGTATACTTTCTTCAGAGCCTAACCTTAGTATTGTTGGTCCAACTTGTTCTCTTGTTAAAACGAGATCACCTATAAACAACACTCTGCCCAGCAACACCAAAATAAACTTGCTGGTCTTGCAGAGTTTAGCACAAACTCCAATTCATGTGAAAATGGACTGCTACATGTTCCTGTTCACAACTGCTGTTTAAAGGAAAGCTGAGACTTGATTTGTGAGGCTTGGTTTAGCCAAGAAGGGGTTGAAGGCATTGTTCAGAAAAAAAAAGAAAAATTAACTGCAGCTCAAGCGCATCTGTTTGGTCAAAGCAACACAATCAGGACAGTGGCATGAAAGGGTGGGGGAGTGCAAACCTGTCAGCACATCTAAATAACAATGACCACCCAATAACAGTCTGGAACCGAGGCGGTCTTGTGGCGTAGGGCCAATCTCTTCTCACTTTTCAATTACAAAGAGCAGAAGGTTTCGAGCAATCACCATTGATCTTCTTCAGAACGTCCAAATTCCATTGATCTGGTTTGGGGAGATTCTAAAAGAACACTTTGAGACATATTCGTTTGGTATTCTACATCTTTGTATCTGGTTTGGAAGTCTGCAGTCTGTTCTCTCAGGCCTGACTCCCACACTTTTGACTGTGGGAGTATGTGGAATTCATTGGGTTGGATGGTAGGCCAGGTTTCAGTGCGGGGGTTGACCTTTCCTCCACGGTTCAATAAGTTTTAAGCAGCCGTGACTGAGTTACTTAGGCCTCAGTGCCGTGGAGGGGGTGAACAGGTGGTCAGTGCATTACCACAACCATGAGAATGTGCACGGACGCAATGTGAAATCATTTTGATCTTGAGCAGAAAATTACCCAAAAGCAAGTCATGCAAAAGGATTAATTTCTGAGAAATAGGTTTCTGCTTTTAGGCTTTCAAACATGACCGATGGGATGGGAGCAGTGAAAAGTGCCTCCTTGAGTGCTTTTAGAGACCGCATACTATATTTGTCTGTAATTCCCAATTACACAGTTGTTTAAGTTACATTGGTTTCTTTCTTCACTAGTCGTGTTTGAATTGGGAATTAAGTAAAGCAATATTAGCACATGTTGAATTTGAATATTTCGTTTTGTAGATGTTCATACTGTCAAAACTGAATTGCAGTTGTTACCTCAAGGAACTATTTCCACCTCATTTGTTTAGAGGTGTGAAAATGTAATGTCGATGTGCCTACAATAACAGACCGGTGTGAATCTAATAAATTATTCATTCAAGAACGTTGTGCAAGTTTACTGCTACTTCACATACTTTTGAAAATCCAGCGTTTAGTTGATCCTGATAAGCGCTCACTGTCACAGTTGTAAACACGATGGCTTTCCTCTTCCATGAGGGGGGTTTGTGTCATGACGGGTTTGTTTCCAGGCGGACCGTTAAAGAATGCAACACACACGTCTCCTGGAAATCCTGGAGAATTCAACCAATAAGAAAACGACTTCAAAAGTGTTTCGCATTTTGTGTGCTTTATGCATCAGACGTTCAGCCAACGGTCTGTAGGAGTGACGTCTGAGGCTAAGTCCAATGCCATTATGAAATAATGTCTTCAAATAATGCCTTTTTTATTTTTTGTTAACCCTTTCAGGTACAGTGACATATTCATTAGTAATTTTGCTTTAGATTTTCTCATTTTGTACTTAAGATTTTAATTGTGGTAGTAGTGCATAAGATTTGTTAGTATAACTATACTTTCACACCAGGGTAATTTTGTCTTTATTTACAATATATATATATATATATATATATATATATATATATATATATATATATATATATATATATATATATATATATATATATATAAATAATATTATTTCTCATTTGAATTAGCTGTAAGAAAACATTATTATCTTTAAACATTATAATTATTATTTTAAATATTACTATTTATTTAAAAAAAAAATAGTTTAGTTTTAATTGATTTCCAGTTAGTAATTTTAGTGCTTCAACTTAAACTAAATGAAAATTAAAAATTATGATTTTTTTTATTTAATATTTATTTATTTTATTTCAGATTTATTTAAATTACCAAAAAAAAAACAAAAAAAAATTCACCAAAGAATAAAAAAAGGTAATTGCGAGTTATCTCACAATTCTTTTTTTTTTTTGCGCAATTGCGTGTTATAAACTGAAAAAAAAAAAAAAAAAAAGCTTCCATAATAATAACCATGTTTTGCACAATAACAACTACACATATAGGAAACATATAGTGGTCACATGATAAAAAATGGCAGTAAGTGAGCTTTCTATTGTTGGTGAAAATTTGCCATTTTATATTGTTATGCATATTTCAGGAGTGCAAACAATAATAAATCAATCATCAAGATTTAGTTTGATGGTTTGTTATCCATTTAGGCCAATAAATGAATGAAATTTATGTTTGAAAGACATTTTGCGCCTGTCACAAACAAAATTCTCTCACTGCTCTCTTCCATCCAACAGTATTATTGAACTGGTTTGGCAGTTATCATCCATGACCGTCTTCATAAAACATGCACTTTTGGCCTCACATGATGCTGCGTTTACATGCACCAATTAAACATATAATTGGAATGTACAACCCTCATTTTGGGTAATGACATGCATGCAAGATAACAGAGCCAAATTATATGTTGCCTAGCAACATTCCATCATTTTAACCTCTAATGTTCACTCTTGGTCCTTTCCTCAACCTAGAGCAGTGCTGATTTCCACAAGATTTGCATTGCAAATTAATTCCAGATATATTCAATTGAATTAAACTCAATTAAATCACTCAAGTACAGCATGTGCCCGTAACATTACGAGTCGTATTGGCATCATCAACATCCTTGGAGGTCTTGAATAGGCATTTGGGAATCTTTGATAATAAGGTTGGAATTTAAAAAGTGATTTTGCATAATTGAATTGAATATGTATTTATTATTCATAATAATGTACAAGTGTATGACAAGAAATATCCCTTAACGCAGGGCTAGATTTAATATCAGCCAAACAGCATTACACTACCATCTCATAATGTGATTTATCTCATTCATTTCAATTATCACAATCTAATGAAATTACTGTACAACAGAATCATCACCATAGAAACAGAGACGTTACTCTCGGGCTTGTTTACGCGCACGACTGTAGTCTGGGCAAACTTGACATTCCCAGACAGCCGGTTTCAGCATTTTGCGTCATCCGTATGGGCTCCGGTGCAGCTAGAGCTCGGCCTTTATTGTGGTCTCAGGCAAGTAATAAGTCCCTTCCTATTGAGTGGAACCACGATTCGGAAATTGATCAGAAGCTTGATACGCACAAACAGCCCCGGGCTTCACTAAAATGTCATTGTGAGAAAGCAGAGATCCTAGGCAACTGATTTCACCCTTGCCTTTGGACAGGACTGCTGGGAGCGAGGCTGCAAATGTTGGTTTAACAAAATGTAAATTGCGGCTCCGAGATGCACTTGTTTACTCTCAAATTGATGGATCATACACTTGCATTCAAAGACGTGTATCTGCACCACTCCTCTCAAAGTAGCTCGCTCACAATCTGGTTTAAAAAAAAAAAAAAAAAAAACATTTTACGGCCAAGAATTCCCATTAAGGATTCAAAAGAGCCAATTACTTACTATTTACTTTATGGCTCATTGAATACGCCCAACACCCAGAGAGTCCCCGGAGTGTCTTTTTTCTGCTTTACAAAGATAGTGACATCATGTAATGCAGAACACAGTTAAGGGCTTTGCTTTTGCACCCCACTCCAGTGCACAATGACAGTCGTTTTCAGGCTGAATAATGAGATGCGCAGCTAAAACTCTAACCCCTTTCAGATGCATCTCAGGGAGGTGGCTATATTTTGCAACACCGTCTGGGATTGAATTTACTGTGGAATGCCTCCGTGGCCCGAAGGCTTTAGGGCGCAGTTTTTGAGGCACTAAGCAAGCATTCCCTTGGTCTCTACTAAACGCATGGGGGATGTTTGGGGATAAACAAGCTTCTTAATGAGAGAACGGCTGATAAGCAAGGTGAGACGCTTCTAGTTCTGGTGCCCTGTGGACGTACATGCTTCTCTCAAAAGAAAGGCCTCGGGTGACTTAAAGGCTGGAATTCCTCAGATTGGCTGAAAATACCAATGTCAGGTCAGGGCTTTTGAAGGAATCCCCAACACAAAAGATCAATGGCTTGGCTCCACATGTCGCCCCACTTAGAAACTTTAGTGACCCGTCCTTACGCCCCAAGGGAACGAAAAGGAGAAGATCGAGGGGTGTTACTTGTAGGATAATGAGGGTCTTACCAATTTTCCCCATTGCAGAAGGTACACAAGTAAGGGCGGATCCTGTTACCTCCAGGTGTTTACAGGCACAGGTACAGATGCATTTCAATAGGTACTAATAGTGTTGAGAAGGATCATACGAAATAGATCTCATTGAAAAGGAAGATCATGAATAGGATCTCTTTGATATCTCATTTGTTTCTTCGTCTCCAGACCCTAGGTACTGTAGACTTTCAGAAGAAACTACATCGTCTCAAATAGTTCTTAGTTTTTGTGACAATTTCTCATTTAGGGTCATGAACATGCCTGCAAAGACACTCTGAGGGGTTGTGTAGCGCATGTACAAAATTTTAGACGATTTTGATGTTCGCGGGTCAATTTGACCCGTAATTTCATGGTTAACTGCAGCTGCACAGACCCAAAATAAAAAATAAAATTGTATTTTTTTAATGTCAGTTTCTAAACTACCCTCTTGAGGGTATTTAAATTTACACTCATGCATTTGGCAGAGACTTTTATCCAAGGATATGTACAGTGCGTTAAAGGCGGACATTTTTGTCAGTTCAAGAATGTTAATTTCGCTAGAAATCAAACGCATGATTTTGCCGTTTCTACAGTTCAGAAAAGCACACAAAAATAAAACGATTATACATTTGAAATAAAAACAGCTACAACACTGCTTAAAATATTCATACTTTTTTAAACAGATGGTCAAAAAATTGTTGTTAAATACAGTTTTACAAATAATTTGTATAAGTATTATTATTAAAGGTTAACTGTTTTTACCAGATTTCTTTTTTAATAGTGTGATTTTTTGTGTGAATTGTATTAAATCCAATTAGGGTCAATTTGACACGTAACATAAAAGTCATACCCAGAATTCCAACATATTACAAAGGTTAAACAGACTATTTACCAAAAAAATGGTATACTCATTCTCATGTCATTTTAAAAGATATTTCGAAATCATTTTTAGCCGTTATTGCCCTTGAAAGTCAATGGGGTCCAAAACACTGAAAATGTTATGCCACTTGTTTTATATTCCACGGAAGAAACATGTTTAGAACAACTTGATGACAGAATTTTCACTCCTGAGCAATAAAAATGTCCTCAAACCCACAAGTCTTTAATTTTGCCAAGGAGACAGGTGCTGCCCCTTTAAAGCCTTCCTCCATCTCTTTTACGAGTCAACATGTCGACTCAGATGTTTATCTTGGCCCCGTGTGTCATATGATATCAGAGCCTTCCAGCTACCTGAGGGTGACCCTCCCATTAGATGTCGTCTTTTGTGCGCTCAGGTTGCACTGTGAGGAACGTGGGTGTGAAAGTGGGGTTTTTGTGCGTCTGCATTACAAGCATAATCAGAGTGATTAGTTCTCATTGTTCCCTTGTTGTTTGCTCAGCTGCTTGAATGCTTGTCTGGCCATGCATTTTCTGAACCCGACTGCTGATGTTTACAACTTGCTGAATGATATTAACAGCTTTTTTTTTTTTTTTTTTTTTTTTTTTAAGAATGAGAAAACAGTTAAAAGCAAATTCAATCAAAGGCAAATTTGCCTTAAGATTTTAAGAGGTAGGCCATATACAAAGATATAAGTGTTTTTTTGTAAATTTATAGTCTCTAATGACATTTCAAAATAATTTCATAAAGATTCAAGCAACTTAAAGATCAATTGCTTGACATACTACTCATACTAGTTAATCCTGGTCCTCTAATAATATTGTCTAAAATGTAAGTTACTCAATATTAACTTCTTATTTAAATTCAGATTATTTGATCAAAGTTTTAGTTTTCTACACTGTAAAAAAAAAAGTTGCATTTTAAGTACATTCAACTTGGATGTTTAAGTCATTTTTAACTTTTAAACTGACTTAAAAAATGAGTTGAATCTTGTATAACTAAAAAAATAATAAAAATAAGTTTAAAATTGCTTAACTTATTTTGATGAGTTAAAACAATGTAAAAACATGTTTGTTTATGTCATAACTTATTGATGTTTTTTTGATTCCCACTTAACATGAATAAGAGGAATTAGAAAACATGACTGGTGATAAAAAATGTTTAAGCATGGAAATTATAAATGATCAGTTCCTATTTTAATGTTCTCAATCGTCAAAGAAGGAAATACAAAAGTGTGTTCGGCTAAAACCCGTCTGTCTTAAGATTTTGTATGATATGGGAATACGGGTTAATCTTTAATTTTTTCCCACTTGTTTAGGATTATGAACATGCATGCAAAATGTCGACACTGTGGAAAGTGCATACAAAATTATTGTTAAAATTATGATGTTTGTGGGTCAATTAGACCTACATCTTTCATACTTAAAAGCAGTTGCACAGAACAATACATACATACATAATGTTTTGATGTATTTTGTTATGTAAGTTTCTCAACCACCCTCTCTAAATGGTTTATTTATGCATTTGACAGATGCTTTTATCTGAAGAATAACCGTTGAATTATGTTGATGCCGTACTTTTTTTTCCAGTTCATGAATGTTTGCTGGAAATCCTGTTTTAGCTTCAGGAAAACACAAAACAAGTGTCACACTTCATCTGTTTAAAATGTTAATAATGTATTAAAATAAATATTTGAAAAATGTTTTAAAAATAGTCACAATACTGTAATACAAAAAAATGTAAATAGTAGTTGCTAAATACAGTTTTAAATATCATGTTTTAATTTTTTTAAGGATGGTAAATGTGTAAAGCTGTTTTGTGTGTGTGTGTGTGTGTGTGTGTGTGTGTGTGTGTGTGTGTGTGTGTTATGTGTTGTAGTGGATTTTTCCCTATATCTAACTATCTGGGGCGTCTCCAAATCGACACCAATACCTTAAACTGGGGCGTCTACTAATCGACACCCAATACCTTTATACTCTAGCTCTTGCGTCTTCAGTCGACAACTGGCCGAGTTTCTAACTAACTTGCTTCCCTAAACTAGCTTCCTGCGCAGGAATAAATCGACAAACAGACCTGCAAATGTCCTTTAAATGCTTTAATCACGGCCAGGAGATCTTCCCGAGCAGTTCTCAGGGAATCTCTCCCAAGAAGCAAGGCCGGAGGATCTCAGACAAATTCCATCGAGAATCCCACCAGAAAACACAGATACAACAGTTTTTATAGAATCGAGAAAACAAATAAGACTAACATGTCACCTTCAGTATGATTGGTTCAATTGGTTCAAAAGCCCCAACATTTTTCCTCTGGCACAAGCAAACTCTGATCTTATGATTACTTATCACAAGGTTCTAACAGACTGTCTAGTTTCATTTCCCCTTTAAACACATACAGTCAAAGTCACAAGTTTTTCCCCAAAGAGTTTTGACACATTAAAAGCATATGAATGTTGTTCCTGCAAGAAAAACAAATGTTAGTTGATTAATTCTAGTTGATTAATTAAAATCCATCACATTGTGCACCATAACAATCTCACGCAGATTTTAACATAATAGGAGGGAATTTCTACCACACCCACATTGCCTGCATCAGATGCATCTAACCTTTCATTTTAATGTTTTTTTTTGTTTGTTTTTTTTTTGACAAAAATGTAATTTTTCAGTTTGCATTTATCAAAATCTCCTACAGTTATGACACAACAGCACATTCTGACTTGCACGTTGTGGTAAAAAACAGTGTTTTTAACAGATGAGTGATGGATTGTGACAGCGTTTGTCTTTAAATGCGAGTTAATGATGTAGCTTCTCCAACAGTGTGCGGTCTAATATGACACAGTAAAGATTACATATTTATGTGATTTCTCGGCCTCTGACACACCATTTAGATGCTAATGTGATTCAATCTCTCATTTCCAACAGGATGTTTTTTGTGTGCATTGAAAGTACACGGGTCAGGTCACCCGCTGTAACAAAGCATTCATTCAGAATCATTCAATAAATTACAATTGTTTCATTATTATTATTTTTTTTTTTTTTTTTTTTTTACAATTGTTTGAAATTATTTATTTGTTTACTTTTGCCAATGCAGTGTTAGTGTTTTAAAATAATTCAAAATAATAAATTACAATTGTTTAAAAAATGAAATTGTTTGGAAATTATATTTATTTATTATTTTTTTGTTTTTGTTTAAAAAATTGCTTTTGTTACAATTGTTTGAAAATTGTATTTATTTATTTGTTTATTATTGTTTAAAAAATTGCTATTGTTACAACTGTTTGACATTTTTATTCATTTGTTTGTTTGTTTTTGGAAGAATCTTTACTAACGCAGTGTAAAGGCCCGTTCACACCAAGAATGATAACTATAAAGATAACTATATTAGCATCCACACGAGCGGACGACATCGATTATTCTAAGTGTGTGCTTGTCTGTCGCTTTAAATGCTCAAGCTTGTGACAGCAGGATGGATTCTGATTGGCTGTCAATGTTTTTATCGTTCATCATCTGGATAAAATCGTTCTGAAAGTGATTCCAACGATATCGTTTCTTTGTGCCGTTATCGGTAGCTGTGGTGTGAACTCTTTTTAATACTGAGAAAGATTTTTAGAACTATATCTTTATCGTTATCTTTATACTTGTCGTCATTGCTGTGAACAAGCCTTTAGTGTTTTAAAAGAATTCAAAATCATTTTAATAAATGACAATTGTTTCAAAAATTGCGTTTGTTACAATTGTTTGAAAATTGTATTTGTTTGTTTGTTTTTGTTTTAAAAAAAAAATGCTTTTGTTACATTTGTTTAAATTTGTATTTATTTGTTTGTTTTTGTTTTTAAAAAATGCATTTGTTACAATTGTTTGAAAATTTTATTTGTTTGTTTGTTTTTGTTTAAAAAAATGCTTTTGTTACAATTGTTTGACATTTTTTTTATTAGTTTGTTTGTTTTAAAAGTGTTAAAAGAAATGAAAATCGTTTAAAAATTTGCTTTTGTTACAATTGTTTATATTTATTAACTTATTTATTTACCTCAAGCTGAATGTTTTTCCAATGCAGTGTTAAAGAATAGATCAATATGAGATTCATATGATTGCGAGGTGAAGAAATAATTACATTTGGTGCTACACAATGTTTATGTTCCCAAAACTGATCTTATCAGGGTTGTAATTGTTGCAGAGTGCTACATTTTTTCGCAACTGCATGTGGAAAATATTGCATGTCAGGACAGGCCACCCACAAAGATATGATCATTTTTATTTATGAATCTGAATGTGGGTTTTTGTTTTTTCTATGTGATGCAGCTCGGAGGGAAGCCACACAGATTGACGCTATGCATTATGGGCTTGCCACATTGCATATGTCAGCATTCATATTTTGCAGCTGTTTTTCTTTTTCAGACACGGACGAACAAAGCAAATGTCCTCACATGCACCACTGAACTCATTTAACCTAGTAATGGAGACATTTTTGGCTACTTTACAAATAAAATGACCAACAGAGACGCCTTAAAAAAAGCAAAAAAACACATGCCACACTGATGACCATAACGATGAGCAAATGTCCTAATTGGAACAGTTGCTTTAGAGCAATGATGCCAAGTTTTTGGGGCGTTCAGCTGTCTTCTTTGTCTATCTACTAGCTCTCCTCATACAGCATGGAAGCCCATTTGTGGTGGCGATAAATTATTAATCAGAAAGACATCGTGTTCACCGAGATGTCCTGGTGTGACTGGGTTAATCGCCTCTGGAGCGTAAAATAAAGCGGGCCGTCTCAGGAAGGCATGCGCAAAATGATGGCAGACTCCTTGCCCATCTGCATCGAGGTGTGCTCGACTGTGCAGCCGAAACTAAAGCAGACACGCGCATTACGAGCGGACGTTCATGCGTCAAAGCATGTAGATGTCATTTCCTAGTCAACGCACTTTAACACAACCTGAGCAGTTAACATATCCTCCATATTAAATATTCATGGCACTCTGTATCCCAGGCAAGCAGATGCTTAATGCTGAGAGCTGGTGCTTTCTGATTTCAAGAACTGCTGTGAACAAACTAAATCCTTTGGCAGAGGAGAAACGCCCATACGGCCAAACAACTGAAGATGTGAACAGCTGAGACCCCGGTGCGATCCGAATGACTACTGTAGATCACAATGGGCACATTTGTTTGTTGCGCATCACAGTATTCGATTGTTTATTATAGATGGATGGAATTATACATAATGAAATAAAGTGGGCGAATCTCAGGGTCATGTTGCACACACAAAAACAATAAAGGTAAAAGAAATGATAAATTGCACAAAAGTACCTTTTTTTAGGAGGATTCATATCTTTTGTATGTGTAATTTTGAAAATAAAGGTTTGTTGCATATCACAGTATTTGATTGTTTATTATAGATGGATAGAATTATACATAATGAAATAAAGTGGGTGAATCTCAGGGTCATGTTGAATACACAAAACAATAAAGGTAAAAGCAATTATAAATTGCACAACAGCACCTTTTGTTTTTATGAGGATTCATATCTTTATGTGTAATTTTGAAAATAAAGATGTCACATAATTATTATCATAAAATATAATTATTTTGATAACGAAGCCCATTTTCTCCAACCATTCTTATTACTGTAGTGTTTCCGGATGATTTGCTCTCCAGTTTGCTTGTAAATGTAATTATTTGCTTTGATGATTCTCATTGGATTCTCATTACTGTAGTCCAGTCAATCTTTTTAAAATATTAAATTCAGTATCAATTAAAGGCAGTCAACACATACTAATATTAATATAAAATGCTCATATTGTAAATATCATATATTATACATATGATAGTATAATACTTGTAGTCTGATCATTCTTTTATATATATATATATATATATATATATATATATATATTTACAAACTTTTATGTTACTTTTATATTATTTTTATACTTCCATATATTACTATATATATATATATACAGTATATATTTACAAACTTTTATGTTACTTTTATATTACTTTTATACTTCCATATATTAATAAGTATATATATAGAGAGACTTACGTGAAACATGTTTAAATTACATGTCAATAATAACAATAAACTGTAAAATAATATTTTCATGATTTGCTATCACAACTTTTTTTCTTTTTTTTTTTTTGCCAAAACAACTACATAATTAATGTGGTTCAGATAATATGTTGATTAAACCAATCTCCTTAAATGAATTAACTAAATTCTTTAATTTCAATTAACTTTTCAATGAAAATTTTAAGGCAACCAGGTAACTTACTTTTTTGAAAGTTAAACCAACAATATTTTTTACAGCGAACAATAATAATGAATATATATATATATATATTGCATAAAGGCAATAAATTCTTCATTAAAGACAAAATATATTTAGGTGAAATATGGATTCAGGAAATATGGATTGACATGTTCTGGATTCAGTACTTCTTCTGAAGGCTAAGGCTAGTTAATCTAGGCTAGTTTGTCATATTCATTCCCTATGACTCTGTAAAATGTTCTTTGTAGGTTGCTGGGACATGCATACAGTATGGCTGTACAGTAATAGTTTTCACTACCTCAAAAAGAGCCAAGAACACTATTGTTTCTGGCTTGTCATTCCTTTTTAATACCTTAAGTGAAAAAAACAAATAGGATTTGAAGCCCTGCAAACGTGACTGCTCTCAGGGACATTGCTTTGTCACTTTACATTAGACACACTCAAATGGATTTCCTCTGACTATCCTATAATTGTGTCCCACTGTAGTTTGTGTACCACCATTTGCTATATATATATTTGATTTTTATTTAGGAATCTATTAACATTATTCCTAGCATGAAGAAAATAGCTGATAGTTGTATTAAATGTGATTGCCAGACATTTATTTTCCTGAAATACTTACCATTTCTTAAGATGAACTTATGTGCACAGAAAACTGAGAACCTCAAACTGACTCTGTGTATCGGAAATTATTTAAAAAGATTTCAAAACTGTAATGGGCCATTCACACATAAAGTGTTTTTGCATTTAAAAATGTGAGACTGTCAGGGTCATGTTTTGTTTCTTTGTGTTTTTGTTCATGTTCCTGTGTTTCCTTTCAAATTAGTTAATGTGTCCTAGTTACAAATTCCTCCTTATTTGTTACTGATTAGTCCCACCTGTGCCTAGTTTAGTTTTCTGTGCATTTTAGGGTATGTTTACACGAAAATTTGTACAAAAACAGAAACATTTTTTCTTTGCTTTTTTAAAAAGTTTCGCAAAACGATCCCCGTTCTCACGGATCTGCAAAAACACTGCATTATTCATGCCAGGCCAGTAGATGGCGATGTCACTTCATAAAGAAACACAACACGCTAAATTCACGTTTTTGTAGTTTACACAGAGACGATAACGGTATCGTTTTCAACAAATTGCACTTTGAAACTCATTTTCAAAAGTTTGTTTTCAGGCTCCTAAAACTCCGTTGTCGTGTAAATGAACGGCCAAAACTAATTTTCCGTTTTTAATTGAAAACGATGTTGTGTAAATGGCATATAATCTGGATTACATACACAGATTACAAAAATTAAGTACATGTTATTATTTGATTTTATTACATTTTAAAATACTCGTAATCAGACTACAGTTACTTTTTTACTGATCACATGATTACGCAACATTCACAAAATGGCAGTAAATTATTAAAAATGTATTGATTCTCCTTAATTCTTCTTTTAGCATTTAATCTTTTTCTACAAACCACCTGCACGATTTCCCACCATTGACAGAATTTTCCAGCTTTCCGTGTTTTCACTGTTATACGGTAGGGGGCGCTATTACACATCTTCTGAAAGAGTACTGAATCTCCTGATCAAAACACAGGCTTCTTTGGAGCAGAAACAAGCGATACAAGCATTGCTTATGTATGTCCCTAATCTTTGAAGAAAACACGATTTTCTCAGCTTTTTGTTCAAAATGAAACTTACCAACATTCAAGTGTTGATAATAAAAAAAGAATGCTTAAAGCTAGAATAAAACCTTTTTTTTTTTTTTTTTTTTTTTTTTACAGCAAAAGCTTTGTTCTTTCTTTTGATAAATGTTCAAAAGATGTTCAAACAACAAAATATTCTATAAGTTTTCTGAAAATGCTAAAAAAAATTGGCGTTTAAACTTTTTTTAAAAACGCTGGAGGGGAAAGAGTTAACAAAGCCCTATTTTTTATACTATTAAGACATTATGTAATGCAGTGTTTAATGCACTTCGTGTTGTTGATAAAGAATGGAATAAAAATTCTTTGTATTTTTAAATCAATATGGCACAAGATTATCTTATTCAAAAACAAGTAATCTTATTAAAAAATAAGTAATCTAATAGATTACATTACAAACTACATTTTTATATCATGTCATTTGTTTTTGGTAACAAACTACAATTTGTAACAGCATTGGGAATATCCAACCTGCTCTTGTTCCACTGAGCAATAGAGTCGAATTCAGATTGTGTTGCAAAAAAGCTTTGAGTTCAGATTAAGTATGCCTACTATGTGATGTGTATCGTTTTTAAGGACAGATATCTATGAAGTATGCAATAAGGTTGCTTCCTGGCCAGCTTTATATTTCTAATCAGCCTTTCTGGAAGCTTCCAGGCGTTACCCCATCAATCAAATGCCTGGATGCTTTTGGACTCTTTCCTTTAAATGCGATCTCAGGTACTGCTGGGGACATTCGCCCTTATTAAAGATGGCCTGTATTGATCTGTGATAGCCACCCCAGGTTGTCTCTCAGATGGCCCTCTTTCTATCCAGAAATTGCTGGATATTGATTGCAGAATGAGAAACTGTGGAGATGTTGATAATCTTATCCTCTGCGGAAAAACCAGAGAAACACCAGGGACTAAAGGTCTCCTTGTTTCCCTTCAAATATGGTTATTCACCGTCCAATTCAAATGTTGGCTTGTGCACTACAAATTGTCTCTGTAGCGCCGAGGTGTATGCTGATGAAAAAAATGCACTCCTGTTGATATCTTACCTGGTGTTGGGACAAACATTTGTGCACGACGATACATCTCTGTGTCTAAGAGGATTATGTGACCCGTCTGAGACGTACAGAGTCCTGAAGACCTCATGAGGAATGAGGAACCTTATCTTACTCGATCCTGGAGAGACAAAGTAGAGGTTAAGCACAAACATGCATGGGGTAAGAGAGTGTGAAAACAATATAGAAACACAATATTTATATCTAGTTTTATATATATAATACAATATGTTTTAATCAATACTATTAAAATTGTTTTATGTAATATAATAAATAAATATATTATATATTTAAGTTGAACATATAACATAATTAGTATGATTTTTTATTTAATTTAAAAAAAATATTTATATTATGTATTAAAATATAAAACATATGTTATCATATAATATAATTATTGTTACATAAAGTATTTCGATAATAATATTAATAATAATAATAATAATAATAACATGCATGTTAAGCATTATCATGTAATATATGCTATTGTTATTAATCAAAGTTGTACAAAATGTAAAACATGTAATCATTAATCATGTAATCACCATAATCATGTTTAATAAATATTAACAAGTTATACATTATTATATATTATATTTGCTATGTTACATAAATATTGCAATAATAATAATTATAAGAATGTTAGGCATTTTATAATAAATAATAAAGTATTTACTGATTTTTTTTTTAAATAATATAATATAATATTATATAATATTATATATATATATATATATATATATATATATATATATATATATATATATATATGGCTTAATATAAAAAGTTTAACATGTAGTAACAATAATAATTAGCTTTTTATTGATATTATATACAAACATAAATTATTAATGAATGTATAAAAATATGAAACACATGCTAAATAGCATATTATATATTTATGGTTACACATTTAAATAATAAGCATCTTCATCATCGTTATTTTTTATAAAGAATTTATGAAAGAAGTAATATTTGCTAATGATGTCTGTCTATCTATCTATCTATCTGTCTATCTGTCTGTCTGTGGTGTGCTTTGTGATGTCAAGAATGTGAACAGTAGCATTGAGGTGGAGTCGTGTAAGGGGTGGAGTGTGAAGGTACATGCCTCCTCCTCCTCCTCCTCCTCCTCCTCCTCCTCCTGCATCTGAAGGGGCAGATAATATTCTTCAAAGCCCAGAGACAGACTCTGAGTTACACAGCAAGTGCAGAGCAGCTCACAGTCCGATAAAACACGCTGGGCAAACACCATTTCTTCAGCAACCCTCTTCATCGAGGCGCGAGCCTGCCGAAACCCTCGACATGTGACCGCTCCCGACCATCGTTATGTACTTTCATTTTTATCTTTCTTTTTTTATTTGATTTTCTTCGTCATTAAGGCTCAAAACAGGACTTGTAATCAAACGCTGCGCAGTCGTCCTGTGGATTTGACAGGAATAATTCATCCTCATTTTCCAGTTCTTTCTTGTTTCTCGTAACGAATCTTACATGTAAGTAAGGACAGGCGGGAAAGGAGCGAGTGAATAAACAAGTGGATGAAAACATCGTACTGATCTCCAGCTATAACCAGACGAGAAGACCTTTGGTTTAAACAACAGCAGCCTGTGTTATTCGCCATTGGAGAAGCACTGAAACGGATTTTACCACGTTGGGAATCGAGTCTGTTCATCTCCGCCGCTGTGAAACGGTAAATATCGCTTGTTTTGTTGCTGTGTGGGAATTTCTATTTTAGAGGTCTCTGGGATCGAGTGGACAGACTCTGCTGGTCGAGTCTGAACAGTGAAAGTTTTTTGGCAGTACAAATCAGGGTCTCGCATCATTAATTTCTCTAGGAAAGACGTTGAGCTGCAGCAAGGACACATAATAATATCTATCTAGTAAACATTTTATATTTTTTTATTCAAGTTTTTTTCCTGTTTTGGAGAAGTCAAAAAGCAGCAAGGTAAATAAATAAATGTGTTAAGCATTTTAAACAATTATTTTATAAATATTTTATTTGTTTTATTATTCCAGCCGTAGAAAACAGGCGGCCCCTACAAAAACAGTTCTTAAAGAAGTCGAAAAGCAGATTAATAATATATAAAATAATAGACAAAGAATAGTGTTAAATAAATAAAAGTCAAATTTATTTAATCCAACAGCAAAAATGAGAGGATGTGGACTGTTTAAAAAAAAGAAAAGAAAAAAGAAAGTGCAAATCAGCGCTTTTCACATTTCAGGGTTTCTCAGAAGCGGAAGTCATCATAGTTGGGTAAACTTCTATAGCGGTGAATGAGAGACTATGTTAAATATGTATATATTTTTGTGTGTTCCCATTTGCTTAAATAGCAAAAGAAAACTCCACAATAGTGTTTTCACAACTTTCACAAAGAGGGAAAAAATAGAGCGATTGATAATGGCAGTCAGAAGAGAGAAAGATGTTGTTTTTATCGTCACTCCCACAGCCGCTGTAGAAACAATTTTAACTAGTTTCTTGAAATTTGATGCAAAGGTAATATGATACACAGTATAGTGATGTAAATGTACATACATTTACACCAAAAAATAAAGAAAAAAAAGATAAAAAACTTTGCAGGATTTACGATGTTGATGACGTTAAAATGCGTAATTGCAGTCTGTGAAAAGGGTCCATTAACGCATCTATAAATCTGTGCTCGGCTGGTCGCGTCTCGCGGTTGCACGGTGAATTGGTTCAATCGACGTTAGCCGACTCTGTGCTCGGCTGGTCGGGTCTTGAGGCTGGACAGTGAAAGTGTGTGTGTGCGGATTGATTCGTGTAGATGGAGAGAGAAGAGGGGTAGAAGGGCGAGATTTCTTCTCCTCCTTGCGCACGGATGCGTCTATAAGCTTGAAATCAAGATATTATAATAGCTGCGATGTGACGCCGATCTATCCCCACCGAGGTAAGACATCGTGTAAAGTGCTTTTGAGGCAGTTGGACTGAATTGTAGGTAATATTGTTTGGCTCGGCTGTGTGTGTGCTGCATAGAGACTGACGCTCCTAATGCAAACCAAATGCAAACAGGTGTAACAGCCCCATCTAAACCGCAAACGAGCGCCGACGCGACGCGACAAACCAAAACGCTCGATTTAACCGAACAAGCTTCGTGGGTCTTTTAGTTTTCCGCGTCGCGTCAATCGCGTCACGTCGTGAGATGGGCTTTAACGTTTTTACGTTACCAAAAAAAAGCATTAAAGCCAAACCGTTTCAGATTCGAATATTAAAATAAGATTCGAATCAACGTCGCTTTTGTCCTGTTGTTCCCTCCTCTGCGACCCATCATATCGCGAGCTCAGTTTTGGTACAGTTGTGATTTCCATCGTTAATGTTTATTTTTGGAGGTTTAGATGAAGGTATCGGGCGATCGATTTAATTAATCTGTCAAGTTGGTTATAATTCGATATCAGTGACCTGACTTTTGAATTGATGTGCTGAAAAAGCGATAAAGGTGACTCGTTTCCGGTATAACATCATCATTATCTCTCGCTATTATCATCACCCGGTTTATTATTCCGCTTATTGCCTTCTTAAAGGACATTATCGGGTCGTTTCAGATGGTATTGATTACCAACAGATGATCAATAATGTCAAGTCTAAGCAGAAAAAAAAGATTTAAATCTGTAATTGTATTGTCAAACATGGTGCAGTCAAATTAAATTTCCGCGTTGAATTTGCTTTCAGATTTTGGTTTCTTTTCTTTTTTTAACCCTTTCCAGCGCCTTTTCAGACTTTTGAAAGATTGTTTTAATACACGGTCTCGTTTTACGTGTTTACACAGTTCATCAGGTTAGGCTTTGATCGCTTGTTGTACGATGTAAATAAATAACATTGTTGTGTCTGACATTTTCGTAAAGAAATGTTGATGAAAGGGGTTTGCATTTGAGTTTAAATCAAATTGTGACTCCCCCATGGTTTTGTGAATTTGTTTTTGTCTCTTTATCCTCATATAGACATAACAAAGTAACCTCAGTGTGTGGCACTAATGAACCAGGAGGATTTTTTATTTTTTTTTGTCACTTATTGGCTTGTTTGGCTTCTTAGCATGTTCATCACGTCTGACTCTCCATGGAGACGTTTTTAAACCTTTCAGCTGTGCGAGGGGTTTTTTCCCCTCTTGTCAAGGGACACCAAGACCTCCATGCACACGCCAGACATTTGGTTTCCACATTATCCCTCAGTATTTGACTTTTTCATCTTATGCTCCTCTGCGAACATGCGGTGGTCAGTCGGTTTTAACTTCAACACATGGTTGACTCCAAAATAAGGCTGTGGTGAAATTGTGTACTGGTTTGGGAAGAAAAAGCCTCATATATATATATATATTAGACACAACATTATATGACATTATTACAATGATTTTAATCAAAAGAATCATGCATCTGTAGTAACCAAACACTTGAATTGCATGTGTGTCCGCATTTAATATAAATAGACTATTATTGTTTTAGATACAATTTATTTGCAAACCTTAGTTTTAAAAATTGCTTGAGCTCTGCTTTTTGACCCAATAATATGTAAATCATTAGATTCTAACAATCAAAACATGGCGTATTATTATTGGAATATTCATAATTCATGGCTTTGGTAACACTTTGTTTTAAGGCGATGTAGTTACACGTTACTTCATGTTCTCACTATAGTAATAACTAATAACAGAAAATTATTCATAATCACAAGTAACTAACCCTAAACCTAACCATAACTATAGTAAGTACATGTAGTTAATTAATATTATACTCAATACTTATTTGAGTACAATGTAACTACGTCACCTTAAAATGAAGTGTTCCCATTATATTTATGCTGTTGTTTTGCTTTAAGTTGTTTTGTGTAATGCTAGTAATTTTATATCATAGCTAATAGTTATGTTTAAAATGTTATGCATTTGAGAAAGTGTGTGATGCATAAAGTTGTGCCATTTATGCAATCAATACAAGTTACTTTACCATTGAGGGGGAAGTGGAAAATTGTTTGAACGAAATTTCTTCGAATCTTTTCAAATTGTATATTTCCATCTGACCCGAAACTTAACGTTATATACCGTACATCTAGTTTTTAGTCATGTTTCAGTCTGTCAAACCCAGATTTAAAACCAAAAACTCCCACATAACTTTCTCCGTGTTGAGTCGGTTGGTCGTTTAGTCACTGAATATCTCATATGGACGAGGTTTAAAGTGAGTTGTTCTGGAATAAGGCCATATCTCTGCCTTGGCATGTGGTTGAGTCTATTTTCTGCAACCCCCTCACTCCTTCCCAAGGGAAAATCCAGTGAGTAAAGGGGGATAAAATTAGAGGACAGGTATAAGTTTCCTTCCTGCCCTTTTTTCTTTTCTCGTGCATGTACTAATCTGTTGTGTTTCTTCTATAAGTTTCAGTTTCATATGCTTACTGCCATTTCTAGATTGAACTAGGAACCCTATTGAAAGTCTGTGGTGGGAGGCTAATTTGCCCCAATTCTCTCTCTTTTTTTTCCTCAGGTGCCCTTAATTTAATTGCGATTGCAGGTATTGCAATACCCTTTGGGCTGATCGTCTTTGCAGAAGATGTTCTGGCCTGTTGTACTGTTGCACTTGTCAAGTGTTATTGATTTACTTTGCCCCTGAGAAGAACTCTCTTGGCTCTCTAATTGCATGTTCATTTATGCCTTAATTTGTTTGAGCTAACCAGTCCGCGGAGATATTTATTCCTTATGTACCTTGTAAAAACGTCCTTTTATGGTGCAATCCTTCTGGAGGAGTGCTTGAGAAAACATTAGTGGAGGATGACAATATTGATTTATTTCCTGCACATGTGATTTCATTGTTGGTGGGTTATAAAAATAGACAAAGTATGAGCCCGCCCCCGGACAGGTGCCTTGAAAGTTTATTGTAGATGATTGCAGGGTTGAGTCTGTGAAGTACCTATTTGGGCTTTGCACAAATCTCTCCGCACAAATAAAGCCTTAAACTTGGATTACGCCGACCGTGAGGCGAGGCCGAGCGGAAAAGGTGCGCCTACGGGAAAATTTCCAGTGTGGAGTCATGCACCGGACCTCTCATAACTCCAGTGCTTTCGTAATCAGACACGTAATCTTGCAGGGTGATTGGATTTGAGATGACGCTGGAGTCCGAGTTGGTGCTACCACAACCATGTCTTTTTTTTTTTTTTTTTTTTTTCTGGCACACATACACATGCAGATCTCTTGTTTATTTTCCAGTAAGCTGCTTCAGTCTTTGGAGGCACTGTCTGCTGCAGTGTGCAATAGTTCACACTTCAATTGCAGCCTAACCTAGATTTCTGTAGCACTGCTTGTAAATAACCCTGGGGCTCTGTTCTGAGGGAGGGGGCTTTAAAGGCAGCGGGAAACGGCTCTCTAATGCAAGGCTGCGTACTATCGGCACTGTGATAAGACTTGCATCATCAGCAGAGGTGTGGAGCTGAGAAGAAGAAAGCTGAGAAATATCCATGTTGCCGCCTGGCACCGAGCAAATAGATTTCCCGTCTAATACCGTGCACTTCTGTAATATGCAGTAACATGCAGTCCCGCCGAGGAGACGTGCGTTCGCTTAATGAGTTAATGTTCTGCCGTAACGTCAGAATTGACCAGCTCTTTCGCTGAGAGGTTTGAAGTCGACAGGAAATCAAAACCTGACTGTGTTTACATTGTTAATACACGTTTTTGGTCTTATTGTCAACGATTTAGCGGTGCATGTTAATATCTTTCAGCTGATGTCAGTAAACCCATAAACGTTTCAATCATTTGTCTAATCAATTTGTTCAATTAAGTTATGACAACGTGTTTTTACATTGCTATCAACTTTTTTTATCATCAAGATTCAGTTTATTTATGTCAGTTTAATGTAATTTAAGTTGAAAATGACTTAAACGTTCAAGTTGACTGTACTTAAATTTAAGGCTGCAGCTTTTTTAGTTATTTTTTTTATATACAGTGTAGTTCATCTAAAAATTGGAGTTCTAGCATTTACTCATGTCATTGCAAACATGCATTGTTTTCTGCTGAATGCAAAGATATTTTGAAGAACAACTTTTGACCCCATTGACTGTCATTGTATAGATAACGTTTTTTCAAAATACCTCCTTTTGTGTTCAATCAATGAAGTGTACATTTATAATAGATTCATACAGATGTATCAGATATTGTCATTTTATTTCACAATAATTATTGTGATGTGATGTAGTTATTTTTGCTGGAAATAAGGTTGTTAATAAACCTTATTTCCATAAACGCATTTCTTTCTTTCAAATAGGGCCATTGCTCAGATGGTTTTTGAGTCTACAAGCTCTACATATAACGTTATCCTGCAGAACTGTAATGGTTCAGCTGTATAATTCGTATCGGCAAAACCAATTTTAGCAACAACAGCTTAACACTTTTTAAGAGAGAGATGGGAGAGAGTGGAAAAAGCAAAAATAGTACAGTGTTGGGAAAGGGAAAAAAAACAACAACCTTGTTTCATGTAGCTGTAATGCTGCAGCACAACTCAGGTGGAGACTTTCTGTAGAGTCAGAGGCCTTTAGACTTTAAGCTGCACTTTGACATTTTGGAAGAAAACAGCTTTGAGTACACCGTGCGACCTTCTCCTCCGCGTACCTTGAACACAAAGCAGCGATTTAAAAAATTGCATCTTTTCCTCGGCGGTCGACATGCCGAGTTCTTGTGGCGGCAAACGTGTTTTGATTTCTATGGACTCAATGGAGACGTCCTGGCCTGTGGTCTCGACAGAGGGAAAACAGGAAGGAAGATCTGTCTTACAGGGAAGACGGCGTGATTCACTAGCTCAGCATGCTGTAGAAACGCAAGTTTAATGTAGCATAGGATGTTAACGCGATGGCCTGGAGACTGAGACATGTTGTCAGCTCTGGATGGGAGAGACTGGGCAGATAAAGGCCACCTCGCACAGACGCGCTTAAATTACCTGCTTACAAATGCACTAATATTGATTTTTAAAGATGTTGTTTACATATTACCATGTCTGATGTTGTGTCTGGCTGATCGCTAACAGTTGGGGGTTGCGTCTAAGGATTTGAAAGGGAAAATGAAACATTGGGCTTGTTTAATGTTTGCATGCACCAATTTGTGACCAGCAGCCTTTTGGATGAAGGGAGGCTCTCTGTTTACCCCTACTGAGCCGCTGCTTTGAGGTGATCTTTGACTCCCACACAAATTGCCTGCTGTTTACCGAAGTGCGACTGTGTCTATCGTGATCTTTGCGAGAATGCTATAGGAGGGTAATTGTGGAGTTGAACTGCTACTACCTTCAGAACTAAACCTAGACTGGAGGAAACACTCACAGTTTGTTAACAGATTAGCACGGTAAACCGTAAAGAGCGAGGCTGGTTGTGGACTAGAGTGCCAGTTGTACTCAGACCAGCTACACATTCACAAAAGTGGGAGTCACGTGAACGCCTTAAGGCCTTGAAACGCCTACTTAAAGTTAGTGATTTACAATGTGCTGTTTAAACAATGATATATTAACCATTTATGATTTGGCCAGGACGTTGCATTTGAAGGCTAATTCAAGTTGAAACACAAATCTAGGCCTTAGTTTAACTAATCGCTTCTGGTGATCTTGGTCATGTGTACAAAGATCAAGGTATCTTATTTTAATTTACCCCCTCTACAGCTCTTTTATTCCTGTGAAGAACCAGGATTTCTATGTTCTTGGGAAAACGTTTTAAAAGTTTGCTTTCTAGACCTTGGAAAAACTCCATGGACATTTTTTAGTGTGTGTGTGTAAAGCTTTCATTGCTCATTAACGTCACCGTGAAGTTGCGCCCGACTTTTTTCCGAGTGAAATGGAATATTGCCTGAGGAAAAATAGGGGGCGTGGCTTGTACTTTTCATATTTTGATCAAAGATTATGAAGACAAAAAAAAAAAGTGAATCAAATGAATTATTCACCACAAGACTTGTAATGTGCACTAACAAAGTAAATGGGGGGTCGATTTTAATTTCATTCCTAATTAAAAATATTTTTTGTGATTATGCAAAATTGAGTGTGTGGGATTTATGTATTCTAGTTTATATTGTAATGTCATCCAGAGCGCCTACGATTCAGGTTGCGAGCCACTATATATTTTTGAGTTATTTCAAACTCTGAAGTGGTTTAACAGGTAGAAATTGCGAGAAAGTATATTTTTAAAAATCCATAACCAGCATTTCACAAATGAAAGTAAGAGTCATGGTAGTGCTGGGCGGTGTACCGGTTCATACCGAATACCAGTGTTTATTTTTGTTATGATATGAATTTTTAAAATACCGCAGTACCGGTGTATGTCGCTTTAATAACGATCGGAACGCGGCACGGCGCGGCGCGACACTGTTTGAGAGGGTCCTTTTTCACTGTTGCACTGTGGTGATGCATGTGTTACTAAGCATGACTTTGAAGGTGGATAGGTTAAACTATAATTGATAGCTGTCAAATTATATTACAGTGTTTCCCATACATTGGTTCACAATATCAACACAGCCTTTTGGAAAATCTATTTGTGGTTGGCATTGACATCGTTGAATAAACATGAGCACTGCACGTTTCAAAATCAAAACGCGGCGTGGGTGTTTTTATATGAATGTATCTGAAGTGAACTGACGGTCTTTAGAAAAGTTTCTTTGTTACGATTGAATCTTTCTTTATCTTTCCTGATAAAGCAGCGTTTATGAGCGTTGCTGCTTTGTGTACAGCTGTTACCGGGGAAACCGCTATTGCTGCTGCTCCTAAAGCGCCTCCTGCTGGCACCTTTTTGTAAACAGCCTTGCAAACCTGTATTAATACTAGTGTGGATTTTTTTTCTACAATATTCACTCATGACAGTAAAATAGGGCATTCTAAGTCAATCTACTGCAGTATTTCCTCTCTCACTCAGTGAAAAATGTTTTACACCCAGTCATGCTTGGAAAAAAAAATACCGTCATATACCATGAAACCGGTGTAATTTAGAAAAATACCGTGATGTGGATTTTTGGTCATACCACCCAGCACTTCAAGTATTGTTCTGGACAATGTGTGGCGAGTCGAAACGGTTGAGAACGACAGTAATAGAGTGGAAACACTTAGCCCACCGTTTTCAGTGGGTTGTCTTTATGGCGTGCAGAAATAGCACCCTTTACCGCCCTCGCGCAGTCTTAACACTCTTAGCTGGCCTACTCTGGAATATTCCTCTATGGTCTTTTGCTCATTATCAATTGCTGTTTTAACATTCAAACGTCCTTAGTGTAGGTCATTTGCTCTTTCTTCTCACGTTTAGAGACTATCTTCTCATTTACCTTCCTTTTTTGCAATGAATAAATCTTCTGTAGTAAATGCAAAATCAGACATATCTAAGAAAAAATGCTTTTGTTATCTTTGCAGAGCCTCTGTCTTCTGCTACCCCACTTCCGCCGCCAATTGAAATCAGTGCCGGCAATAAAGCAGGGGGTCTGATTAGAGTTTAAAATCCAGGCCGCGCTCTGCCCACTCCTTGTGAATCTTAAATCCGTCAATTTAATATTCCTTGAATGGCACTGGTGTGGAGCAGGGGGTGTTAATTTGTGGAATATCGCTTTAAGGAATCGGACCGAGTGCCTAGTGGATTTTTCTGTAAATCCACCTTCCCACAAATTTCACAAACAAAGCTTCTTCTGTTCTTTTGAAATAAACATGCAGCATGCACCAATAATTTTTCCCCTTTGTTTTATGACGCATTAGAGATGTTTGCTAATTATTAAACCTAACCCTAAGTATTAAACTCTGGGAATTGGGTCTAGTGCAGAAGCTAGGCTGTAATATGTGCCGACACAAGTCATTAGTTAGGCCTCATCTAACCCAGCAGTCCTTAAATCATTAAACGACTTGGACAGCAAACATCACACTGGCTAGCGTGCTTTTCACACTGGCTTTGGTGTCAAGATCTTGGCCTCTGATAATGTATGCTTTATAGAGGTGGTGGAAATGGGCCAGACCAGGTGTGTTTGACGCTGACAAACAATGTAACCTTCCAGCTGGTTCAAAACTTGCAGTGATGACCTAGTAAATACAGCAGAACCGCTGTGGAACTTGAGGAACGCATGAGTGTTATTTCTTACAAGTCAACACCACTGCCTGTCTTCACACTGCCTGGTGTCTGTGGAGACAATGATGGACATTGTCTTTATTATTTGAGACCCCCAGGCTCTTGAGTTATTTTATGTTGATGGATGTAAGTGCTCCCTCACACAGCATAAACTAAAACCCAACAATTTCTGATCCCAGTAGCTTGCCAAGGATGTATTCGCATTGTTCAGATTTTCAAATGTGTGTGTGAAGGTAGAAACCTTGGCAAGGTAAGGCTGCTTCAGGAATGCTTGTTCATGAGGAGAAATACAGTATTGCTTTGAGAGCATTTTCTCATTTATGAATGAAATGCAGAAAGTGGGTGGTTGGAAAAAAAGGATGGGACCGAAATAATGATGTTCTGTTTCTCCAAATAACAAAGATATAGATTTTTCTCATGTACTTTGAATGCACTTTTCTTTATTTAGTCAAGGATCTAGTTCAAGTTTTTTTTTTAAATTTCCATCATTTTAAACATCAGTCACTGTTGAATATTTTCCACCAACACACCACTTATGTTGGCTGTAGTTAAGTGTTTTTAATTTGTCCTTTGGTTACAGGGCTCAATTATTATTATTTTTCTTTCTGCTGGCCCTATCAGGCCATCAAATCTCAGGTCATCAATTTTCACCAATTTTAATCCCTACTAGTTCATTTTAAATGGTTCTGCAGTGTGACAAATTCATTTTTACAAATTACAAATAGGCTATTATATAGCCTAGGCTCTCAATTAATATAAGGTTATTAAAGCAGCATGAATAATTCTAAAATAATTGGCTTTAGATGGTGTAGCTTGTTAATGTAATATTTCATATTATATTAAATGGATGTTCACTTAATACTTTTGTTGGAAAACAATGGCATGTGGTGCAAAGCATTAGCATAGGCTACTTATTTATTTTTTTCAGCTAATTCTAACTAAATCACTCGTCATTCACACAAATATGACAAATCTTGTGTGAGTCTGCTAACATTGGCTTGGTGACTTTTAAATTGGCATAATTTAACAATACATTGTTAAAATGGCAGTTAGCATCTAGATTTTTAATGAATATTTGAATACTTGATTATTTTGTCTAACGGTGTAACGGATATTAGTTTATCCGTGATCTGTAAGGACCAGGCCCCACGGTTCGGCACGCATGTGATTTGCTGGTTAATTGCAAAGTTTAACCATCATAGAGTGAAAGTTTATAATTTGCACGTGTTTTGTCTTTCCAATTTACACATTCAAGCGATTTTAAACCATTTCAGTGCAAGAAGAGGCAAATGAGAACTCAATTCAGTACCTGCGCGCTGTTACCGCACACACTCGAAGCGTGACACACACCGATAGGTGCGTTTCCGATAGCACACAAACTTCAAATTAATTCCTCTTTGGTGTCTCCTTGCGCTTGAATGGACACATACACACAAAAAAAATTAAAATACCCATCTCTGCTAGTATTCTCGTAAGTGAATGTAAACAGTTGAGAAAGAAATTGGATGTGTATCATTACATTGGATCTGTGCGTTAGGTCTATAAACAACAGTAGCCTATAACCTGCTGCTCACTGTCATTAATGTTAATCAAACAAAACACAGCTTTTACTAAGATTAATCTATATTTAATTTATAAAGTGAAAACTACAGTGTTATTTTATATTTAATACATTTCTGTACCTGAATCCTACGGTTAAACATTGTCAGTCAAGTCAACAGAACATTATCAAATTGTAATGTTAAATTTCTTAAGTGTAAATTTAATTAAAAACAAAATCAATATCACATTATCACATTGATAAGATTTGTAAGGTAGGCTAAATCGCCAACAGCAGAATACATCAATATGTTTCTATATGCAAATTTTCCAAAATAAAAGTATAAACCCTTGCTCTGAATTTGCATGTTTTAATGTCCACACATTCTTGCTCATGAAATTAGTGGCATTATGTATTTTAAGTGTTGTTCAATACAACCATATGAATTTTATGAATATATTTTATGAACCAATTAGCCTTTTGTTTTATTAATTTAAGCCATTTTAAAGGCTATTTTTCACTTCGGTTCATATTATTATTATTATTATTATTATTATTATTTTTTTTTTTTTTTATTACTTTTTTTTGTTTTTTGTTTTGTAAAAAAAAAAAAGACCAATTACCAAAATAATTGATCGATTACTCAGTTACAAAAATAATTGTTAGTGACAGCCCTACAATGAATGCATAAATGAGTCTGAAAGCAGTTTGAGCTGATTTCATTCCAAAAATCTGTGGAAAAGTATTTGTGATTCCAACACAGTGGCACCCTTCTGTCATCAATGTAATGAAGAAAAGTCATTTGGTACAGTGGATTAGTTATTTTTATGCAAATGTTTCATCTGAAACTACAGCTCTCTTTAAGCGTATGACAAGAAGAATAGGATCACTGGGGGTTCTCATCCAAAAAGAGTCTCTCAATGTGATTATTTTTTCGTATTTGGCTTCTCTGTGTTTTTGTAATATTTCCGTGTATTTGATTTATGTGGCTTATATTCGAGAGAATGTTTTCCACAACAAAAATCTATGAGATCTTCGACTGCTGTACAGTCTTCTCAAGTATCACGGATATAGGAATATCTCTCAGCACAGTCTTATCAGTGATTTTCCCCCTGTTTTGTGTCCTTATCCGCAGGGTACAGTTCCAGCCTTCCCGGTTTCATAACAAACAGAACATATCCTCGAGAGTTATTGTCTAACCCAAACCCACGTGTATCTCAGCATCTATGTTAAATACACAGTTGGGTTGTTGATGTCTACTGTGAGGTGTTTATTGACACAGACCATTGATCTAAGACACTTTGTGTTAAACAAGTGAGTGGTTATGTCTCTCAGGCCATCTGTTGCCCTTCTGTTTTGGGTTAAGGGCACTACTTGCCACTTTTGCCACGTTGAGTCCGTTTACTGTTAGGAAAAACAGTGGCTTTGATCAGTTCTTGCCATCAAAGTTGCAGCAAGTAAAAAATGGTTCCTTGCAATTTGCTGTACCGTCGTTTGTTCTGAACAAACATTGATCTTCTTTGAAGAGCTCTCCTTTGGTTACATCTTAAATGTGCTAGAAAAACAAGCACGTTTCTGTTGTGTGTATAAGCAGGCCAGTTCGGTGGCTTTATAGGTTCAAAGAACAGAAATGCTGATTGTAATGGGCGCCGAATGCCATTGGTGGCCCCTTGAGAGTTGTCCTTGATTTTCACACATTAGTAAAGTCCAGCACCCCCTCCTCCTCCTATTCCTCATGTCTGCCATCCCGTCATCCCTCCTGCCGTCCATATCCGTGTGCTGAATGTAACAGTCCCAGCTTTCCACGGCTTCAGCTCAGCACCTTGTGACCTTGCAGCTCATTCACAGATATTGCAGATTCACTCCCTCCCTTTGCTGCCAAGTGGCGTTAAGGCCGGTGTGTGTGTGTGTGTGTGTGTGTGAAGGAGGGCCATCTGGCCGTCTTACGTTTTCAGACGTGATATTCTGAATCCTGAATGATATTTTAAATGCTGATAAATTCATAGGGTAGGACATGTGTGTTTTGGTCTTTCTTCTGCCTGAAATAATAGCCGTATCATTGTTTCTTATGTCCTTGAACTGGATTTTTTTTTGCTGTATCTAATTTAATTTCTCTCCCTAGCCCCCAACGCCCTTTTTTTTTTTTTTTGGTCAGTTTAGCATATCGCCATTTCCGATTCATTAGGGCAGGTGATTTGGTTCTCATACCTTTTGGTTCATCATTCACAGAGCAGTTTTATCCTTTTTATGTTTTTGTGCTGATAAGGTTTTTCTGGTGCTATTTTGATTTGACCATGTAGAAACCATGTGTTTCTGTGTGCTTTTGTTGCTTACAGCTTTCTCAGTGATAAAAAGTAATGATTTTAGCAACAATAACACTTTGTCTGGGTGGCTAAAGATAATATGCCATGCGTTACATAAATTTTAACCAACAGGTTAACATCCCGGCATGATGACTGTTTACTTGTCTTATAATATTTGAAATTTATATTAGTTAGGCTACTAGTTCTTGCTGTGGTATAAACATTGGAATCTAGTATTGTGAAATTTCACTGGTATCTGAAATTTGGTGGCATAACCTTATTTATTAAGGTTGCATGGTTCAAGCACATCGAAAACAATAACTAATTAAATGTATTTATGTATTACTTTGTGGTGGGGCCAGTGAAAATTTTGTCTGGGCAAGTAAAAATGTACGCACTGTAGAAAAAATCCTTAGCGTTGAGCCCTGAAAACATTTGAAAAAATATTATTTATTGGTTTATTATTGATTGAATAATCTGAAAATAATCAAAGTTATTCAGAATTTTTATTTTATTTAACCTGCTAATTGGAAAAATAATTGATAGATTAATAATTGATTTGTAAAATTTGCCTTAAAAATCAGTCCACCCTACATGTTATATTTACAGATTGATGAAAATAATAAAAAAATGGTTTGCAAACAATTTAATGTTGACTTTTTAGAGGTAAGCTTGTCATCATTGTATATCTACCATGGTAAGTTTCCAAGAGGAGGAAATTAAATCAATCCCTGCAATCACGAATTGTGCCAGGAATTCAAGGGCTGCCGTCCTAGCAGTTGGGTGTATCTCTTGAGTGTTTTTGGGTCAGGATGGTGTCCTGGTACATGTTAAGAGCCTGGGGGTTCCCAGCTGTCACTGGTGTCCTTTACCAACTGGCCCCAATTGTCTATCTGCTCCAATATTGTTTTTGTTTTTTTACTGGTGGTCCTTAACAAGAATCTGATCTGCCCCTAAAGAGCAACTGCCTGACAACCAGCCGTTTTAGATCCCAGAGGACCCTCCATGGTTTACTCTTTTCTATGTGGGAATTCTGTCAAGATGGTCATTTTTGGCAATCAGAGTTGAGTAAAGCTCTAATCAGACATGATTGTAAAGGTCTCCCTATAGAGGCCCCTCTTGCCCTATGTGATTTTCATTTAATGAAGCAAATGTCATTTATTTTCCAAAATTCAAAGACTTCAAGTTGCAGTCTTATCCCAGTGTGTCAAGCTCTTCTCCGAAATGACTGGGTCTGGATCACCCGAGGACAATCATTTCAATAATTGAATCAATTGGACAGCTACTCGCCAGTTGCGGGCCGATCTCGATCACGCGACACCATTACTACACAGTGCTGGGAGATCAGTGTAGAAACCCATTTAATTCGACTCAGAATTAATAACATCGCTGCGAGATCCAGTGAGAAACATTCAGATTTGGATTCAGAGTTCTCTGTTATAAACCATAGATATCAGATCTAACAGCGCTGACGTGAAAACCAGTTGTGCCATGAATGAACAAGTTATAGAAGGAACAAAAGGGAACTGGAGCGCTACTGAAATCCCTTATATCCTCCGGTGCTCTTGGAAGGGTTGTAATAATTGAAAAAAACGTAGGAAATAATCCAAGTCCAGGCACTCAGTAGATACAAAAAGTAATACAAAACACTTTATTAGAGGGCTAAAAAAATGTAAAAAACACCAACATTTTACATGTTTTTTACATTTTTTTTAGCCCTCTAATAAAGTGTTTTGTATTACTTTTTGTATCTACTGAGTGCCTGGACTTGGATTATTTCCTACGTTTTTTTCAAGTTATAGAAGGCTTTGAGTCCACAAATCAGCGACATTTACCATGGATTTAATGTAGTAACACTAACCGTAGCTATGGCATTGTGACAGAAATAGGCAAACGCTTACTAGCCTACACTACACTACTTCAAAACTATAATATCCTGTTTAAATGTTGTTTTTAATGTGATGCACCAAAAAAAAAGGTGAATCCTTCAAAGATTGTCCCCATTTATAAAACTAAAAGTTACAAGATGTAGGAAAACTCACACTTACTTCATGAGAGCTTTATGCTGAAAAAAGCAGACATCATCCTCTGACCCACAAATTCCGAGGATATGAGAAGTATAACTTTTAATTAACAATTAACAATTAATTTTGTTGCTTTGCAGATTTTACAGGCAACAGAGGAAGCTTTAAAATGAAGCACAGTCAGACTGTTCACAAGCCGTACTGCCATCTGACAGAAATAGCTGACGACTGACTTTACCGAGTTTTAATCAATGTGAACATGCGTTCCTTCTCGTTTGGGAAAGCGGCGCAATTCCCTAAATTGTTTCTCACGATTCATTTTAGCTTGTCATCAAATTAAAAACACATTAGAGAGGTGTATAGCACCGCTACCCTGGCTTTTTTCACATCTTAAGCACTGAGGCATCAAACGCTGCTTTCCATGCAAGATACGAGCAGAAAAATCAAGTTATGTCAATCCATGCATGTCGCTATTATACGACAGCATTGTTTTCAAGCTTCTAGCGCGTTCATCGTTTATTAACACGATAAGAGAATGTGGGGGTGTACATAATTGCGACATAATCCATTTAAGAGCCTGGTTTTTAAAAACATATTTTGCAGTGTCCTACAGGTTGGGCGTTGAAACCCCAGATAGAGTCACTGCAATAAGCCGGAGGCACTAAAGACTCCCATTGTTGTAGGCATGCATGTGGGGTCAATATGTCTTCCACACCCTTTTCTCAAAGTATCGGGATGCTGACAGGTCGTCCGGTTCATGTTTGCTCTCCAAGCATGTTTGGACCGGTGTTTTTGTGAGGGCACTTTCCTCTAAAAAGGACCCTGGGTGTGATGGTCCACCCCCAGCTGCTGTAGGCCTGCTGATGGCTTTTTATACGTTTTGTTTGTTTTAATATGGATTTACCCCATACTGCTCTTTCCTGTTGTGGACCACAAAGGCTCACCCAGACTCACTCATGCATCTCATGAATTAAATTGTTAAGGGACATAACATGGCCGCTGCTCATGGCGTGCCTACACACTAGCGTCTGCATTAAAAAACTCTGCAATTTCATTGATTTTGATTTCTGGGGATTGAGACTCACAAGGACATAGAATAAAAATGAAGTAGGTCAGCATGCAACTGGTAGTTGCCCAGTAACCGTGTTTCCACTGTCGGGCCAGTGCGAGCCAGGGGTTTAAACGGGCCGTGCCGGGCTAATCACCTCGGGCCTGTAGCACCGGGCCCAAAATCTGCTGCGCTTCCACTGTCGGGCCAGAAGCTCCACAGCGCTTCACTAAAACATGCCCGTAACATTTATTTGATTTATTTATTTATTTATTATTAGGATCCCCATTAGCTGATGCAACAAAATGCATCCGCTACTCTTCCTGGGGTCCACACAAAAAACACATAACACGAAAAAAAAAAAAAAAAAAAAACGCACTACATAATCAATACACAAATTAACATATTACCAAACATACACAATCAATGCACAATCATCCACTGAAACAACAAATTCTCATGAAATACAAATATACATATATACATGCATACACACACACACACACACACACACACACAAAAAATCCTTTATTTGTTTTTTAAAACCAATATTATTTTGAGTTTTAACAATATGACCTGGAAGAGAGTTCCATTCAACCATAGCTCTATACAACACTGTACGTTGTTTTGAGTTTGTTCTGGATTTTGGAATAATATATTTACCAATGACGGCATGCCTCGTGGGATATGTATGTACATTAGAACTCAGAGTAAGTTGCCTATACAGACAGTCAGGAGTTTTCCATACATTCATTTTATTTATAAAGCCAAGAAGTGATGCTTTTAACCTCCCATCAACCGTTAACCAGAAGAGTTTGCCGTGCATTTTGTTAACATTAGCCCTTATTGTACAACTAAGGGCTAAGCGAGCAGCTCTATTCTGAACCCTCTGTAACATTCCTCTCTGGAACAACGTCACACTAACACATCATTTCACCAACAAATGGAAGTTTTATCAGAAAACTAATCAGAAAGAAATCACTGGAAACGGCGTGATCGCAAAATAAACATGATAAAAGCGACCGTTTGATGGCATTTTTGTTGTTTACTTGAATATTTAAAACTCAAGCATCGATGTTTTACCACAGGTTTACAATAAAAAGTGGTAGGCCTACATTGATCATGATGAATGAATTTGTGTCAAAATTGCACATTAGTCACACAGAAATAGTGGTTTAGCCTACCGTTAGGTCTATTTCACAAAAGAAAGAGGACACACTTACTTATTCAGTTGCGTCCGTTTCTTTTCATTCAGTAGTTACAGGTATTTACATCACATACATGCCACCAAAAATACGACCTGAGGAGCTTTAGCACTCTCTCCCAGTAGGCTACAGTTATATTTTCAGTCAGAGAAACACAGGAAGCTCCCGAAAAGTTGTTTTATTAGTCCGGTATAAAGAGACGAGACGTAGGCTACTGACAGATAAAATAAAAACATGATTGTGATAGCCTTTATGATTTGTCTGATTTCTTCAAGCGTTCATACCATGTTTACTATGGTAATGGCTAGCATGCATAGTCTTTTGCATCGCGTATAAATATTTCTACGGTGATCAGAATCCACATCGGATGATCACAAACAGAAGGCATTCAAACATGATTATAAATTATTGTAAATTATTTTACAAGTCTTTAATGCTGACAGAATCATCCAGCGTCCCAGCATTGAATAATGGAAATTAATCAAATTATGCAATAAAATACAAATATGTTACATTTAAAAGTGAATATAACCTATTTTTAGGGATGCACGATGTATCAGCCACCATATCGGTGTTGGCCGATATATTAAATTTGATAAATAATGGATTGTTTCCTTCAGCTTGGACACTTCAGATGTGCACTGTTCACCATTATGGTTTTGAATTGCTTGAAATATGATTAGAATCTCTTGAAAAAAAAGGAAAATATAGTATAGTCCAAATAGGCTACAGACATGGCTTTTAATGGTGAGACTTTACTTTTGTTTTTGTAACCAGGCTCTCAAAAATTATATAAAAATTTTGATTTATCAACCCATATTTATCGGCTTTCAAATATAAAGAATTATCAGTATCAGCCAAAACTTTTCATATCAGTGCATCCCTACTTACTTTTGTCTAGTCATCCTCCCTTGTAAAATATTAAATATTTATCAGTGAAATTACTTTTTAAAATTCCTTTGAAATCATTCTTTATAATTGTAGATCCATATTAAATGCTTTATATATCATTATCTGCTAATGAGCAATTGTAGAAGTCATCAATTACTGGTTTAAAGGTGTGGTTGTGTAAACCCTGACTGTCCTTTTTAAATATACTGAAACTTTAATCGCTTCAGTCAAATGAGGGGACGAATTTCTATTTATATCATTAACTGTCTTTGCTCATGTAAACTGGCCAGAGTCTTTGAGCATTGGCGACTTTTATCCTGTTGCCAGGGTCGGCTTGGTTTTCCAGTCGTGAATGACTTCTTTAGCCAGCCTCTATCTCCTTTTCCTCGTGCCCTGCAGTTGCCATTAATAGAAGGCTCAGCTATGTCAGAGTAGGGTGGGGAAGGAGTACAGTGCGAAGTGGAGAAGGTCAGCTTTGAGCTGACCAGGGCTTAGGCAAAAGCAAGCCTGATTGGCTCCTGGAGGTTTTCCAGGGCCTGCGGACAGCCAGGCTGACTGCTCACACATACAGCGTCCTATTGATGGCACTGTATCGGAGTCATTAATCACCGCAGTCAGTCTCTTCAGGGAGAGGCCCGCACTCCGTTACTCAATCGCCAAATGAGGAGTGTGGTTATAACCTCTGACCCTGCTGAGGGTGCATACCACACTATAATGGGAAAGACTACGGAGTACTGCTGAGGGACTCCAAACTAATACTATGACAGTGAGAGCATTTTACTGTTTTGGCAGTACTTTCGGTTGGTAGTTATTTAAAGTCATGGCGTCAAGTGGCTTGCCGACACCAGTGAGGAAAATACAGACATGCAGTATGAATTGACCTAAGTGAGCTGTTGCCGATGGCGTGTAATGTAATTTGTGATAAGATATACTTTGTCTCCATCTCTATATCTCTTTATCTCTCGCTCTCTGTGTTTAATATTTCATGAATACTTTCCCAAATCAGAAATGAATAAAAAAATCAAGAGGGTGGCTGGTGCACACCTTTCTCCTCAAGTTTATTTGCGTTTTAGCACAAACAAGAAATGGACAACATAAATTCATGGCAGTTTACTCTCCCTGCTTGTTTATAAAAAATAAAAATAAAAAAAAAGTTTATTTAGCTTGAATAAAATTCCTGTTTGAGATCACCTTGCCTGTGGTCATATTCTCAGTTCTCAGCTTGCAGCATTTTAATTTGTATATTGTACAGGCTCTAGTTTTAAAATCCTGCAAAATAAACCTGACATTACCTTGTACGTCAGGTTACTGGGTTTTCAGTCGCTGATGTGTATAATATTCTTCAGATCTCTTGTGGTGCATTTATATTTTAGTTGAGAGCTGTGAGCATTGGTAAATTTGTTTTTATGATATCAACAGTGAATTCTCTACTTGTTCTGAGGGTTGGGGAAAAAAGGTGTATGGGACTAGTCCGTCCAATTACATCCCAAAATTCAACTATGTATTGTATTTGTGTAGTTACATTTTTGCCTAAACTAAGGCGGTCTGTCTAAAGACATTACATTTTATAATTTGATTAAAAAAAAAATTAAAAAAAAGATTATAAAAAAAGTGTGCTGTTGGAATTATCCAACAAGGCACCTTTGCAGGATTCCAGTCTGAGACTAAAACGTAGGCTCAAAAATATTAATTTGCAAGTGATACTTTTGCTGAGATCGCCACTGGTGGCAATAAAAATTAACATGTTGTGGTTAATAAATTGCGTGCCTTTTTACAAGCATGTTCTGTGATGAGTAGCCCTTCACGTCTTCTGTTGTGTTGACGTGATGAAATGAGATGACGCGCAGCAAAGTTGCGGTGGAAAAAATATCACTGAGTTCTACCTCACTGAGCGCCAAAATATGCACAGGGACGTGGATCAGCTTTCAGCGTCAGAAATGCATGTCAAACCAAAAAATATCTGGCTTTTTCAAACCCCTCATCTCTATCGAGCAGTGACGCTGATGGCTGTGCCAGCATGAGAGAGAAAACGACGGAGACGTGTCAATGAAAGAGCATGCAAGTACTGTAAAAGTGCAGGAAGAGTGTGTCTATTTTGTGCACACAACATGGATAAACTACAACAGATAAACATGTCAGCTGTGTGGACATGGACTAATCGTTAACAATTCTCGGTTTTAATTTATACTAATATGGATTCTTATTCTCAATATCTTTTAATCTTTGCAGTTTTCTTTTACTGCATGAACTTCACATTGTTTTTAGCAGAGCCATCCATAATCGCAGTAAGGTTTGTACTTAATTGTCACCTTTAATGTGTTTGTTAATTGTAGTAAACAATTAAACTTTCAGCTTTCAAATTCTGTAAATTTTATATAGAAATATAAGTAATAAATGTCGTTTTGGTGCTCTTTGTGGCTTGAAAGATCGAGCTTGTATAAAACAGCTTGAGAACAATCATGTTACGTAACGTCAGATTTACCTCAGAAAAGCCATTCAATGCTCATAACCTCATTAGTCAGACAAATAACTATAGAAATGGTAATTTTGCTAAAAATAGATTGGGTGTTTGCAAGACATACAACAATGTTTATAGGATGCGTTATGAGGAGTCCAAACTGTACT
This sequence comes from Abramis brama, assembly GCF_963993115.1. Classification (NCBI taxonomy): domain Eukaryota; kingdom Metazoa; phylum Chordata; class Actinopteri; order Cypriniformes; family Leuciscidae; genus Abramis; species Abramis brama. The sequence continues at coordinate 10,092,836 of NC_139968.1, read as the reverse complement.
TTTGGATGCTGGCATTATTATGGTCAGCGACACTGGCTCAGATTCTGTGTGAAGAACAAATCTTTGTGACGATGTTCTCAAGTTGGAAAAGCAATTCAGTTCCTACTTTAAGTGAATCTTTGTTTCCCAGGACATCCACAAGATGGATGAAAATGCTGATGCTGTAAAAGGAGGGCAGACGTGACAACGCATGAAAATATAAGAGCACGTTTATTCTTTTGTGCACTTAAATAATAATTTGGCACCTATCTTCCCTTATAGGAGCCAATGGCTGCTTAATTGTGTATTTTTCATTTCTTTTATGTCTGGAGCCCTGTCTTGGCTGCAAGTAAACATTGGTCTCTTGCATCATCTGGAATGCGTGACTCAATCCTTTCTTTTATAAGCTTGTCCAATAGCATGGGCCCCTGGGGGTGATGGACAAGGGGCGTCACCATGGTACCAGGGCAAAGGGCGCTCTTCCCCCTTTGCCAACTGAACTGTTGTCTGCAAACCTATTACTGCTTGCCTTCTCCCCCAACCTATATACATCCCTGTCAAATCCTAATCTCCCGGAGCATCCAGTGGACTGTTTCAGGCCTCCAACACAATGGCCCTCTGTAGTTTTGCTGGCGTGTAGGGACTGGCCTTCGTGATTCTCTCTTTTTTTTCCCCACGCATGAAGTGATTTCCATTTTGTCTTTAGAACAGAATGGCCCATTTCAAAGACTTCTCAGGTCATTTTGACTGCTGAAAGGGTCCGAGTCCATTGCCGGTGAGTCTGGCGGCAGGGTTCCTGTGACCAGTGCAGCTTCTTGTGCCGGGCTGATCAAGGGAGGAATTCTGTGATGGGCCCCTTTTTCCACCTTTTAGAGATCAGCCCGCCATTCCTGAGAGCTGAAAGGGCGTCTTTATCCGCAACCGGAGATGAGGTTTAAGTTCTTTCATGTACCTGCCAATTTCATCTGGCTCTTTGTGAATGCTCAATGGTGGGACTGTAGTGGGAAAGTGCGGAAAGCTGAAGAGGGTCATGCTACTGACTGTACCTCCAGCCATACCTGTCAGGATAAATGATGTGCGATAAGACTTCAGGCATTCTGCAGATTTCTAATCCAAGTCTTAAAAAAAAAAAACCTTGTCAAAAGGTGGCAGGGTTTTCAGCAGGAGTTCTCGTCTTTAATCAGCAGTTCATGTCAAGTAAGATTGACTTAAGTTTAAAACAGTAGGATTGGTGGCTTTTTTATTTTAATTTTATTTTTTTGCATCGAAGGCATTTGTTTGGCAGGTTTTACAAACCAGCGTGTGTGTGTGATAGAGCCTGTGGTCTATGTAATGAGGTACATCAGCAGTCATTATAGATTATCCACTGGCATAATGAAAGTTCCTATTGGAAACTAACAAGTCAGGGACTTCAGTGACTTTTTCCAAATGGCTCTGAACCTGAGAGCAAGCACAAATTAGAATCAGACACTAAATCCCAATGATTATATTTGTGGTGACTTGAAATGAATAGCTTATCGAACTGAATGAATCTGATGTGAACTTAATTTTATCTGAAAATCTATGGAGGGAGCGTCTCGGCAGTTTGTCGGCCATTGATGATCCTTGGCCTACACACTGTTGAGTAAAAATATGAAATGTTTTGTTAAACATTCCCTGAAGTTCTTGCTCGTAACCCAAAAACACACCTTATGTTCTATCTCCACAACACAATGTTATTGCTCTCAGTAGAATCCATGTTTTTCTGTCAACCATGTGTCTTTGATTTTCATTTGATGTCTTTTTAAACATTCGAGGACTGTTTTGTCGGCGTCTGGTTGAGACCGCAAAACAAACCTGACTTTGAAAATGGTTGTTGATTATTTGGACTTTGTTATAGGAGCAACTTTCCTGCTGGCTTTCAGAATGAATCTCCAAAAGATAGTGAGTTGGACGTACAGTGTTGTTGTTTGGGAGTCTTCTGAAGAAGCTCCTCTCGAACCCCCACCGAACACAGGGAGCGTGAGAGACCGCCCCATCCCTCTCCTATCCGCTTCCCTCGTTCATAGGTTGGACACGAGGACTCAAGAGCAGTTCTCGGGGGAAATCAGCTGCATTGTATGGAGCTGCTCCCTCTTCAAATGCATAAAAATCTCCAGCCCACCCTGCACTAAACCCATCCCTCTTTTCACCGCAGGCTTTTTCTCCTTCCTCTCGGAGTGAAAGACCTGCATGAATAACAAACCTCTAGAGTGTAGAGCTCTCCCCTCCCCATGGGACAATTCAGATGGTGTGCATTCCTCTGAAGTGTTTAAACCGGTCGGTCGCTATGCACTGACCCCCTGTCTCCGACCATTTCTGTCAACACTCATGGAGCAGGTTACTCTTCCAGAGCTGGGTGTTTTTTCAGGGACATGTTCGGTGATGAATGAGGCAGAACGGGAATGAAAAGCACAGTGTGAGAGGAAAAAAGAGAGAGAAAGCTGTGAATGGTAATCAGATTAGTCTTGATCCACCTGTGTATGTGTGCTTGTGGGTAAGCAAGCAGTGCGAAACATCAGCACTGGCAGAGACCGAAGATCTGGCTTATACCATTAACCTAAAGTGATTTACGGCACCGCCATGATACGTCACTTATTAGATACCTTGATCGGTATTTGAAATGGGATCTAATTGACTAATCGATTAATCAATCAACATAATAGTAAGGTCGACAAGTTTATCTCGCACATCTTTTTGCATCCCGACAAGGTACAAAAATAGCTTTGATAATGCGTTGCAAGTCCTCTGACTTTGTTTTAGTCTGCTGCATCTGGTTGTTTTCAAACGCAAGAATGTGTCTTATGTAAATGCCCCTTCAGAAACTGAGGGTCAGTTAATCCTGAAATATAGGTCAGGTAAACCCTAAAAAATTTAGTTTTGCACATCTCTAGCTTTTACCATTAAGCCATTTCAGGCTGTTTGTGACGCCAACATGATATATCACTCTTAAGTTGCATTGGTCAGACATGTCAGTGTTGTCTTTTGCTATTGAAATGCTTGTTAATGAATTCCTCTCTTTCTATTTCTCAACACAGGTCTTAAAGGCTGCCCCTTAACTATGGGATTTCAAAACTACTGAGGGCACTTTCACAAAAGGAGGGAAAAGAGGCGTAATCGAGAACAAAAGGAGAGGATTGAGCTTTTGAAAAGAGGATCAGTTCTTTCGGACTCTGTGGGGTGCATGCTGCCCCCTCAACTGGACATCCTCTTTTGTGCGAGAGAAAATAAAAGCAGGCATGCGCAATAAACTGAAAGAGTTCTGGGATGGGGGACGCCCCATGCTGGGGCAGAGAGACAGGACTCTTGTGGTGCTGCTGATCGCAATGGTGCTGACAGTAACGGAAGTGCGGGCTTCCTGGGATCAGAACCCAATGGAAGTTCTAGGCGATGTAAGGCAGCTGGAGGCGTCTATGCACTCGGCGGTCTTGTCGGACCTACGCGAGGCAGAAGCAGCGGTTGTGTCCGTGTCGCAGCCCAGCGGCTTCCCAGACTCCTCAGCGGTGGTGGGCAGGGTGTTCCAAATGCGTGTGCCCATCAAAGCGAAGGACTCCAGGGTCACAGTAAAGGTGAGTTTCTCTTCCTTTAATGGCCTGCATGGCATCCTTAAACATGTGTTGCAAATGTATGCAAACAAATCTGTCCTCTGGTGCTCAGCGGATCGTCCCTGGCATATCACAAATGTGGATAGCTCCACATCAACACTCCCCAGCCAATGTACTCAGTCGTGACTTTGCCCCAAGCACTGCTCAAATCTTATTCTACGCTTTCCTTATGACTGATGGACCATAAAATGTGTTGGTCCCTGTAATAATGCAATGCTACTTGGAAACATGTGGTCTGCATGCTTTATGGCATAGAGCTCTCTGGGAACTGCGAGCATGGGGTGCACTTTACATATAGATCAACAGCATAAACAAATTTTAGTTCACTAATATATCTATTTTTTCTATCTGTTACAATTTATTTTGTGTTACTGTTGGTGTTACAATTGGTTATCTGTATAAACCCCAACAAGGTGTGTTTATCTTCTGTCAGCTGGCATGTCTTGCTTTCTGAAAACCAATCAATGCACTAATGGTACAAACACAATACAGCCCTGACCAGGCATCTTTTGTTGACCACCCAACAGTTGATGAGACATTTTTAACCAACCAGTCCATGTCAACTGTTGTTAAAAGCGTGACCCCTGTCTGAATCTGTTCATTGTGTTTCTCTGTCCCGCCTAAATGTTGGGCGGCTCTCCCAGGCCTTCTGTGTAATCCTACATTCACTGGATCATTTCTGCCCTGTCAAGCGCATTTTTTAAGTTGAAACCACAAACCCCTTTGTTCACTTTCGGAAAATCTGTCTTGACAGCTGTGCCAAAGAATCTAACGCCCAACAGTTAAAGCTGCCTACAGCTGTTCCCTTCCATAGCCATTCAGACCTGTCCAGACCAATAGCCTACGATGAACTTCCCCTTCCTTAAGAGCATTTAGAATCTGCTTTGCAAGCTATAAATAATTTTGAAGTCTCAGAAAAAGTAGAGAGCCAGGACAAAAATGAATTATAACTACAGAGCTGTGTTTTACTACTTGGAGTGGTGGTACGTGCAAAACTTGCCACTACAATGGTAGAGTGTTGAAGATTATCAGAGACTAGTTATGAGTTTGCTAGGTAGTTGCTTAATGGCTCAGAAATAGATAGGGACGCACCGATCCAATACTCTGTAACCGAATTGCCTCTGCTGCCTTTTTTCCATTTTATAAAGCATGCGCACAGTAACTGGAATTTACTGGTAACCTGTCATATCTATCAGATCTTGTTGCCCCATTGAAAAGCTATATAGGCTATATTAAAATAAATGTATAAAGTATATAAATATACCAAGGTTTTATATAAATTGTGCAACCAAGATTTTTTTCTAAAATTACTTTTGCTGTTAAATATTTTGTCGTAATATATAATTGCATATATTCATTTGTTGTTTTTCACTATAATAAAGTAGTGTATTTAGTGGACTGGGTTAAAATTGATCATCAGTTCTACATATAGATGTATAGGTATAGCACTGGTATTTCGATCAGTTATGAAAAAGATCGGTGCATCGATAAGAGATGGATAGATAGATAGATAGATAGATAGATAGATAGATAGATAGATAGATAGATAGATAGATAGATAGATAGATAGATAGATAGATAGATAGATAGATAGAGCTTCAATATAAATTTATAACAGATTTGTATCTTTTGCCAAAGGAAAAGTTTGTTTGCCCACTTTCTGTAATTAAGCATCCATATATTTATTTGTATACAATTGGTTTATTACAATATATTATAGAAAAATATTGTCACTGTATTTAGTATTATGTATTTTTTTTTTTTGGTAAATAAATAAACATTTAATTAATATCTTAAGTGAACATGTTAACTAATGACAGCCCTTCCTTTTTTTGTCCATTCTCTGAAATTTTTAGCCCCCCCCACATTTTAACATCTTATTTGATTTGCTAATTTTTTCTTATAGCATGATTAGTGTATAGTATTGCAGTTGGTCTTTGCTGCTAATTCTATAGTATCTTAAGTCTGTCATGTCCAAAGCTTTCTCTTCACACCAGACCCATCAGCATGATTTCCACGAAATACTTGGACCCTCAGATATTCATAAATAACCTACTGTGCAAAAGATCCTTTTGAAGTTACTGACCTACTTCATGCTTTTAAATTTCTAGCCTCCATTTTATCAAAAGGAACCAAGGGGATATGCTTAAAAGAGAGAAAAGCTAAGCTCATCTTAAAAACATCCCTTTGTGCTTTTTTTTATTTTTTATTTGTGTTCAAAACAGGACAAAGCTCTAGTCTTTAAATGCCAAAGCCAGTTGACGAATGCTCAATCATCTCGATAAATAGAGGCGGCTGTTATAGTTGCTGGTAAATTCGTTTATGTTTAACGAAGGAAACTGCGAGCTTCTCTCTCCCTTGTCCTTTCATTTCTCTGAATTCCTCTCCTCCTGCTCCTCCACTTCTCGTCCGTGATGGCAGGATTCTTCGTATTCTCCCCAGCCCCTCCCTTTTTCAGCACAAAGACTGGCACTGAAACCTAATTAGCCTCAGCAGTGAGGCAGTGGAAAAGTTGTATTCCTGCAGCTGATAATAAAATGGCTTTGGAAATATGAGTCACTTTATGTTGACTGGGAGATGTATGTAACTCTAGATTGCTCCGTTTGGGTCTTGTGGATGCATATTCAGGTTTATTTGTTATGATACTGTCTGCATAGCAACCAGCTTTTGCGGTGCCAGTGTCATTGCAGTCTAGAATTACTCTGCCGCACCACTGCCCTTTCAAAGTCTTTATGCAGTCTCGACAAGTCTTTCCTTTTCAGAGAAAAAGGACCTATAATTCCTCATTTTAGGTGGGTTTGGAAACAAAGGGAGCAAAACGCAGCCCTCGGCTTGTGTGAATGAATCGACAGAGGAACCTGCCATGCCGTTCCTGTTATGTCCACTAGAGGGCAGTTACGGGTTGACTATTTAAGTGTCCTTGAATGTTCTCCTTGTGATTGTTTCAGGAAATGGAGCTCTGTGGATTTATACCATAAATAAGCCCCTCTTTTAGTAGCCTATTTATCCCTCGTTACTCAGGCTCCTTATTTTGCAGAAGTCCTTTTTTAAAATAGGTCCTATGCTGAATTCAGATGTCGAGTTTCTGCATGTACCCATCTCCACCTGTCTGCCACAATGACACAGCCCAAGGAGCTGTAATTTTCCCTCTTTCATAATGTGACCGTGTTTCGATACCGATCCACGTTGAAGAATGCTGCTTGCCATTCATGAGTTTTATCTTCACGGCCCATTTTTGTATTTTTTTCCCCTCTGCACATTTACTGTTTTCTCCTTTGTTCATGCTTGTTCCGCAGCATGGATCAAAAGCTGACATTCCCTCCTCACTGAATAGCAATTTAAAGTTTTGTTATAAACAAACAGCAGCCCTCCCGGTGAGCCTTTATTCTGTTACCTTTTCTTTCCCTGTCTGAAAAATGTCAGCAAAACAGAATCGGCATTCATTTGATAACTTTCATTTACCTAGATGAAGGACTGCTATTGGCAACTTGAAGCCTGTTTTGATTTCTGCTACACAGGCAAGCTCGGTCGCACATTTTGCAAATCCCTCTCTCAAGTGACCTGAACACACACCCCACATTTCATTTGTAATTTTCGGCAGAAAAATGGGTCATGTTCCACAGTCCGCTGAAAAAGGCCTGTCGTTTTCCCTAGGTAAGAGTGGGTTATTTTCAAAGATCACTCTGTCGTCATTCTGTCTCAAAACTGGGAGTGCAAATGCTTCGCTCCTGAAAATGTGATGGGTCTTTATTTAAAAACGAAAGGGCTCTTCAAGCTGGTTCCCCCACTTCCTCCTTTGTCTCCGTTTCTCTCTCTAATATCACAAAGACATGCCTGAGCCTACTCCTTCAGAACTATGAATCTTATCTTTTCAGCTGTCTTCATATCCCAACAATGGGATCTATTCTTCCTGCAGACTCCCCCACAAGCATGCTCTAACAATGAGCAGCTTTATTCGACCCACAACCATGGGAGTTTCGATTCATCCATGTAATTCCTTCATTTCAGGGGGGAAAAGTTTATTCTTCTGATCAGGTCTTTAAAGATTTTAATATTACAACCCTATCACTGAGGTCCTACGGGTTGTTAAAGGGATACTAGTTCATCTAAAAGGAAAATTCTGTCATCAATTGCTCACTGTCATGTTGCTCCACACCTTCTTGACTTTCTTTTTCCTGTTGAACAGAACAGGTTTAACAGAATGTTCAAAATTGACAGTCACCATTCACATTCCTTACAGATCCCAGGGCCACAAAAGCAACAGACCAACAAGGAACCTAAAAATGAAAACTGTATTCCATACAAGGAGCCTAAAAATGAAAACTGTATTCCTTGTATGGAATACAGTTTTCATTTTTAGGTTCCTTGCTGGTCTGTTGCTTTTGTGGCCCTGGGATCTGTAGGAATATTTTCGTTCCCACTCTACATGTGCCATTCAGAAGCATCCTGACAGGCTTGCCGCAGCAATTGAAATATGAAAGAAAAAACAACTCCCTAATATTCTTGTTGTTGACATTCTCTCTGCACTCGTTTCTGCCTTTCCTTGCTTTCTTCACTTAAGTCAAGAGAAACATGCCTTTGGCAGAAGTTATACTGTCTTTAGTGTGGGTTGCATGAATCATCACTATGGAAACTATGTGGTTCCCTAAATGTCAGTGGCTGTATGTGTGTTGCCACTGATGCTCTAGTTTCAGAAGAAAAATACTTGCCTTAACCTTCTGTTTTAATCCAAACCAAGGTCTAAAAAGGCACCGAAAGTAGACGCATGCCATATGTACCATATGTTTCAATGCAGGCATGGTATCAATTTGGCTTTAAACAGAATATGTAAGGTATTTTTTTTGTCAGTGCTGTATATCCTATTAGATATTGCTGTGGTTTTTACAGATAATGAGGTGAAAAGTAAATATAGATTCAGTGGCATTGCTGAATCAATTCACTAATTGAAGGATAATTCCACAATTGATCGTTGTTTGACACATTCTGTAATTGATAGCTGTGGCCCATTTCTGTGTTTTAAAGGAATAGTTCACCCAAAAATAAAAATACTGCCATTTATATACTCATTTATGTCATTTTAGTTCAGTTTGACTTTCATGGAATACAAAAGGAGAGGTTTAGCAGAATGTTCACGCCACATTTTTCCATACGATGGAAGTGATGGACATCAAGACTGGAAAAAACAAAAGTAGTCCTATGAAAGTAGTCCATAAAAGTTATACGATAGCTTAGTATGATGATAACTAAATTGTCATTTCACTTTATGGTTTATGACCCCTCTAAAAAGGTGCCATATTTAAAAATATGTGGAAGTAAATAGGATTTGAGAGCTGCGGCTGTGTAAATGATGACAGAATTGTAATTTGTGTGTAAAGCTAAACCTTTAAACCCTCAAAATACAACTGTTCAGTGCAAGCCATGTACCATTTGAAGTGCAGCAGTGTTGATGTTTCAAGCACACTATCAATCAACAAGACTATAGATCAGCCTATAATTAGACTCTCACCTGAATTATTAATGTCTCTAAGCGATCAAATAGGTTCACAGTCAATCTCGCACACATGCTCTGACTGGTAGATGGGAATATTCAAAAGCAGGATTGCGAAAGGCAGAGAGGGGAGTGGTGCTGTTGGATTTTTGTGTCTAAACCTTTGAATCCTGTCAATTGAAATAAAAAGCCCAGATGCTGATGCCACTGCTCCCTTATTGAGTGTTATGTACTGGTTTGAGTTTTAATGACCCAACTCTTGGGCACTGGTTCTACATAATGTATGAACCAGGATTTATTACCAATCAAATTAAGGGACTGGAAGGAAAGGATGTATTTTTGAATTCGCAAAGAGACTTATGTTAACGGATCATCGCAATGCCATTGATTCATTATTGGTTATTTTTGACTGAGCGCTCATTGAATGGCTCTCCAGCTGGCGGAGAATCTCATGCCGCAGGGAGCTCTATGCCACTCTGAGAGCACTCATTCATTATAGTCTTCACTCCTCCTGTGTTACTGAATTTGAAGATACTGAATTCATGCTCACAACCAGGAAAGATATAATACAAAAACTAAAAATGATGTATCATTTGAGAAAGACGACTTCGATTCATGCGATTAGTCACATTATAAAGTGAAATTTACTTTCAGGTTTTACGTGTTTTACTTGGCAGAGCATGTCTGGCATCACTGTAAGCTCATTTGTCTTGTTAAATTTCAGATGCGAGTCATTCAGTTGCAGTAATCATTATTTCTCCTCCCATTTTACAGATCACAGAAGCAAGCAAGGATGTGCTCCCAGCATGGTTGCATTGGGATGCAGAGAGTGGCACACTTCAAGGCCTTCCTCTAGAGACAGACAAGGGCGTTCACTACATATCTGTTTCTGTTTCCAATGAAAGCCAAGTCTCCCAGAGCCCAGATGTGTTCTCCATTGAGGTGCACCCAGAGGAGCATGCTGATACAGACCCTTTTCAGCTTGCAATCCAGCAATCAGCCAGCAATGATGTCCAACCTTTCATCTGTGGCAATGAGGAGCCTGTTACTGTGCTTACCGTGATTCTGGATGCTGACCTCACAAAGATGAGCTCAAAGCAGAGGGTAGAACTACTTGCCAACATGAAAAAGTTCTCTGGCATGGGGCTTCAGCACATGAAGATTTTGCCTGTGGTCAACAACCGTTTGTTTGACATGTCTGCTTTCATGGCAGGACCAGGAAATGCCAAGAAGGTGGTTGAAAACGGAGCCCTTTTGTCCTGGAAACTTGGCTGCAGTCTGGATCAAAGCAGCATTCCTGATATTAGTAGTGTTCAGGTTCCGGCAAAAGAGGGGACCATGTCTGCACAACTGGGGTATCCAGTTGTTGGATGGCATATCGCTAACAAAAAGCCCCATGTACCCAAAAGGGTGCGAAGGCAGCTCAACAACACCCCCACTCCCATTCCCACAATACTCCCCCCAACAGCTTACCCTCAGCCCCCTGTCCGTATTGTTCCCACACCAACCTCTCCTTCTATTGCTCCTACCTCAGAAAGTTCTGCCCCACCTGTTCGTGGTCCTGTGCCACTTCCCGTGAAACCTACCATTCGGAACAAAGATTCTATTGCCTACACTCCAACCTTAGGCCCCTCTCAACCAACACGTGTAATGGAAACCACCAGCACTATTGGCATCCAGCCCACCATGACCAGGCCTGTATATGTTGGAACCTCTGTGACCCCAGCAACACCCACCACCAGGACAAAACCGACAAAAAGACCTGGAAAGAAACCCAAGACAACACCAATACCAAGAGAACCCAAGTCCACCACAACCAAGCCACCAAGACGCACCACTCCAGTTATTGTACTTGATGGCAATACAAAACCCCAGCTGCAAAACCCAATCGATCAGGTGAATGCCTACGTTGGCACCTACTTTGAGGTGAAGGTTCCATCTGATACATTTTTCGACAAAGAGGATGGAACTACAGATAAGTTAAGGCTCACCTTGCGCAAGGGCAATGATGTAGTTGAGGATAATTCCTGGATACAGTTCAATAGCACAAGCCAGTTGCTGTATGGATTACCAGACCAGGAGCACGAAGGAAAACATGAGTATTTCATGCAAGCAACTGACAAAGGTGGTCTCTATGCAATAGATGCCTTTGAGGTCCGTGTCAATCGATGGGGAGCCAGTTTTAAGTCACCGGTGTTGTTTACTGCCGTGTTTGAGGGGGATGCGCGTACAGTCACCAATGACATTCACAAGAAAATCCTTCTTGTCAAGAAACTGGCCCAGACTTTCGGTGATCGTAACAGCAGCACTGTTACGCTGAAGAACATCATCAAGGGCTCTATCATAGTGGAATGGACCAACAACAGCCTTCAGCAAAACCCCTGCCCAAAAGAGCAAATACAGCATTTGAGCAGAAAGATCTCTGATAATGAGGGTAAACCCTCTATACAATTCACTAAACTCATGGAACCAGACTTCAAGGCATTAAATATCACTGTCAGGGGCACGGGAAGCTGCCGTAACTACATGTTTGTACCGTTAGGTGAGATCCCCGATCCGACCCCATCACCTGTTACTCCTGCTGTGGGCGCGGGAAGACAGAGCACTGATGATGTTTATCTTCACACCGTCATACCGGCAGTGGTGGTTGCAGCCATTTTGCTGATTGCCGGAATCATTGCCATGATTTGCTATCGCAAGAAGCGCAAGGGCAAGCTGACTATAGAAGACCAAGCGACTTTCATCAAGAAAGGAGTGCCCATTATTTTTGCGGATGAGCTCGATGACTCTAAACCACCCCCCTCTTCCAGCATGCCCCTTATCCTTCAAGAGGAAAAGCCTCCGCTTCCTCCACCAGAGTATCCCAACATGGCTAGTCCAGAGACAACACCTCTGAACCAGGACCTTTTGGGAGAGTACACACCTCTACACGATGAGGATCCTAATGCCCCTCCCTACCAGCCACCACCACCCTTCACTGTCCCAATGGAGGGGAAAGGATCCCGTCCTAAGAACATGACCCCATACAGATCTCCACCCCCTTATGTGCCACCCTAATGTTTGCTGAAACCTCCGGAGCAGGAGGATGGGGAACTTTTGTAGTTCCACACCAGTGTTGTCTCTTTGCATTATGGGATTTTTAGAAGGGGGGCGCTGCAAATCTGGGTTTTGGGTTTGAATGTGATGGGATGGTTTTTGTTAAACAGGACTCTTAAGGAGAATGTGGGAGGGTGGGGTGAGTGGATAGTCTGCGAAGGACAGCAAGAACAACCTCAGCCTCTGACTACTCTGGTTATTGCTAAACTGTTGGGGATGTACCCTCCAGTCCTGGCGCTTTTGTGTCTAGATGGGCTTTTTTTTGACTAATTATTGGTTTTGTTTTGTTTATTTCTTTTCTTTTGTTTTTTGTTTTTCCTATTTTTGACAAACTCCTTGCCTAACAGCACTCTTTCTATCTTCTGAATTCGTTAATCTTGAATAATATAAGCGGACAATAAAGCTGACTGCAGGTGCAAACGGTTTCTTAGAGAAATTCAATAACAGAAGGGGAATAAAAGAATGGCCTTGAGAGACTTGGACAGGCATGCAGACAGTTTTGTGGGATGTCGATTCATTATGGTTTTGCCTTTTAACACAAAAATTAAACTGTTTTTATTGTTATTCACATGTCTAGTTAAATCACTACAAGAAGAGGTAGCCAAAACGAAAGATTTGTTTAATCCACTGTATATTTGAAAGTTATGCTAGAACATCTTTAATTTTTATTATATATATTTTTATTACTTTTTTTAAGTATCACACTGAAAACACTATTTTCCACCCCTCAATTCTGAAAAAAAGCAACAACAAAAAAATTTTAATCACAGAGTGAACATCGCAAAGTGTGTTCTGACTTGAGAAATGTGCTTTATAGTTTCTTGCCAGCCATGTGAAACTTTTGGAGGAGGTAATCTCATGAGTGAGTCGTCTATGCAGATTCTGCCTTTGACCTGCCAGGCTGAAGCCCAGTATTGATCTCACTTAATCATATTTCCCATAGGCCGTGAAGAAATCTTGTGATGTAATTGGATGTACAGGTTGACGGTGTCTCCGTATCCTTAATTTTCTCATAAAACTGCAGGAACAATGTTCAGCACCCTCAAGTCAAAACCACCAATATACTGTTTCACCAGTTAAACTCAAGCTACTGACAGTCATTGAGACAGATTGCTCAATTTCAAAGACTTGATTTAATCAGAAAAAACTCTGGTTTCAAATGATTTGTAGTTTCTTTTTCTTTTATTTTTATGTTGTTATTTTAAAAAAAAAATATATATATATATTTCAGTGATGATTATGGAGTATATGCCTTGGATCCACTCAAACTAATTCTAAATAAAGACTGAAGATTTTGATAATAGTGACCCATCCTCTACACAACGGCATTGTTTATTATATGTCATGTCATTATTATATATTTGCAGTTGAATGCCATATTTTGCCTTGGTGGTATCGCAGCAAGTGTCTTCTGTACATAATATTCTGCCTGTGGATATAACTGTATTTATAGTCCAAACGTGTGTACATCAGATATGGTAAAAAAGAAATAGAGAAAAAATATTACCGTTTGTTTTAGATGAGGGGTGATTATTTTTTTATACATATATAGTGATGGCTATTAAAAAAAAAAAAATTGCGCAAGACCTGGAATAGGAGTGAAAAGAGCGGGTTTCATTTACAAAATCATCACAAAAAAAAAAAGGTTGATAAAATCACGGTCTAATTTTTTATAAAGTTTTTGATACAGCCTCAAATTGTTTATTAAGAACAATAAATATATAGTGTACTGCAATTTGTAAATCTTTAGTCTTGGTAATTGACTCATTATATAGCTTTTCCTCATCAGTCTTTTTTTTTTTTTTTTAAGGTGGATTTCTTTGTTTACTTTAAATTTATTTAACAAAATAGAAAAGGCGGACTGTGTTGTCAGGAAAAATGTTGCCCTTTTGTAATAGTTTTTTTTCTGATTCGTGTTTTACGCTCATTTGTTTTGAGGTTTGATTTCAAAAGTGACATTTGCAATAATAAAGGTGTGACGTTGTCACGGCTGGTCAGTATGAGTAGTGTGCAAGATATGTGTGATACGTCCTTAAGTCTGACAACCCTAAATGACTGAATTGTTTCGCCATGCAGGGGGGTTATGTATGGATGTAGCCTACTTTTGGGGTGTAATAACTCGGTTTTTAATGCTTCCATTTATCAGTAAACCAAAATCCATGTTTCTTTAGTACGTACCAGCAGTTAGAAGATGGAAATGTTGGTCTTGCAATAGATGCAAGTAGGATTGAAGTACATTGCAACATGCACTTCATCTTGGTACGACATTGACAAACTGCAAAAGTAATTTTCCTAATCAGTATTTTTTAAAAGAAGCAGAGTTATAAATTTGAGCAATTTGCTCCAGTAAAGTAAGAAATCATTCACTTTTTATGATTTACAGGAATACAAAACCAGATTCTTTTGTTTCAATACATTATTTATACATCATCTATGTAGCAATGAGTCTGTTGCGGTAAAGCTACTGCTTTCTCATTAGCACAACTCTGAATAAATATTTTAGTTGGAAAAACCAAAGATGCAGATTACAAAATAGCTGTCGTTTGCTAATGTTAAGTCTGCTGCTTTCGTTCATGTTGTTAAACGGATTGATGAATAAGTAAAAATACAACGGTTTCCCCTTTTAAGAATGTTTGCTCGTTTTTCCTATAAAATACAAGCTCAGTGTTGTCGGTCAATGGAGAATATTATTACACGCATTCAATCTATATGGTTATTTTCACAAACCCTGAGGTAAGGATGAATTTACTCTGTATCACAATATTCTTTCCGTTCTTTGGCACAGTCATGATGTCTATACATTTTTAATGTGAAATAAGTCAGCCTTACATATTTTTTTACAGTATTTCAGCCTGCAGAAGAAAATAAAATCACATGCAGTTTGTTTGATTATTATAAATATAATTTTAATACTTAAACTGGAATATCATGCTTTTACGTTTGATAGGGGGAAATGGTCAGTATGTTTTGTGTATATGAGTTCTGTTTCTTTTTGTTTTTTAATCGATGTTTCAAAGTGTGCAAGCTGTATTGCAAAGACAAGCCGAGTTGACGTGAGATTGACGTCGAACATTTAAGCAATGCATTTCTAAAGGTGCTGGGGTTGACCTTGGGGGGCCAGGTGTAACAAATGACAGTGATGTGTTAAATGAGACGCCTTTGAGGTCTGACAATACGCAGATGCTGCGATGAAGTGCAACCTAGTAAAGAATTCAACACCAACGCAATGACGAAAACCACTTTATTCATTCTCTTTCATGTTAAACCGCGTTGGTTCATTTATACCACCAAACACTGTATGTTTGAATCTTGTATTAAAAAGTGTTCTCACCGGGAATGTGTGTGGGTTCTTTGATAATTCATTATAGAGAGATTTCATAATTCATGGATATCATATATGCATATAGGCCATTTCATTCAGAATTTGGGATTAAAGAAATGTTCTGGGTTCAAACAACTAAGATACACTGACAGGTTCTTTGATTATTAATGCTGAATATAATTTGACTTGTGGATTAATTTGTTGAAACAAACATAAATTGTGGTTACGGTAATGCACAGTACTTGCATTGAAAATGAAACGGTCGGGTTCTGGAAGTTTTTTTTTTTTTTTTTTATTGGGAAATTGATTTTTAACGCTAACTTACACTGTAAAAAGTGAACAGTTGGATCAACTTAAAAAAAATTACTTCAATTGCTAACACCTAAAGAAATTAAGTTTTCTCAACTTAAATTATCACGTTTTATCGTGAAAAACGTGCTGATTTATGTTGAGAACTTAATTTCTTTAGGTGTTACCAATTGAAGTAATTTTTTTAAGTTGATCCAACTGTTCACTTTTTACAGTGTAGGAACCTTTAAAGACAGTGAGCAACGATGTTATTAATCGACAGTTTTTGCTTCTGTTGAAGCCGTCAGCACGCATTATTTCAACTTAGTCTTAAAATAATTGTTTAACTTTGGAAAATTAATGGAGAAACTACATTACCCATGATGCTGTACAGAAAATTCCACCAATCAGAAAGCAAAACCTGTCAAAAGATCTCGTTAGCTCCACCCTCTCCCAATGAGCACTGCGAATAACGTAATCTAACGTAAAAATTCTCCATTTTAATTTGATATGCTGTTCGCAATGCTTAATGGGATTGTAGTTCTTTCCCTCACTACAGCTGTTAAATACACAGACTTGTATTTTTGTCTGGTTTTCAAATACTTTTGTGCTTCAACTCAAAGTTTGTAGAGTTATGATTCACCTCGTGAATCATAACTTGGTTTGGTTCATGGCTTTTAACTCTGAAGACCTTTTTGAAATCCCTACGGGAGAAATGAATGAAAAATCTTCCGGAACCAGTGCCACTGAAAAAGTGGGCAGGTGATAATGCACTATTAGTGAATGTGACCTATTTTTAAGGATAGTTAAGTCATACTTTTGTAGACAAAATTACCAAGTTTACTAAAAAAGAAATGGAATATATGAAGAGTTCAGATGCAAAAGCCTGTAAGTGCCATCTGAAATTTTCTTCTAGAATGATCATTTTTATCAAGCTCAATAATTTCACTTAAATGACACTTAATAGGTAATTTTCATTGCCATTTAAGTGAAATTACTGAAATTAAATATATGAGCTTGATAAAAATTATCATTCTAGAAGAAAATTTCAGATGGCACTTACAGGCTTTTGCATCTGAACTCTTCAAATATATATAATATATATTCTGTAGCGACATTTCACAACTCAAGTTGTGTTAACCCTCTGGTTCTTTTTGGTCATTTTTGACGAAAAATTTCACATTTTTTTTTTTGTTTTTTTTACTTCATTGGAATGGGAAGAAACTTGGTAAAGGCTTTGGCACTTGCTGTGTGAGCATAAAAAAAAAAAAAAAAAAAAAAAATCATGGACCTGATTTGAAAAGGTTAAATGGTCCTGAAAAAAAAATAGTCACACTTGTACTCCTCACGGTCATAAATGAGCGCATTGGAAATGAATGGGAGACGAATTTCAACAAAATCAAAACAAAATCGTACTGAAAGTCTTGCAGTTTTAGAGTAAAGCGTGTTTTTGAAAATATATATTTCATGTAAAAATTGAAAATAGTATTTTTGTGCATTTTTCATAACAATAAACGTAAAATTCAGTAACTTTTTTCACTTCAGCAATAATATGCCAAGTGTCGTCTTTGAAAAGAGATTGCTCAAAAAGTGAATAAATGTATTATAAATACAGCGTAAATATAATTTAGTACCATAAAACCCCCTAAAAATACAAAATATTAAATAAAAAACATTATCGAACTAAAATATAGTACATTAATTTAATTGCGAAAAAAATTGAGCACCAGAAACATTTCTTTAATTAACTGTGGATTAGCATTTCCGGTTTCCATTTCACATCATTTGTGCAATTCCCCACAATCTCATAACATTTTTTTTTTTTTTTTTTTGTATATCGACAGCATTTTTTTTCAAAGGATCCTCCTCAGTAAGACCCCTCATTACCATCAAAGTCTGTGAACCCTCCAGCAAGTGACCTTTTGGGTAGAGCGCCCTTGATAAAACCCTTTCGTTTTTGAGGATCTGAAGCGCCCTCGATGGCATCACGGCCTTTAAACCCCCCTGACAGCCTGAGATCCCACCTTTTTTCTTTTCATTCACTGCTCATCTATCACAAACAAGATTCATCTGTTCCACAAGATAAATTATACACGCCATACCCCTTACATTCCCTTTGTCTTCATTTAGAATAAGAAACACAAGTAGACAAGGTGTCTCTCTTGTCAGACAAATTGAGAAGGCAAAGATGAAAGATGTGTTTCCAACGCGAGTTTCAATCATTGTTCTTCCCTTGCATCCTTGTAGAAGAAACTTTGTCAATTACTTACACTTTTTTTTTTTTTCAGGAGATTTCAAGATTAACAGGATTATTTCCATTGCATTGACGGCTTTAAAAAAAAAAACAGTTCACATAGTCGCATTGTGTTTTCCTCAATGGTTCAGAGCTGAAAAAACATCCAGATGCTGCATGTTCAATCATTATGGGCATTCAACTATTTTAATAATGTTCTCCCAATTCTCTGAACTGTTCAGATCACATTAAGAACAATGTTTTCTCGCCTCCACATGGAATGTGACGTTAAGTCCTTGAAGTTTCTAATAGGATGCAGTTTACAGATTGTAGTTTTAGTGCCGAGTACATATGAAGATTAAAGGCGTTTCGCCTCTAAGGACGCCTCTTGTTAAAACGTACAGATGGTTCTGTCTCCAAACGCTTGTGTTTACTTAGCCATGGGCATTAGGATGGATGAGCCTTTTACTCTCTCCAGATACTGCAATGATTTCCTACAAAAACTAAAACTAGAGATGGCCGGGCGTTCTCGGTGTGTTTGTGGCTTTGCACTATTGAATTTTAAAATGAACATAAGTCAGACTTGCTACATCCAGGGAGCTTTACACCATTACTGGGCTTATTTGCACTTACGATTCAAAATGATGTATTTTGTTGCTGCGGTTTAGTCGCTCCTCCTCAAAACTCAAGAATACGGATCGGTCGTATTTCACCCCCAAAAATCTGAAGAAATGAGAACATTTGCAAGACAATTACGCACTTTTGCCCCCACTTCTCATTAGCATAATGCAAAAACATAAACATAATTAATTCAACATCATGGCAATAGTTGTTGTGCTGCTTTATGCAGATTAATGTTCAAATAAAAAGTTGGTACAAACATGATTGTATCACAGTAAAGAAAATAATTGCGGGGAAAATGTTTGAACTCATTACGGTAATGATAATTTTGGGGGGAAATGTGCTTAATTGCCATGAAAATAATGCAAAATAATGTTCCTAAAATAGGCTTTCTTTTTATGAAGAATATAACTGATTTATTTATTTTAGGGTGGCATTTTGGTGACAATTCATTTTAAGGTGACCTAGTTACATTTACTCAATTAAGTAATAATATTAATAAAGCACGTACTTACTATAGAGTTACGGTTAGGGTTTAGGGTTAGTTAACTTAATAATGCATAATCTACTGTTATTAGTAACGTGTAACTACGTCACCTTAAAAATAAAGTGTTACCAGCATTTTTGTTAGATTCACCCATTTACCACTATGGAAAAACATAACCAAAATGACCATAATAATCAATGTTTTTTGTTTTTGTAGCATGATATCAATGATGAGTACAAGAGTGCTCATAGATATTAATGTTGTGCCGTTGAATTGGTCATGAGTGATATCTGATGTACACTAAGGAAAAGTTTGTCTTCAACTCAAGAAATTGTTTTCTGAAGTGAGACTGTTCCCATTTTAAACCCAGAACGTAAATGTAGAACTTAGTAACAAATGCAGAAACGATGTTTGTGTTCTCTCTTTTTCATTTGAGAATATCCAGGCGCCACGCAGTAGACAGTGGCAATTCATCATCTCACATGTGTTTGATGCAGCATTGAAATGCATGTGGTTGGGAACATCAAGCGGAGCATCTAGGACTCCACGTGGCGACGCAGCCAGGATTTATTCCCAAGATCTGCTCGCAAAATCTGGACTGGAGTTCCGTTGGGTCTTAGTATGACATCTGAGTGTATTATACATTATACTGTGTGTATAATGTAGGAGAAGAGGAAGAGTTGGGTACAGCTCAATAAAATGTATTCCAATGGGTTTGATTGTCAAAATGTTGGATGTGCAAGATTTTAATACATTACTGTGAGATATAATGCTTGTATAAGTTTGCCACCTTTTCTCTTTTGCTCTTAAAGCACTATGATAATACCATGGTATTCTGACACACCTATCAACATTTTGTAGATGTACCACATGATAATCATGGTATTTTTTTGTTTCCAATTGGTATTCTTAGAGGTATCTTGTAAAAACCATTGAATATCTTTATCATCGTGTTTTTTTTTCCCCCTCTTGGACATATTGTATAATGTTTTTGTGACATACTGTTCAAAAACCATCATATATGAATATCATAATCATTCAATACCATGATATAAATATCAAACTCTTATGGTATCATCATGTTTTTTAACAAACTGTAGTTTTACCATGTTCCATAGTAATACCATGGTATCTGTTGATGTATCATGTACCATAGTATATAAGTGGGGTATTATGTTTTTTTAGACATACAGTACCATAATTTATCGTTGTGACATACCATTTAAAAACCATTGTATTTGAATATGGTAATCATGCAGTACCATGATAAGTATATCAAACTGCTGTGATGGCATAATGATTTTAAACTAAATGTAGTATCACTATGTTTTTAGTACAAGTACCATGGTATTCTTTGTTCTGTGTTAATGCCATGGTTAAAATAATATGCTGAATATGAAAATATGGTATTACCATTATTATAACTTTTTATAGTCATTTAATTTAACACATAAAAAGTTAAAACATTTCATAAAGTCAACATATGGCAGATATTTCAACATATGGCAGAGCTCAAATATACAGTAGCCTAAACTTTTTTTTTTTTTTTTTTTTTTTTTGATGCATTTTATAGATTCACTGGTAAAAAGAATATAAACGAGATACTGGATTGTTATACCTAAAGGGACAAATCATTATGAGTCGGAAATATTCATGAAGTAAATCTATGCAAATTCTAATCAGACATGCACTGTGATGGGAGAGCTTATCTCAAGGACCACGTAGACAGAAATTACCCAAGTCTGTTGTCAATTTAGAGCAGACGTGTGAATCAAACCCACATGCGCCGCTTTAAATCCAGGCTGTTTGCTTGCCGAACACGGTCTGTGTTCAGGACCTCACCATATGAGCGGGAAACGCCAGTGGTAACGGGTCCAGATTAATATTCTCTCCCATTTATCCCTTTGAAATGTGTATTCTGAAAGACCACTGCCTTCTTTAGTCAGTAGGAACTGCTTTAAACTTTCCTTTCCCACTGTTACTTAAGGTTTTTTTTCCAGAGAACATAAACAATGTCAAGCAGTTTCTCAGCATCTGAGGAAAATCCTCCATTTACCATGTCATCTCTCAGCAAACGCTAAAACCACTTCAGGGCCTGATGACACCTGGAGGGACTCAAGAAAGGAATAGGCTTGCTCCGGGATGTCCGGAATTCTGTTTTCTTACAAGGAAAATGCTACCAAGCTTCATAAAAGTAGCTTGTATCATTTGAGCATTATATTCCAGGTCTTCTGAAGCCATAAAGTAGCTTTGTGTAAGGAGAATAACATTTTTATCAGTATTCTCTGAATACCATCCCAAATTGTTTGTGTTCAAATACAAAAAATGGCTCTTGCGTTATTGGTATTTAAGTAATATAGGCTTATGTTGAACTTTATTCTTGTACATAAAGGTTTGAATGAAAAGTGTCACTGTTGCTACATGAAAACGTTCTGTGTATTTGACAAATATTGTGTCTAATTTGTCTGTGATAAAGTACGCAAACACTGTGAAAGCGTCACTATGGTAAGCAGAAAGTGTTTTGCACGTCCTGACTTTTCCAAGTTAAACGCGTTCCTGGGTCAACAAACACATTTTATTGAACCTGGAACAACATTCCTGTCCAAAACATCATATCCCTACCTATAAGTTATCCCTAAAATCAAAGTGAAATGATATGTATAAATAATAACACTGCTGTAGAAGCCTAAACTTGACATAAACTGTAAACTCAAAAATAGAAACGGAAAATATGCCCAATGGAAACGTCAATTTCACAAAAACTCCCATGTATCGCACAAAAGTTTTTACGCTCGCATGAGGAGGTTTTTCAGGCAATTCAAAAAAGTAATATTTCGCAAAACTGCAATGGAAACAGTTTTTGCGCATTTACAGGTCACCTGGCGTTTGTCACCTTCCATTCTTTAAAGATGACGAGGTATGTTTGGACAGAAGACGAGACAGAGTTCTTTATTAAACCCATAAAAAACAAAAGCATCACGGGAATACTGGATCTAAACAACAAAGAAATGCCACAATTTATCAAGACCTTGAAGCAGATAGGAGGGAGAAACACCTCATATGTGCCAATCCCAAGTATAAGGTACTTTCCTTGCCATTAATGCTTGGATAACACGCCTACGTGATTAAAAATAATGTCTAGTGCGGTGGCTGAGAACCTACTAACATCCGTTGCCATGATTTTTGGAATGACATCGCAAGAGGGAAAAATTACATCTTAGGGGCTGTTTACACGACACCGTTTTCAACTAAAAAGTACAACTTTTTATGCGTCTTGGCCGTTCGTTTACGCAACAATGGCGTTTTTGGTGGCGAAAACGCAAACTTTTTAAAACGGGTTACAAAGTGTATGTTTTTGAAAACCGCCTATGTATAAACAACAAAAACGCGAATCTCTGAAGACGCTGTTGTCATGTACATGCATATTACATGTTCAGTCTATAGTGTTTCATCGCCATCTAATGGCCTGGAGCAGAATACAGCGTTTTTAGTCATTTTCGCGGATCTGTGTGAATGGGGATCGTTTTGACAATGGTCAAGTCAAGTCATCCTCATTTATATAGCGCTTTTAACAACGTAGATTGTTTCAAAGCAGCTTTACAGAGACAAACGTATAATTTAGGGTAACAGAGATTGTTTTGGCTTTATAGCGGTTCTCTAATAAAGTTATTTTCCAGCTAAAGTTAGTTTTGATTGATTTGCTTCCGTCGCAACGATCATTTGTTATTAAATTAGGGGCCGCGAAGACGACACCATTCTCTCTACATAGACTTTAAATGCGAACCTGTGAGAAACGCTGATGGTGTCAGCCATCTCAAAGGAAAAACCTCTCAGTTTTAAGCATATCGTTGTCGTGTAAATGTACCCTAAGTCGCATAACATCAGTTAATGGAAACGCCATCATTGTGTAATAGTTTTTAATCGACATTTAGAAAATATCCCGAAAGTTTTGCGCAAATCTGTAATGGAAACGCGGCTAATGACATTCTGCTGACTATCTTCTATTAGGAAAGAAGATCACACTGGTTTAAAACAATATGAGGGTGAGTAAACTCCTACAAAATCCTTATTTTGCAGTGAACTATCCCTTTAAGAACACTATTTTTAACACAGATCAGATGTGCCATTATACCAGAGCAAAGAAAAAGGTCAGCTTGGATGGACTTGAAGATAAAAGAGCAGAGGACATCAGATGAGTATGTTCCTCTCCGCTCCTGCTCTCGCGAGCTCATTCAGATTCGTCCTCAGTAACCCAGGTGTCCCCTCGTGTTGCGCCGTTCCAGGAATGATGAAGCACTGGGCCTCAAGAGCTCCACGCAGGCTGTTGGCACAATCTATTATGCATGATGAGATTTGGCCTCTCTCGATCTCTCTCCCTCCCTTCCTCTCTTGTTGGCTACAGTAGCTAGCTAGAACTCATTACTTTGTACTTGTTGAGTGGAAGCCGTTATTTCAGGCCCATTAGTTAGCCATAAGGGGTTGTTATGTGACCACAGATGCACATTTTCTACATGCTAGCATGGAATCATTTTTTAATCTTCAGAAGCAAATGGAGATTTGGGGCAAAGCGCCCCGTTTTGTTACAAGCATGTGCGTCCATGTGTGCACGGCGAGTGATTGAAATCTGTTCGGGTCCAAGAAATTCAATGCAGATACTGAAATGTCAAAATGAAAACTTTAAAGGGATTGAAATGAAATAGTTTTAAAAAAAAAAAAGGAATGTAAAAGATATTTCAAATAAAATAAATAAACAATTAGCAATACATTTGTTACAGAATTTGTTTGGTTAGTTGTTCATTGTCAGTTCATGTTAGGTCAATCAACTAATATTAACAGATACAACTTTTAATTTTAATAATAAATTAGTAAATGAAATTATGTAGTTACCTAATACTAACCAATTTAGTTGCTCTAAAGTGTTACTATATATTCTTTTGCAATCAACACAGCCTCATGTCCATATATAGCTAATTTATAGTTTGTCCACTTTTTTCTAATTGTTTATCTAATTTATATGAATAAAATTTTACAAAGATTTCTACAAAATCGCCACCATTTGGCTAGGGTGAATGAGATTTCACCAAGTACAACATGTTCCTGGATCAACATCTTTGTTGATCCTGGAACAATATTCCAATCAACCAATCAGATTTGAGGGACAAGTTTATAGTTTGTCAAGATTAGGCTTACAGCCAGGGTTAGTTGCTCTTACATCAATGTTATTCCTTATGATTAGGCTAGAACCAAAAATAAACAAGCCATAAGAACAATCAGTTTCCTGCCATTGTGCCACCAATCGAAAAAATCTAGCAAATCCAGTGAACCTAATTTATGTGCAAATCGGCTTCAGCCTCCATGGTGGATTTCACAGAAACCTCCTTCATTGGTTGGAATGGTATTGTAAATCTCGTCAGAGGCGAGGAGAATTAATGCAGGCCTGATAACTGCATGATGGTCCTTAAGTGTGATCATTGCTGTTAATGCCAGCTTTCTTGCTGGGCCTGCTTGACGCATATTATTGGATCATTGCAGTAGCAGACTGAATGACACTTTAGAAATCTTTTTCATTACCAGGTCACATAAATCCTTACGTCCTCTTGTCACTCTCTCATAAAGCCCTCTAAATGTTATTTCCCCTCTAAAGAGCTTTTTAGTATACATACTGACTTTTTGGGGGTTTTGTGTAGTGGCAATTGAGCCAGAAATTACCATAAGTGGGATCTGAGAAAACGGAAAAGAAAACAACAGAAATAATCGGCATAATAGTACAATTTGACATTGCTAATCATCCCTAAACAAATCCCTAAATTTGTGCTGTTGACAAAATGAACATGCTGAGCATATGATCAGATAAAATTGAATTATGTCAAATCAAGTGGCAAGAAGGCACAGACTAGTGAGCTGCCTCGCTGTCTAATGCCTACTTAGGCAGCTGCCTTCCAAGCAGCCCAGGCTCATTGGAAAAATGTATGTTTGCAAAACGCAAAATACATTGCGTCGTGCACGTTTCGCGACTGTTTCAAAGTGAAATGTCCATTGAGTGGCTCATTGAATATGGCAATGCTTTATTACGTTGGAGTTTGTACGTATAACCACAGTTCTGAATTGAAATATCCGGTGAGTGGCGCTAAAAGATTAATGCTCCATTTTAAAATAACGTACACCTACACTAAATCCTAAACTTGCCTGATAGTGTTAACAAAAGCAAATGTGACATGAAAACGTAACTTGTTTTTGAACTCTTGTCTTTGAGCTCTTATGTCATGACTGGTCTTTCACGGGATTCATACCCGATCTCTCCGCATCACAAGTACAATTCTGTACCAGCTGAGCTACCGAGCAAGATTAGCTCGACAGTAAAACCGAACATATGGAGGTGGTTAAGTGATGCAAACTCAAATCATGCACTATGGTAAAAAGTGTTTTGAGGTCATAACATAATTGTGCAAGGAACCGCATGAAAACAAGTCTTTATTAATCCATAATTTGCCCCTGTAATCATAATAATGTGTGAAAAGATTAAAAGTGCTTGCTGTTTTACTGCCTCTAGTGTTCATTTCTGTTGGAAACTGCAGTGATATGTACGTATTTTGCGTTGTGCAAAAATGTTGCCACAGGCACGTTTTTCCAATGAGCCTGAGTTGCTTCTAAGGCATGTTGCTAAGCTAAACACATGCTATTATATAGCATTATAATAACAAGCAAACTTCTAACTACTATCTTTCTTTCACAGAACTATTGTGCTCTAGTCAAACACAAGTTCAGTATGGAGTGCCACAAGGCTCAGTACTAGGACCTTGACATTTTACCCTATATGCTTTTTCTTATCTTTATAACATTTTTCATTTGGAATGAATTTAGTCCTAGACATGTTCTTGACTTAAAATTTTTTCAAAACACAAATGCTCAACTATTTTTATATTCATTATATTACTTCGGACAGACTGCACGTTCTCTGAATGTCAGAAACGCATATGGAAATGCACATACTTGTAAACGCTGTACACATCAGCAAATTATTGTAGCTCCAAGTATAATTAATGATAATTGTCAGTGGTGACAATGTATTGTTTTCTCTCACTCGTTGCCATACCAGAATGAACAGCTTCCACATCCTCTCTATAGTGCAATAAAATAAAAACTCTAATTCCACATCATCTTTTACGACTTTATTATCCAAGCTATTGATTCAATTCATGTGAAATGGGGTGCCAAAGTCTTACATTTTCAGCATATGCTCATAGCGTGCCTTCTGAACGATATGTGCTCGAATTACGACTGATAATGGATGGCTTGACATTTTGTTTTTCTAATGAAATCCTCCAAGCCTAATTTTGCTCTTTCACTGATGAAAACATGAGTCATTATAGAGTGATTTGCAGTATAATCATTTGGGATCTATTTCTGCAATGTTTTTTTTTTCTCCAGGTAATGCATAATGGGATGTTTGTTTGTCAGTGATCGATGCACGTGTATCTGATTTGCGGTGTGTTGTGGGATGGGCTGCCAGATGGATTGTGGGACTGTAAAAATCACAAGTGGTTTTGTGATCAAACAAACGCTGATGTAATTGGACACATGCACTGCAGAACACAACATATCGTTCAGAAGGCATGCTACAAGCATATGCTGAAAATATAAGACTTCGGCTGTACAGTATGTTCTGCTGAATTCCAGTTCTTCTGGGATGTTCCTAAGTGCAATTAGGCTTGTACATTGGGAAATTTCATATTCCTTTCAAGATTTTTTTTTTTTTTTTTTTTCTGACAGGCAGCTTTTTAGCATTTATTAGGGTGTGTAAATAAAATCGTATCTATGTATTTTATCAATTTCACACAAAAATAATCAAGTCTTGTTTATATTTTTTGACCCCAATGGCAGTTATTTTTCATGTTTTAAACATAACTCAAAATGTTTATGAGGCTTATGCTTAAAACAAGACATTTGAAAGGCTGAAAGATTCATGCATGTTTCTGATAGGAAGCTGGCAGATATTGCGGGGTGAAAGAGCCATAAGAACATTAACGTGGATTCAGCACTGACAGCCATTGTCATCTCCCTTCCTCTTCTTTCTGCACTTTCTCAGTTTCTCACTCACACATCCTTTCTCTCGCACCTATTCGCTCCTCCTCACGCTCGCTTGTTCGTGCTCACACATTCCTTTCCATGTTCTTTCTCTCTGGAAGTCTCAAAGTCATTATATCTCTTCGCCCCGTGTGAAGGGCAAGCCGTCACATGACTCGTCATCAGTCACTCCTCATTCCCTCGCCCAGCCAGGTAATTTAGAGGGAAGGTTTTTTTCCGACGGGACTATCCATGCAAGGAAAGGTACATTTCTGTGTGTGTTTGTGTTCCTGCAGCTGGTATGGGAGGAACTGTCTGAGGACAGTGTGATTGCATGAGGGAGCTGCCAGTCCTTCAGCCGATTTGACAGACACCGTTTTTTTTGTGTGTCTTGACATCTGGTGGCAATCGAGGTGGACATATTCCTCAACCTCCTTGTTCCACGGGAATAACTTTAGTCTAGAGTACATTGGGGCCTGGAACCTTAGACAATTAAGTTATATGACTTTAAAATGTATCATTGTATTGTATGTGCATGTGGTCTTTGATGTGACCAGAGATCTAAATCTCTAACTCTAAGTAATAAATAAAACAAATATAGTCTTTGAATGGTATACATCTGTTAACACATTTCTTATTGGCTACCCCATATTCATTTCCATGCTAAATTTGTTGTATTAACATTTTGTTTTTATATTCATTATCTGAAAGCTAACTTTATGTTTCCTGTTAAGAAAGCATATACAGGGTAAAAAGCAATGGTCCTAGTACTGAGCCTTGTGGCACTCCATACTGAACTTGTGATAAGAAAGCATATATAAGATAAAAAGTATATAGTGTTATTATATGGTATTTTCATGACTTTCAAAAAGAGAAAATAAGAATAGCGGCAAATAATAAATAATGATAATGGCAGTCAGAAGAGAGAAAAGGGTCACATTTACTGTCATTCCCACAGCCACTGTATTAGAAACACCATCGCAGTAGTGTTATAATTTGATGCAAAGGTAATATAATACAAAGTATAATGCTAAAAATGTACATAAATTAATATATATATATATAAAAAAAGAGTTAGACGTGTTCCTGGGTCAATATTTTGTTGATACTGGAACAACATTCCTGTCCGAAAATGTAATGCTATCCCTACCTCTAAACCAACACTACCCATAACTTATCCCTAAAATCAAAGGGAAATGATGGGTGAATAACACTGATGTAGAAGCACTTAACCCTGGCTGTAAACCTAAATTTGACATAAACTGTAAACTTGTCCCTCAAATCAGATTGGTTGATTGGAATGTGTAATGAAAAATATTATTGTATTTAAGAGAATTTGTGGAATTTTGTATCAAACTTTATAGTTACATGCCATTGTGAGTACTGTGACAACAAGCCCCAGTCTCCCCCATACACTGTAAATGGACGTTTTCCATCAGCTGTTACACACTGTGCTACTGCAAAAGTGGACAGTGTTTCCCTGTTTGAAAGTGACATCATTTGTAATTTCCGTTCTTGGGTCTGTTTAACTGCTATCGACGAGTCATTTGTGGCTTGAGAGAGATGGTCGTTACATGATAAGTTGCTGCAACCTCAAAAATTTTGTGGCCCACCATTTTATGGGTAATAAAGCTTATGTACACACCGCAGCGTGTGCACAATTCACTTTTATGTCATCTCAGGCCGAGGGTGGCACAATTTTCCATTTCACTTTGTTTATGACGCCCACCTGGGCTTGTAATTGATGGATGTGACAAAGAGAAATGCTCTTTAAGTGTAACCCACACTAAGATAATTCTCTGTCTAATTGAAATGTTCAATTGTCAGACTGTGCTCGTGCATCAAGTGTTATCAACTTTAATTGTAGTTTGATTGTAGAATAATTGTTGCCACACTTTCTCTACAAAATCAAAGTACTTGCATTACAGTATACAGAACAGCTCGGCCTCAAAACGCATCAGTCAATTAGTGACTATGAATGCATTCTTTTTAAAGCTTTAATATCGAAATAATGTATTTTATTTACTGTATATGTTATTGTTTTCATTTATTTATTAAACTACTATATTAATATGAAAATATTTAAATATTCAGATTAAAGCAGCAGTGTTTAGAAGTTGGTGTTTTTTCATATTTCATTTTAAATTATTTTATTTTAATAATTTATTTTACTTTTTCATTTAATTTAATTCATATCATTTTATTTGTAATTATTCTATTTTTAAATATATTTAAATATTTTTAGCAGTTCTTTACAACACGCTTTTACAACAAAATCACCACAATTAACAATAAATTAAGACCATTGCTGGCCCTAAACCAGACTAAATTATGAAAGGCTTCTTAAAAAAAAAAATTATTTTAATATAATTTAAAATTATTTTATTTTAATATTGTAGCAGGAGAGCTTTAAACAGTGTAGAGCTTAAAAAAAAATTTAAAAAAAATAATAATAATAATAATAATAATAATAATATATATATATATATATATATATATATATATATATTTATATATATATATAATATATAATTTATTTTAATATAATTTAAAATTATTTTATTTTAATATTGTAGCAGGAGAGCTTTAAACAGTGTAGAGCTTAAAAAATAAAAAATAAAAATATATATATATATATATATATATATATATATATATATATATATATATATATATATATATATATATATATATATATATATATATATATATAAATAATATAAAATACATTTGAAGACAATTACTATTATATTTTCAAACCATGACCCTAAATCACCAATCACCCTGATTATGCAAAGGCTTCTTGAAGAGAAGTGAATGAAAATATGTAGTTTTTCACATTCCTACTTATAGCTTTCAGGTGGCAGTTAACTGCAAATATGTCATTCATCTCTTAGACTTTTGTTTTCTCATCCGATTTGACTGTTTTCTCTTATCATTCATGACAGAGCTGCTTCATTGATTAACCAGAAACTCCCCAGCACGTCTGGCTTAGTATTCTAGACTGAAGCTGAACGTTGCATGAAAATATCACAGGCTGTTCATTTGTATGTTGATAAAACGCAATCTCTCGGTACCTGACCGAATTTGTAAATGCGATCCTTTTGACATTTCCGAATGCCAAGCAACAATTACTCTACGCTGAACTCCTATGCGTCTAGGCCTCTACTCTCCCAGTGGATATCCGTGGGGATTTGACGGTGTTTACACCTGGATGTCGATAAGATTTTAATACCCAGCCAGATGTGAAATATAAAGATAACACTTTAATGCGTTAGCTGGAGCAGTTAATCATTCCACCTTTAATAGTCTTCATCTGGGCATTTGCATGTGTGGCAATTACACAATTGTCTGACTGCTTATGTAGAGTGTGGTTTGATGTTCAAATTATAGAAGTAACGTATGCTTGATTAAAGGCCGTTTCATCCAGTCCTTCATTAGCTACCACTTGTCGTTTGTTTCTTAAAATGAGTCATTTGATTCCATCTGGAAATCAGAGTCGTAATAGGAAGCCTTTAATGCATTGCTCCGTTTTTGACTAAATGCGCTTAATGGATAATATTTATCTTCAGTGAATATGCACAGTGGAGTCTAAAGTCTGAGACTACATTAAAAATCTGAGATTTGAAATCTAATTTAAACCATAAACAGAAAGTTTTAGGATTTTGAGACATTCAACATGATTTATATATATTTAAGATTATGCACTACTATTTCTAATCAAATAAGAAAATGTATAAAAACACTGAAACATTGAAGTTATCTCGCTGGATAACATTGATCTGCAGGCTTTTTCCATGTCATCTCAAATCAAACGAAATTAATAAAAAAAAAAAAATGATTATCATTTTTGACCCCTCTTTATAGCTTTATATATATGTTAATATACCTTTCTTCTGATTTGTTTCGGTGTCATAAAACATTTCACTCGATTCTTTATCAAGCTGCCTCATCTTGATTGTAAGTTTCCAGAAAGGGAGAGTATAATTGCTATCTGTGCTCCCAGTCAGAGCAGAACTAATTGGCACTGATGAGTTCGCAGAGTATCGTCAAAACATGACGTCATTGCACACATGCCTTTTTGGCTGTCGATGTGTCCACGCAGGCAGTGAGAGAGTGAGAGGGAAGTTTTATTGGCTTGCTCAAGTCACACAGCTTGGTTTTCCTAATCTTTGTGCTAACACTAAGCTAGCTACTGATTCAAGGTGGTCTGTAATACCTGGAGAAAGCTGTTTGTTAGCATTCCCATTCATCTCAGTAGAAGCTGGCCCAGGTACAATGTGAAAACTGACATGTTTTCAAACACCTGAGCCGTATATGACTACACTGATCATCACAACAATATGCACAGTCCCAAACCCATCCTGAGACAATCAAGTCAATTTCGTGCTTTTTAAAGTGAACTAAGTAACTTTTTTACCTTAACCGAACAGCTTCGGAGTCATTGGAATAGTTATATGACTTTTTTCGGGTTGAATGGTGGTCTTCTCGCACCCCCCAAGCGCCTGTGAGCCGAAAAACCACCCTTGCAACTTTGGGCCGGCGTGATATCAGGTCTCGCGATGTAACGAATTGCTTTACGGCACTGCACACATACACTATCTAAACATTTATATGCTAGCCTTCTGTGTATCATACATACCTCAGTGGACATGGCTCTGTGCGTTCGCCGGCTTCTTTGAAAACAACGCACATGACCAGCGGGAGAAGATGGGGGGGGGGGGGGGGGGGCTCTATAGAGAAACCCGCAAGCAAAAAGCGAGAAAACAGCGAAGAAATCGGCAAAGCTTTAAGGGTACGTTTATATGACAACAATGCACTAAAAACAGAATAGTTTTCCTTTTGCATTTTTCATGTATAGACGACAACGTTGTCAAAACGACCCCCGTTCTCATGGATCTGTGAAAATGACTAAAAACGTTGTATTATTTATTCCAGGCCAGTAGATGGCGATGTCACTTTGTAAAGAAACACTACGGGTCTATAGAATGAACACGTAATACACATGCGCACAGCGTTACAGTTTTCACAGATTCACATTTTTGTAGTTTACACGGAGATGATAACGGTATCGTTTTCAAAAACTTGCACTTTGAAACCCGTTTTCAACCGTTTTCTCTCAAAACACCGTTGTTTTCAATTTTAGTTAAAAACGGGATCATGCAAATGACCCCTAAGAGTCTAAAAATAAATCAGCCACTGGCAAAACCTCTATGATAATATAATGAAATACTTGTCATTTATATGTTGCTTAAAAAAAATCAATTAGATATTTGAATGGATATCAATGGCATCTATGAGCAGGAGCTTAAAGGATCATGCTAATCTAGTCTCATCCTCAGACGTCACGCCCACGGACCGTTGGCTGAACGTCTGATGCATATGGCACACTTAACTGGAAACAATTAAGGATTTTCAAAGTCGTTTTGTGATTGGTTGAATTCTACAGGATGTCTGGGAGACGTGTGTGTAACGTTCTTTAACGGTCCACCTGGAAACAAAGCCGTTGTGATGCCAAACCCCCTCATGGAAGAGGAAAGCCATCGTGTTTGCAACTGTGACAATAAGCGCTTATCAGGATCAACTAAACGCTGGGGTTTCAAACTTATGTGAAGTTTGAGGCTCCATTGTTGCAGTAAACTTGCACAACATTCTTGAATGAATAATTTATTATACATGTAGGTCAGACGTCCCCTTGGCCAATGAACTCTGTGATAGAGTCTAGACGTTCTGCCGTCAGTCTGAAGGTATGGCTATGCGAGACTAATGATAACCCCTTGATGCCTTGATCAGTTAGCAAAGCAAAATATTCTGTTAGACACTTTATCATACTTAATGACAATCTAATCAACATGATGGAATGTGTTTCTTTTTACTCTGGTGAGTTTGGGGAAATAGCTGTGGAATTCATGCGGTGGAAAATGCGGGCAGCCACAGTGGCTCATTGAGCAACACTGTTACCTGAAAGCACCTGGTTTGAGTCCTGACTGAGCCAAAAGGTCTTCTTTAACATGACGTTTACATGTTCTGTCCATGTTCTGTCCATTACACATGGGATTGCATAACAAGGCCTGGAGTATGGCGGTATGTTGGTTTGAGTTTCCTCCTAGTGCTCTTTTTGGAAATCTGAAAGCACAATGAAATTAGTCAAAATATGTAATTGAATTCGCATGAGCTTGGGGACGTGTAGAACTGTGTAGATGTGTAGAAATAAAAAAAACTACAGCTAAATTATATAATATTATTGTAGGTGCATGGAAATAAGTCACATTGTGTTTCTAAGCAGACTGTTTGTATTATGCCTAGAGACACGAGGAGGGAAGATGAAAAGATTTCATCATCTTTTCCCAAAGACGTTGACGTGACTTGAGGCCCAACTCCAAACTTGCCCCAATATGGCATCCTCATGGGAAGTGTGTCAAACAAAGCGTGCAGAATATAAAAGAACCTGGATACCCTGATCTTTCTTCTGTAGCTGCTCGCGAGAGGGTCAAGATGAGTGGAATTCATTAGAAAACACATGCTGTGCTGTGCCGATGCTCTCCTGATGGGCTTTGCATAATTTTTTTTGAAAAAAACGTGCATTCTCTCACTAGTGACAGTGTCTTTTGTCATGTACAATATAAGTGCGACCCATCAATCAAAATGCTGCGGGTGCAAAGAGGGTCAGTGTAAAATGAATGCGCTGACAAAAATGCTGAAGCAGTGCTTTGGACTACCGCCATACTTCAGGCCTCGTTATGCAATCCCATGTGTATTGCAAAGAAACGTAGATGAACGAAAGGTTAATCTGCTATATAGGCCGCAACAAATAATCAAAATTATTGTGGCAGAGGTGTCGGTGTAATGCTCATTAGCGTGATGCAATAAGGTGCAGGGCAGTATGGCAATTGTTTCGCCGCAAATTAGAACTGATAAATATGGCAGAAAATGAACCGCTTCTCCTTCCGAAGCAGTGTTGGATGTGCTCGGCTAATTAGCAAATTGGTATTTGCGGAGTCAGCCTCTATTTCCACAATTTGGTGGGAGTTCAAGTGATCATTTGCTCTGAAAATTAGGCCCAGAGGAAAGGGTAAACATTAGCAATTAATGTCTGGAAGATACGGCTACTCCTGGACAACACAGCTGGATTGGCTGTTAGAAGTTTCCGGGCAGCCAAGGGAAGTCTATCAACTGATGAAAGAGCCTATTTCCTTTCTTCCTCTCGGACTGGTGCTTTTTAACATTGGTCGCTGTTGCCAATTTAG
Source organism: Abramis brama (assembly GCF_963993115.1). NCBI lineage: Eukaryota > Metazoa > Chordata > Actinopteri > Cypriniformes > Leuciscidae > Abramis > Abramis brama. The sequence goes on along the minus strand of NC_139968.1, from coordinate 10,058,388 downwards.
ATGACGTCACGGCTGTGTGAGCGTGAATCATTGGAGTATTGATTTATCTAAATCCTCTTGGTTTATGTCGTCCAGACAAATGAAGACAGAGCGCTAAAAGTAGGTGGGGATTTTATTGATGGCGGTCTTCCCATTGTTTGCCCTTCAGGTGCTCTCGTGGAACTTTAAATGCTGTTAGGTTTCTTAGCAACCCGAGAGAACAACCAAAAATGTTCCATCCCGTCTTACAGGAATTTATGAGATGCTCACAGTGAGTTTTATGACATCTTGATACTCGAAGTACAAAGGCTAACGTTGCATGGATTATACTTGCAATCACTGTCACGCAAATGCATGTTCAGTGAACGTTCTCATTGTTGAATGGATTTCGCTTAGTTCAGACTTGACAGCTGAATGGCACCGGCTGCTCCTTTGCACAACTGAAGCCCGTCAGAGCTCAGCCTAGAGGCCTCTGCAAACGTGCTCTTCAACATCAGCCAAAATATCCCCCGTTCTCAAGGACAGAGGCATGATGCGCTCGAGTTAAACAAGGCAAAGTAAACAGATATATGGCTGAAATAATCAAAAACATTTGCTAAACCTGTGCAGAACTTAAAATGCAATTTTATAAACAAATGGATTGTCTGTATCAGAAATGACACAGATAGGAAAGGACTCTTAAGGTTCTTCGCAATTTGTTCCAGTCTCAGCGATCAAACAGCATGATGGATGATAGCTGAGAGGAATGGATGACTCTTTTGTTTTGGCTTTTTTCCCCCTCCTGATCTAGGATACAAAGTCATCCTAAAATTGTGGCATGTGAGATTGCATGTGACAGTCATTGTCAACTTGTCAATAACAATCTATATTAAATCTTTAGGGGGGAAAAACAAACAAAAACAACCAACACTGAAAAAAAAAGTGACAAAAACTACCATGGTGTCAAGTAAGTATAGTTGAGAACCATGTAAAAAAGATTTGTGGTGTGAATATGCTAATCTAGAGGTTTTCAAAGTGTAGGGCGTGCAGAGTGGTCATTTTTTTGTAAATTAATTAATTAATGATTAATAATTTCAATAAACACACTATAGAGGAAACATTACTTTTAAAAAGCAAAAAGAAGCAGGTTTCTGGACAAGAGACGTCGTTATGTTTCCGCTCCTCTGTTTTCAATTAGATTATTTGAAACCATAAACTCCTGAAAGGTCCAAGTACAAGGATCCAAATGCATTCAAACGATCAGTCCAAAAACAGCCCTAATGCAGAGAAAACCAAGCTGATTTCATCAGAGATGGTGGAGAGAATAGTGTGTTTGGCTTTAAAGCACGATCTCTCTCCTATTCTGTGATTGTTTCAGAGCAGCTCAAGTCATTTCTCATCATGCTGTGAAATATAGACTGAATGGCGTCTCAAAACACCCAACCGCTGCATGAGCATAATGATACGCAAACTACAGCTCTCGGTTGGATAAAGCTATAGTGTTGCGCTAGTAATGTTTGGATGGATGACAATTGTAATCAAGGTAAAGGCAATTACAGGAACATATCATGCATTAGGCGCATGAGACGAGAGTCTGTTATTATTGATGTGCAAACAAACTGTGTGTGCAGTGCGCCATTGTGCATGTTGTGTCAAAAGAGAGGCCCACTGTCTTTGACTTTGAAAACCCATGTGTTAATCATTTATTATTTTCATTGTACATGCTTTGGACACATAAGCGTAGTTGGTTCACTGAGACCCCAGTTCAAGCCGGGGTAAATAAATACATTTATATCCTAAACTTTATCCCATATCCCCAATCCTAAACATGGTGCAGTGGGTTGTTCGCGTGCTCCGGACAAAAGCTTTTAGCTCACATTAACCCTGATTTGAGTCTAACCAAGGTCAAGTCCAAATCACAGCCGACAGTTCTGTCTTTACTCCACTATGCCATTAAAAAAGGCAAATCATGACCTGCAATCCTAACCATTAGGTACATCTAATATGAGCAGGAAATAATAGGAGCATTCTTGATAAGAATGTTGTTCAAGCCTCAACCCCAACTTTGCTTTACATAAAAGTAATTGATGTCCCATGGTAGCACTGTAGTACCAATTGTGAGACCAATGTTGTCATAAAGGCATTAAACACATGCTGTTCGGGCTTTGAATTCATATTTGAAAACCAGCTTCAACCTACTAATTTGAGTCCATAAGAATTCAGCTATCAGCTTCGCCCTTTGGGGCCTGTAGTTCTCTGAAAACAAACATTAGCTTTAGCACTAAAGACGAGACGAGACAAGGCAAGAGCGCAGTCTGCTAGAATGAAACAGCAATTATTTATACTGATACCAAATTTAGTGTGCCCTCTTAGGGATGGTTGTCTCTATCATAATGTCATTTTTTGCTTCACATCATTTTTTAGATTGACTGGGCAAGATGAAGTGCTCTCAAACAGTTGTCCGTCATTCCATAAAAGTCCATAACCTGTCTTTTCCATCCTGCCTTTTTCATTATTTAATTGGTTTTAAAAGGTGATGTCAACGATGCCAGGAGTAATTTGACTGTCAGCAGGATATGCCCTTTTTCTTGGCTAATGAGTGCAGGCAGCGGGGAGGAGTAATTAGCCATAATTTGCTCTACACTAACTTGCCGAAGGTTCCTAAAGCTTGCCTCGACTTCTCCCCTTCCTTCGCCCCAAGAAATGTCAGTGGCCATTGTGTTAAACGATGATGGCGTCTAATCAGCCCTAGCTGGCATGTGCCTGTGTGAATGCTCATCATTAGCTACATGCTTCTTTTAACACACCCCAGTTTTGGGAAGGGCAGTATCTTCATTGTGACCTTGAGTAAAATACAGAGTTAGGTCTTGTTAACAAAACTTTGAACAAGCCTACTGGGTGCCCATAAGCCTCTGGATTTAACTCTTTTCCAACTCAACATTTTTTATCATTTTCACAAAATTTTCATGGCCCCCAGAATATTGTGCTGTATGAATATCTAAATATGCAATATATAAAAAGAAAGAACATATCCTCTGCTTTTATACAAAACCCCCCATTTAATTCAAGCTTCATGCATTCATTTTTTTATCAACACTTGAATGTGGATAAGTTTCATATTTAAAAAAAACAAAACAATATTTTGAACAAAAAGCTGAGAAAATGTCCAGACCAGATTCAGAACGATTATCAAAACACAGATAGATTAGATCGAGTCCATCACCCCTAATGCTTCACAGTCCTAGAGATCATCCTGGGTCGACATTTCATTCAGTAACATTAGGCAGTCTTGATTTATATGCTGTTTAATGTTGATGATCACGTTACTTAACATATATGCATATGATAACATATGATATTGCTTGTTTCTGCTTCTTCTTCGCCTGAGTTTTGATCAGGAGATTCAGTACTCTTTCAGAAGATGCGTAATAGCGCCCCCTACAGTATAACAGTGAAAACGTGGAAAGCTGGACATTTCCGTCAATGGCAGGGAAAAAGTTAAAGGGTTAGTTCGCCCAAAAATGAAAATTCTGTCAGTAATTACTCACCCTCATGTTGTTCCAACCCCGTAAGACCTTCGTTCATCTACGGAACACAAATTAAGATATTTTTGATGAAATCTGAGAGCTGGATCACTCCTCCATAGGCTTTTAAGGGAATGAAACTTGCTGGCCCAGAAAAGTTATTAAAGACATCGTTAATATAGACCAAGTGACTACAGTGGCTCAATCTTAAGTATATCAAGCGACGAGAATACTTTTTGCGCGCAAAAAATATAGCACAGAAGCGCTGCGCTAAAACACTACATGAACCAACTCGAGGCCCAGAGAGAAGGAAATGAATAGTGGAATAAAGTCGTTATTTTTGTTTGTTTTTGCGCACAAAAAGTATTCTCGTCGCTTGATATATGTAAGATTGATCCACTGTAGTCACTTGGACTATATTAACGATGTCTTTAATACATTTTCTGGGCCAGCAAGTTATAACGTCTTTAGAAGCCTATGGAGGAGTGAGACAGCTCTCAGATTTAATCAAAAATATCCTAATTTGTGTTCCGAAGATGAACGAAGGTCTTACGGGGTTGGAATAACATGAGGGTGAGTAACTACTGACAGAATTTTCATTTTTGGGTGAACTAACCCTTTAAATTAGCAACCATTAGAACATTCTGATGGCAGAGACCTGATCTATCATGTATGTGATTGACATAAATAAATAGTATCTTTTGGTCAATCAATCCTGAATAGCATAGCTTCAGGCTATTTTGATATGATCATGTATGAGCATTGCACCTCCATACCCTTCTTCCAACACAAATCCAAATCAGATACACCTGTAGCTTCCTGTGAAACAATATAAAGCATCCCTGATAGCGAATCCAGGACGATTTCAATTCAGGTCTTCCACTCCTCGTACCCTGCAGTGTCTAGTGCGCGGGCAGAGTGCGCACTTCAGGCACTAGCACACTTGACAAGATAACAATCATCTTCCTCAGCTGTTTACTTCGAGCCAGAAATGGCATTTTGATGTTCTGTTCAAAATGCTTGGGCACTTAAACCACAGCGCTGCAGTTGCCGACGGAGCCCGTAGTCTAAAAAGTTGTTTAGTATGCCTGCCATTATGGTAACAGGATGAGAAATGACTGGAGAGTCGTGGTTGGATCACCATGGTGAGGATTTTGAGAGTCTTCTAGTGAGTGCCTGACTTAAGAGGGCTGAAGTCTCTGTTTGGGAGCTATAAGTCAGACCAAAATCACCCGCTGCCTTCTTCCTGGCTCTCGAAGAAAATAGGCCAGTCTGGGAGCGGCGTCTCGCCTCGCAGCTGAATAGCTGAGAATAATAAAACCGGCAGTGATCCGTATGGAAATATGTACTCCTCTTATAATCTGAGTTATTCATGAACCCAGCAGCCCAGGAAAGCTGCGACTTTCTCTCAGATGCGTATGTTTATTTATATATGTGCGTGTTAATGGAAGGTCAGATAGCGAGATAAGTAGGGACTCATTTTGTAGGATACTCTGGGAGTTTTTTATATGCACTTTCTTATCCGATGTTACTGTCTATCTCTGCTGACGCATCAAATCAGATTTACGCTTCTGCAAAGAAATGATGCTGCCGTAATTTGTTTGGACTCTGCAATGAGACGTCTTGTATTTGACTAATGTCTCTAGGCCACTATCTCCTGCTTCCCCCATCACTTTTTTTTCTTTCTTTTTTTTTTCCATGCTGTCATTTCTTCCATCCCTCTTCAACTTCCATGTCCTGTTTGCCCTCCTTATCTTTTCGGGCACGTCGCCCACCCATTTTTATTCCCAGCTTGCTCATCACCAGAATTTTGCTGTGAAATCTTTAATTAAAGTTTTACGACTCATGAGATTTCTCACCCACTCACATTTCCCCGCTGAGGAGTCGTCGCATTCTTCTTCCCAACTCTCTCTCGTACCGCCGTTTCCTTCCGGAGCTCTGGATTGGCAAATGACATATGCTGCCCAGCTGTTTGGAAAGATTGGCGGGCTTCTTGTGAACCAGGCGGTTTACAGCTTCGGCTCTGTCTGTCTTCACGTCTTCTTAGCTGCTTAAATGTTCCTCCTCCCCATGAAGAGTCTCTAGGGGCTGGATCAAACTGCAGGGTATAGCTGATATCATCTTGCTAGATCTGAAAATGTGGATGCATAAAACTGCTTTTTGTCTCCGCTCAGGATTTTCTGGCTCCTTGTGTCATTCCCTACAATGGTAGCTGTAATGGGTGGTTTGAAACCATGTAATCCTATTTCCCTCTTACATTCCAGACTGTGGAGGAGGATATCACCGCAGCTCAGACTTGGATAGTTCTACGCGTTCGCTAACTCTACAGCTGTGCTGTGGAGGGTAATCATATACCCACATAATGTGCAAACACAGTTAGCACCCAACAGAGCATGAACTACTAAGCTAACTCAGCAAAATAACGTATTCCGACTTATATACAACATGAATAGAGCGCAGAGCACCTTTTAAGATGCACTCACGTATATATAAAAAACCTTGTTCGAGAGGAAATTACATGTTTATAATGAATTCATCCATCCATATTGTGAGTACATGCATGATCAGACTAATACAATTTGCTTTGTCTCAGTAATATCCTTGTTATTGAAGAGTTTATCTAAAAAAAACTACAAAAGTTCTACTGCCATTGGTAAATGAAAACTTTTGCATGATGAAAAGCACTAGTTGAATTGAGTTCATTATTTGCAATACGCATAAATCTGCAGTCTTGGAAAGACTATTTTGACTACTTTTACATAGAGCATGAACTACTAAGCTAACTCAGCAAAATAACGTATTCTGACTTGTATACAACATGAATAGAGCGCAGAGCAGCTTTTAAGATGCACTCACGTATATATATAAAAAACCTTGTTCGAGAGGAAATTGCATGTTTATAATGAATTTATCCATCCATGTTGTGAATACATGATCTGACTAATACTATTTGCTTTGTCTCAGTAATATCCTTGTTATTGAACAGTTTATAACTACAAATATATTTCTTAAAGTTCTACTGCCATTGGTAAATGAAAACTTTGGTATGATGAAAAGCACTAGTTGAATTGAGTTCATTATTTGCAAAAAGCATAAATCTGCAGTCTTGCCAGCTATTTATTAAGTACTTTCTTGAAAGGTCATAAAGCACTTTGAGTTCTGAAACAGTTATTTTGGAACTTTTGTTTGTTTGAACCTTTGCTAGAAATTCAATTTAGAGACTGAACCTCTTGGAACTTTAATTAAATACCACTGTTCTAGACCTTTTCTCACAAATAATGTCACTTTTCTGAGCCATGTTTGCAATGACCTTTAATAAGCTGGTCCCAAGGGGATTTTTAGTGGATTAATGAAGTCAGTTCCACAGGTGTCCTAACAGAGTAACCACAGGTGTAATTCATCACAAAAGTTAATTTTGATACCCTAAAGGGTACTTAAACACGACAACGATATATTAAAAACAGAAGAGTTTTTCCTTTGCATTGTTTCGTGTACAGACGACAACATTATCAAAATGATCCCCGTTCTCACGGATCCGTGAAAACAACTAAAAACGCTGTATTATTCATGCCAGGCCAGTAGGTGGCGATGTCACTTTGTAAAGAAAAACTATGCGTCTATAGACTGAACACGTAATACACATGCGTATGACATCACTGTTCACACAAATTCATGTTTTGAAAACTTGCACTTTGAACCCTGTTTTCAAAAGTTCGCTGTAGTCGTGTAAATGAACGGCCAAACTGGTTTTATTTTGCATTTTGTGTAAGGCAGAAACATTCAGGCATTATTAGGTTTTGTTTAACTGTAGTGCATCTGTGTTTTTTTTGGCACATGGTGCTTTGCACTCGTTAAAAATATATTTTGTGTCTTTGTTCTGTATTATTTTCCCAAAATATATTTCATATAACCGTATCAAAATATGCCAGAGATGGAAATAAAATATACAAATTGGGACATCGCAAAGGGTACAGCATGCCTTCCACACCGGAAGGTCAAGGTTTCGGGGTCAAGTTACAACTTAGCCTAGTTTAAATTACAATTACGACGCTATTGCCAATAAGTTCATACACAAATAGTTTAGAATAAAAAGTCTATTATTTTTCAATAGACTATTTTTAATTAATTAAACTTAAATTCCATTCATTGTAGATTTGTATTCCTCGTCTCACTTGTGAACTGTGTCTGAAATCGAATATCTCTCAGTTGTGAATTCAATGACACATCCGAAAAAATATTATATTTAATATAATATAATATTTCTTCTTGTCAAATGTATTTCATGGTGTCTGCACACTACAAATAAATTCAATAAATATACAAATTATACTGTATTAAAGAATAAGAATAATAAATATCTAAACAAATATTGCTGTGTTGCAAACGTAATAATGTAATAATGAACAGTATAGGACGCAACAATTAGCCTACACACTTAAACAAACAATTGGCAATGAAACTGTCGATATGATGACTGCATTTCAACGATGTTGAAGGAATAGCCAAGAGGCTTTAACTCCTCTTGTAATTTAATGATTTCTAGGTTTAATTTCACATTTTCAAGTTCTAGCTTTTTGCGTTCACTTTTTATTTTCAGGATCTCCTCTTCTACTTTTGCACATTCAAGTTTGAGTTTTTTCAAACTTTACATTATTGAGTCCTAACTGTGAGTCAGAAAAGTAGCCTATTTAATTTTTATATTGCTCATGCACCATATGCATTTTTAGGAAACATTCTAAGAAAAAAAAACAAGAAACTATAAATACTTTGAGTAATGTCGTCTGTGGCTTCACTTCCACTTTCAACTCCAGTGATTCCGGTGAGTTATCGCCAATTATTTCCAGGATAACTGTTGAATATGGGCCAGGCTCAGGTCTCGGACCACCTCCAGCGGGACATGTTTTGCGCGAGGAAATTCCTCAATTGCTTGTGTCTTAAGGTCGCTCCACTTCTTCCTAACTTCCTTTATCTCCCTCTGCTTCACCACCTTTAGCATTTATTTTGTTTGTTATGTCCTGCCAAATATCACCTTTTTTTCCGGTTTGTGACAGATGAGTTTAATTTGTTTTCAAGGACTGTTTCGTTTTCCTTGTATCCATCAATTAAACATTTTCTTCCTGTTTCTTTTCTCCTCCATGAGTGGGCTATTAAGATATTTTCAATTAAAAGTTTAATGTTTTGAGTTTGATAACGTTTGTTTTAATGTCTTTTTTAAACCCTCAGTTAGTCAAGAACGAGTTTGAAATTACGTGCTGTTCAGACTATTTCCTGTTTACCTATTAGAGGCTTGTGATTGGCTTAAGAAAAATAGACGTTATTCTATGCGTCAACGTAAAAAATTAGCGTGATTTTAACAGTAAAAGACTTTAAAAATGCTACAGTGAAAAACTGTTAATTTGTTAACAAGTTTCCTTACTATATACGGTAAGTTTCCTTACTATATACGGTAAATAACTGTGATAGATCTAATGGTACATTAAATGTAATTTTACTGTAAAATTAATACCGTTAAATTTACAGTTTTTGGAAGTGAAAACAAACAAGTCATTGTATAATTTACAGTGAAAAACCGTAAATTGACATTCCCACAATTCCCTGCGTGACACTTCACATTTGATGTATTTTTGTTGAAATAACTATGTTTCGTCATAGTTTTTTTTTTCTAATCAGTTATGTACATTAGGGTTTTATGTTACATTTAATGTTGTTAAATTAATGTTTATTGTATTTACCATGATGGTGTTTAGTGTTTGTGTGAATGACGCTGTGCAGCTTCTACATTATTATTATTAACTTACTTGTGAAAGAACTGCTTGTGATAAGCTTTGATTGATCATGTGACTCTCATTACTACTGTGATTGTTGGCTGTCAGTGTATTACAATGGTTCAAAACAGATATTAATACTTCAACAGGTCGGTAAATTAACATTATATCAGATAATGAAATACGGTTTATTACTGTAAATTTTAGGTTAAGTCTGTAAAACCTAAAATGTTTCTACCGTATTTTTTATAAATTCATGAGGCTTTGTTTTTGATTTGTTTATGCTTTAAATAACAACATGATTCCCTATGAAATCACACCAAATGGAAGTAATTCTTATAGATGAGAATTCCCACTTGATGGATCGTCTCCGACAACCATTCCCTGCTTCCCTCCATTGCAGCTCTTCACACGGAACCATCTGGACACTTGTGACAAAACAGCTCTCAGGTTCTGAGCAAAGACAAAGCTGAAAGACTTCAGATCTGTGAGTTTCTTTCATGGCCGTCTACCAGGGGATTTGGTTTGGTGCGTTACCAACTGCTTGCACATTACATCGCGTCTCATTTGGTCTTCCCACAAACACTCATACTCCCTCTCCGCGTCTCAGACTGCCTAAGCCTGCGAGTTTGAATTAGGAGATTCACCAGCTGATCTTTTAGAGGTTCTTGATCAAAACGACAGAGGAACACTCGTGTCCCAAGGGAACATGAAAACATTTAACCGCTCAGTGGGCATCGGATTTCAAAAATCCAATCCAAACAATGATTTATGTGAGATAATAGCAACAATAAGAGTGTAAAAGAGATTTTAAAGTGTTCGTTTACCGCCAAAAAGTGGAAGTGCAAAGTTCATTCATTCACTAGGAATCAAACTCATGACATGCTCTACTGTTTTACAGGAATACCCTACAAAACGATATTTTGCAGAATGTCCAGAGTCCTCTTTTCCATAATCATGACTAAGAAATGTGACAATTAAAGAACCATAAAAGCGGAGAACCAATGACGTTAGACATCATTGACATCAAACCTGATCAGAATCTATTTTTTTCAATGAATTCAATTATTTGTAAACATTTTCATGTTTCTTGCTGTTGTTCGCATGTAAAATGCTTACATTTTAGATGCTTCCAATATGCTAATAATGTACATTTCAGACTTGAACAGCATCCGTTCACATTAGTTGTTCAGAAAAGAGTTGCTTGGACACTGCAAATTTGTCCTTACTTCACAGAACACAAAACAAGTCACGTGGGTTTGGAAAAACATGTATTCTTGATCTTTACACAATTCAACCGTAATAGTCAGAGACAGGTTGTGTTCTCCATTATTCAGTCTGTCATCTTCCCTATCAAAGCTTCATGTGCTGCTTTTTCCATTTTCGGTGATCTTGCACCCGGCCACGGCCGACCCACAGGATTAATGCTCTGGATTAGGACTCAAAGAGGACACCTGTACTTTGTCACCTGTTGGAATTGTATTGTGAAGCCACAGGGGACGAATCTGATTGAAGCTTTCTCACCACTAGAGACATTTCCCTACAGTCACCTTCAGGTACACACACACACACACACACAGCTGAGAAAATGTAATGAGATCTCGGATGAAGCCCCGGCGCACTCTCTTTTTCTTTTTCTGTCCTCCAGCTATCGCTCCTTGAGCCCTTGTGGGTCTCGCCGTCGAACAAACCGGTCATGAGTTATTTAGCCAGTTTCCTGCCAATTTTCCTTCTCAACGTTCCCTCACCACAGATGGCGTAGGGAACGGCAAGTGGTTAAACTTCGACTTTTCCGTTTTAACCCGCTCAGATTGAACAACATCCCTCAAGTTGAAAGTGAGCAAGTGAATGCGAAGATGGTAAACAGATGGTAAACACATTGCCAATTCCAAAACGATAGCGGAATAGAAAACCGGCAGCTGATTTTGGCGACTGTCATTAACACGTATGACTTCTCCACAAAATTTGTAGCCTGAGATATACAGAAATATATGCTTTCGCGTTGGTGTGTGGGCGCGTGTCAGAGATAGAGACTGTTTGTGTGTAGTTCTGAGCCCTGAGGGAAGTTACATACCCAATGCTTTTAAGGCTGAGAAAGCGAAGACAGGGCCTTTGGTGAAGCTCCGATTGGTCAAGGGGGGTGAGACTAGACCGAACCCAATAAATTATTTAGCAAAGGAGATATAAACATTGCATCTAATTTAAATAGTATTACGTTGTTCTTTGGCAAATGGCACAAGGAAAAAAAAAAGAAATAAATATGTGTGAGAGCAATTAAATCTATGTGAACAACAACTCATTTGCATTACATTTTTTATCATATTTATACATTTCTTTAGTCTGATTATGCAAACATAACCTCAATACTTTCATGTGGGTATTTTTCAGAAATATTGTTGCACTCAGTGAGGTTTCTGGACGAAGCTGTTTATAAGCATTCCCATTTTACACTTTTAAGAACCCTCCAAAAATGTTGTCCAAAACTATATTAAAATGTAAAAGCAATATATACTTAGTTTATAAGCTAAATAAAAGCTTTAAAAAAACCTCTGACCAGTGTTGGGGAAAGTTACGATTTAAAATAATATTGTGTTACTCTCTAAAAAGTAACTAATGGCGTTACTTAGTTACTTTTTATGGAAAGTAATGTGTTGCATTACTTTTTCTCGACCGAGATGGGCTTGCTTATTTGTTTTTTTAATAATAATAATAATAATAATAATAATAAAAGTTATATTTTTGGCAAATGTTAATACCCTTTTCACACCAAACGTGAACTGAATGATAAATGCAGATTCACGCCTGTACAGTAGAGGGCGCTGCTCAAATAAACACTACAGCTGTGTTGCCATTCTGATTTGCAGGAGAAGAAATAAAAAACAAATGTGACGTTTATCTAAAGTCATTTTTGCTTACTCATATGGTCGAATTGTATCATCAAGGGTCAGCAGCAAAGACATTGGTTAATAAAGTGAGATTAAATACATAAAGTGGGTTGTATTTGTGTAATTTAACATTTTTGATTATTGCAGGTCTGTGTAATAGTTTGCATTTCACTGTTTTTATTCATTTTGAGGAATATTGAATCTGTTTTTGTGCAAGTGAGATGAGTAAATGCTCACATTTAATCTAGAACTACAATAACCATCATGTTCACACACAACGCCTCTGCACTTACTCATGATTTCGCTCAAGGGACAAGAGAGCTGTCAGTCAAGAAATAGGAAAACAAGTAACTTGTACTTTGTAATGCGTTACTTTACCAGTTACTTGAAAAAAGTAATCGGATTACGTAACTCGCGTGCGTTACTTGTATGACTACCAAATAATTTCACAAAAAAAAAAAAACCTGAAAGACTTTTCGAATTTCAGTTTGTAATTTCGTTGAATCATTGAAAAATATAACAGTAAGACAGAATAATAGATCAGAACATAACTATTTATTTGAATAAACTAAATTATAATATATGTGTAATGTGTTTTTGAGCATTCAAGCATGGAATGAGCCCAAAAACTAAATCAAGACTTTGTAAAAGGGCATAATAGGTCCTCTTTAAATGCATACATCTGCTCATCTCTTTTCCACGGGAGGAAGACGACCATCAGTTCATGTATAATTGAGTGGCCATCAACCCTCCCTTCAGCTGAGCCGGGATCTGAAGTCCACACCCGAGACCACCAGAGCGCGAGCAGGTGGAGGGGCACAACAGATGGTGACTCTCTTTGTGATTTCAGGACCCCGCTCACGGGACAAACCCACCCACATTGACAGTGACATCCTCACCCTTGATCACTTCAGCCCTTGAAGGCTGCTGCCACTTTCCTCTATTCAGATGGGCATCTCTCTTCAAAGACGCCCGAGGAAACTCCCTCCAGACGGGCTTTGAGAGGCAACACGCTCCCGAGTGCTGTTTCGGCTACACCTCTCCGCTATTAAACTTAGTTATTCCAGGTTGGGCTGCATTGGCAAGGGCTCATTGTGGACGCAATGCTAAATGAAGTGCTGTTATTTTAACCCTTCTGGTGGTTCGTCAAAGTAATTATCTCTTACAGAGGCTCATAAACATAAAGTTGCACTAATGAGCCTCTTGTGCTGATTTTCAAGTAAGCACGTGCATCATTTGCGTGTTAAGTGTGCCAACTATTGTTGGGTATGTTTACAGTAGATATAACTATAAAGAGGTAGCAGATCATATATTTATTATAAAGACTAAAGAGAAGTGCAGTTACTCTTTATGGTTCATCTCAATTATTATTTTAATATGTGCAGTAATTACATTTATGCACTGTAAAAAAAAAACAAATATGATTAATAAGTTATAACAACATATGTTTTTACATTGATTTAACTCATCAAAATAAGTTAAGCAATTTTAAACTTTTTTTTTTGTTACACAATTTTGTATTTACACACAAACTCATTTTTTAAAGTCAGTTTAATGCAATTTAAGTTGAAATGACTTAAACATCAAAGTTGATTGAACTTAAAAAATTAAATAATATTTTACAGTGCGCGATATGCCTGTAATTGAAGAAAACTAGTTTTATACATGGAATCATCTTTCTATCCAACACCTATTTCTTATTACCTTTCAACTGCACAACATTACTATTTGTGTGATGTTGATTTATTAATGTTCACTATTAATAAATAATTCACATAAAATAGTTTAATACGCTTGCTGTACATTATAATAATTCTGATCCATCTGTCAAAAAACTTAAACGAGCTTCATAAATATAAAGGGAGCCATAAATAACGAGAAAAAGGTAAATATTTTATAGTAACAGAGCAGAATGTGAAGTTCTTCCTAATGATGTTCAATATCTGACTGAGAACTCACAAAATTCCCCCAATAAATGAAACTGCTCAGCAATAAATGTTTAATTAGGCCCCTGCATAATAAAAAAATCACTCCTGTCAATTAATTTAGGTAATTTGCATGTAAATATTTTAGACTTGCCAGAAGCCATTGAACTGCAAAACACAACTACAAACAGTCAAATTCTGAAGAAAAAATACTTTTCAAAAATCGCCAACACAATTCAAGGATGTTGTGAGTGGTTGCCAGGCTGTTTCTATGGTTTTCAGGGTAGTTTCTAAGCTTTTTCTTGGCCTATTGGTGAACATTAGCTCGTTAGCTCTGTTAGCATTTACATCCTCTTTCGCTAGCCTCCCCATTTGACACTGCGCTCCTGGATTATTGATCTGAAAGTGCATTAATAGTTAATGACCACAGACAGATGGCCTTTTCTCCACGTCGAGTGTGTGATTCAGGCTGGAAAACTAAAGAGAGGTCTTAAGATCTGCGAGGATGAACATCTGCAAATAGTGAAGCAGACACAGCGGGAACTAACGAATAGTGTTTGTACGGGGAAATGGATGAGCAAACATATCAATTATGGATAAAACTATATGTATATGTAATGAGGGTGAGAATTATGATGACATGGTTGAAAGTATTTGGATAGTAAAGCTGTTAATTGCTCGGTGTGAGTAACTGGAAGTTTGCTCGTTCGAGACGTGACATGACGACTCAACACTATGTTCCTGTAACACGCAACCTGGCTTAAAGGGTAAAACGGGACTTAAATAGGCTACATTTATGCAAAACATGACATTTCAACGATATATTCCAAGTCTTGTGTAACATATGCCAGTTTTGTGAGGAATTAACTGAAATTTATATATGGAATGGTCAATTTTACTGTATCAATAGCGTCTACTCAACATGTCAAGACTCTTCCAGTCTCAGCTACAACTACAGTGTTTAAAGTAGACGTTGTAGAAAATGAAGACCATAGGCTGCCATTATGCATATTTGGTACATTGTTACATATCTGCATTTTGATCTTTAAAAATATGCAGACCTTTTACATTCACAAACAGCTTTATTACACACTACATGAAAGGTAATGTTCGAAAAAGCATAATAGGTGCAATTTACCATACTTTTTAAAATAGCACATATTACAGAAATAATATACTTTAAGGCATGGTGTCACAGACATGGCTTAGATAAAACCAGGATTAAGATTTATATATATTAGATTTTATAAATGTGCCTTAGAAAAAACATGACTGGTGTGCATCTTAAAACGAAACAATGGCACTGATATATTTTAACATATGCTTTCAGTTAAAACAGCTAAAAAATGCATTTTAGTCTAGGACTAGCTTAAGCCTTGTCTGTGAAACCAGGCATTAAATAATATACTTAAGTGTGAACTGAATGTAATGTTTTTGGACACTTAATTGCAAGTTATTTACAATTAAATTAAACCGTATTATAGTTAAAATTTATATTAAATGCAAGATTTTTTAACTTTAGCATTATAATTATCATCCTTGGTGTCAAACAAAATAAAATAAACTAAATAGGAGAGTATTATTTTATAAAATAAGTTTTTGCTGTGTTGGTTGGTCACATGAACAATTTTACATTTTTACATGGAAACCACAGTGTTTTTCTCTGTGAGAATAACTCAAATGTTGCAAAACTGTAAAAAAAGAGTCACGTTTTTCCCATTAGATCAGATTTGTAAGTGAAATGAAAGTCACTTTGCCTATCAGTGTCAGATAAATGACTACTGACTAACAAATGCTGTAATCAAACTTAATTTATCCAATGCGTAAATAGACAACGGGCAAGTCTTGGTAAAGACCGAAATCCGCAATCTCTCAGTCCAACCCAATAGAAACCGCTTAATCTTAGTTAGGCATTTTCCTCTAAAGTGGCTATTAATACTCCTTTGTAAGACAGCGGTGTAAAAATGAATCAATTCATGACATGAATGTGGATCCATGTGTGCCGCTTCCTCTAGCTTGCGATTGAGTCGCTGGAACACCTACACACCTTTTTCCCAGCAATCAAACAGCACAAATCTCCATAAATGAAACCTAAATGAAAAGCACAAGAGGATTATGAAGGTTTTCAGGGAAAGTCACTGGCCTATTGTGGCTTTTAGGTGAGAGACTGATATTTTAGGGGTCGTGAACTATCATTCTTTTGTGTCCTAGCACAAACTCCTTTCTTTCAAGAGTCAGACTTCATTTCCTGTGGCTTTTCAGGGTCAGCGGTTTTGTTCTCCTTGTGGATCACTGGGTCTATTAAGACCGAAGCAACAGAAGCTGATTAGGTGGACCTTAATTACTCCGCCGGTACCCCATTACTCTACCACTGGCTGTTTTCACTCATCCCTGTATCGTATCTCTTTTCCTCCAGAAATTAGCTTCACTCTTTTGTCACATTAATGTGAAGACTGAAAGCAGGGAATCTGTAGACGAGCGAATCCGTTAAAGCTGAATATGAGTATGCATGATAAAAGACTTGGGCTAATGTTAGAAGCGTTATGCCGTCCAGGTGTGGATGCTTATTTGTTGTGCTAATTCAAGCTTTGGTTGACCTACTCCACTTTCTTTTCTGTCTTTCTTAAAGTTCTTCAAATTCATTGTAGGTGGTTAAAGACATCATGTGATCATAATTAAGAAAAAGGCCTTGATAATATTCTTGAAAGAATAACCTGTATAGGTAGTTTAATTTCCATTATTGGTTCTTACTATAGGGTTATTATAGGTAACTAAATCCTTATTAATCAAATGAAATATATATATATATATATATATATATATATATATATATATATATATATATATATATATATATATATATATTCCAGTTTGCTGCCATTGCAACATTTCTCATAATTTGATGTAAAAACTAATAAAAGTTAGAGTTATAAACATATTTTATTTAAAAAAAAAGACAAAAAACTGAGTGCACCTTGAAAAAACATGAAACACAAAAACATATTTTTGTGTGTGTCGTGTTTTTTCAAGGTGTCAGGAAAATGTTTTTAATTGCTTTTGACTTTACATGATTACACTGATGTTTTTAAATTCATCTATCTATAAATTACAGAAACGTCTGTCTGTCTGTGTGTGTGTGTGTGTATGTCTTTTACTCGCATATCTCTCGAACCGTTAGTCCGATGGATTTCAAACTCGCCAGATGTCTCGCTACGGGCACGAGTAAGTGCAGTGCCAAGTTTGACGTTGTTTGGATGAGAAATGCAAAGATATCGTTAAATATTTCATTTTTAGAAGGTTGTGGTTTAAAAATAAACATTCTGACATTAGAGGGTTGTATCGGTCAAAGAAGCCCCAAGAAGGTTGTGGTTTAAAAATAAACACTCTGTCAGCTACACTGTTTACTTCTGAATATTATAGTTTGGTTCCAGAACGTGATAAATCCATTTTGATTAATTTGAGTAAAAATGTGTTTTCTTTACCGAGAAAGTGGCAAGATGAAAAACCACTATTTTCTGTTTCAAATGTTCACATAGCATCTTTAGGTTATAATATCATAAAAAATTCAAATCCAGATTTTGATTTTCAAAGATTTATTATAAAAACGGATTATTTTCCCCCAAAAATGCAATAAATTCATGACACTTTTTTTTCCCAAAATGCAATTAATCCATTGAATCAATATAAAAGTTATTTTTTATCATATTGAAATCAGCCATCGCTAAGAAATATCTCCTGAACTTTTTTGTTCAGCGATCAGCTCACAAAAACTGATTTTGCACGGGCACTTTGCACTGCTCCCTGAATCAATGCGCTTATTAATTTGTGGATGTAAACTGAATCTATAAGCAGAGGTGGAAGTAACGAATTACAACTACTCACGTTACTGTAATTAAGTAGTTTTTTTGGGTACTTGTACTTTTTTGAGTATATTTTTAAATCTGTAATTTTACTTGTACTCAAGTACATATTAAACTAAGTAATCTACTTCGCTACTTGTAAAATCACATTTCGTTACTGAGTACAATTTGAATTGATATTCAAATCTTTGACCGGCATTTCGGTAGCCAATAAAAATATTCGATCGTAAACGGACCAATAAAACCCCTGATATTTGGACTGAATTAAAGCCGCCGCAGTCGCAGCAGGTTTACAAGAGCTGATCATAAGTAAAGGAGGCGAGGAGCTCAGAGTGATTAATGGCTGGACTGAAAGTTTGGAGAAACAACAATCTACATAGTAGTATTGTCAAAATATCTATATTTTGATATATCAATACTGAAATATCTGTCAATAGCCTACTCATTTCGGCCTATACATCGATACGATACCAGCTGCGCGTTCTCATTCTCTCATCAACGACAGCGAGTTTGACCTCCTCTCAGTGCGGGATTGCAGGTAGACCTATTACGCATAATTTTATTAATACCTGCAAGTTTCTATGGCATATTTTAATGGCAAATGTCACAAGTGCAATATTATAACGCGAGGGCACATTCATGTAATCGCAGAAAACTGGACGCGAGCTCTCAAATATACGAATGAACTGGACTCGGATATTGAGTGTGCGCTCTCGGACTGTGTCATATCATGTGCAATCGCGATTCGCGAATCTCTCCAAGTGGTTCTCACTGCAGACTCAAATGACATCCAGCTCCAATCTCTCCATGCTCTTAAATTAAACGTTGTCAAAAGTTATGAAAAATTACATTTCTTTTTTGCAAATTAAATTCAGCTTGAAATCAAGCTTCCTTGTGCTGTGTGTGAGCTATTGCAACAGTTAACGTTACCCTATTGTAAAGACAAATACACTGAGTGAGTAAATATTTAAGTTAGATTATTGTAATGGTTATTGATCAATGTTTAAATATGTAAACAAAAGCCTAAATTAAAATCTCACCGTATAAAGTGGACGTGTCTCTTCAGAAGACTTGAATTAAACTTTTCCATTCAAATAGATTACTGTTACAATGAGTGTTGTGCTTGAAAATAATGATTGCCTTGACAAAATGGATGGACAAAAATGTAGATATTAAAATATTTAGTATGTGGTAGTTTTCCCGATGGTATTAAAAATTATAGGCTAGGCCAACTGAATACTCACATATTTCAAGGTGTCATATTGAAGTTAGAAATTCCAGTATCATGACCACTAATTAATGTCCTTCGACAATAAGGTAAAAACGTGTTAAAAGTAGCTATTTTCTACATAAATCTATGATTTGGTTGAATATTTATTGGTAATACATTAACTATCGCCAGCTAAAAAGTAACTAGTAACTAGTACTCTGAGTAGTTTTTGAGAAGAGTAATTTGTACTTTTACTTAAGTACTTTTTTGACACCAGTACTTTTACTTGTAATTGAGTATTATTTCAGCAATGTAACGGTACTTGTACTTGAGTACAAATTTTGAGTACTCTTTCCACCTCTGTCTATAAGTCAGCTATGCTGTTTACTTCTGAATATTATATTTCATTCTGGTGCGCTTAACGTTATCACTACTATTCACCAACTAAACATATCCTTTTCAATGCGTTCACAGCGTTCACGTTGTGCCTTCTACCATGCACAAGTAAAAATGTCACTGAACTTTTGCTGTGTAATTGTAACAATGTGCACTCAAACACACCAAACCAAAAATTACTAAAAACACACTTAAAAACTGATTTTGCACGGGCATTTTGCACTAGTTCAATTAAAAAGCATACGAGTAAATAGCATAAAATTGTCACACCTGCTCTGAGTTTTGATTCACGTTTCAATGCTTAATGTTTTATAGTCAAGTCAAGTCATTGTCTGGCTTGGTTTATTTTGTTTTTGTTCTCAACTTAATAAACTGCACTCGGTTTCTACTCAATTCACCTGCAGTAGATTATGTGTCACAA
Organism: Abramis brama; assembly: GCF_963993115.1. Lineage (NCBI taxonomy): Eukaryota > Metazoa > Chordata > Actinopteri > Cypriniformes > Leuciscidae > Abramis > Abramis brama. The sequence goes on along the minus strand of NC_139968.1, from coordinate 10,038,444 downwards.
AAGTGCACAATAAAACATTCACACAGTTAAATCATCTCCCATCTCAGGTGAATATAAATTGTTTTGCTTGCATCAAACATCTACATTATCCTCAGAACAAGCGACTTTTCTGTTTGCTGTCAAATTCACTCTTTAAAGCATCAAAACATCTTGACTTTCATTGTGTATGTGCGCCAGAACATCACTGAAATACTCAAATAACTGACAACATTAAGAGTAATTTGCATAGAGAAAAATGTTTTTCTCAGCCCTTGCAATTAACTCAACCTGTATTTGTAGCTGATTATTTCAACTAAGTACAACGTCATAAGAGCCAAATGTCAGTATGAAGCTAAAAATATCACTGACCTTAAAAAAAAAACGAGGCTCGCGCTCTTAAAGCGGCTAATTAAAAGCAGCTTGAGTACTGGCCCTTCGCCTCTGCTGGCTATAATTCGTGAAGGAAGTTACTGTTAAGCACTGATCAAAGTCCACATTGGTGCTACTCCTAAACAAGTCTGGGTACCAGTTTGATGTGGGACCGCTGGATTCAGCCCAGCTCAAGAGGGCACGTTTCGCTTGAAGCTAACTTTAGCAACACCATCCCTGAGGATTAGCCTGTGGAACTTCCAACCGTCCCTGGACTTCTTTCCTGGAAAAACCAGGTCACACCAGTCATTGGCTTCCACCAAATTGACCAAGGTGGTCTACCAGTACTGACCAGCTCAGTAAACCAGCTATTCCTTGAAAACTAATATAAACTTAATATAAACTCTAATACAATTTCATTTAATTGCAGTTAACAAGCTTTTAAGTGTCTGGAAACATTACACTCAGTTTGCACTATACACTCTAAAAAACACTGGGTTAAAACCCAAGGGCTGGGTAAATATAGGACAGAACACATGTTGGGTTAATTTTACCCAGCAAATTAGGTTGTTTATTTAACCCATCATACTGGGTTGATTCATTTTTACTATAGTACTAGTTTTTATTTTATTTTATTTTTACTTCATACATTAATTAATGTTTACGGATTCACTTAAATCCTCTAAACTTTAACAAATATTAGAAGTAAAAATAAAACACTTACAAGTAGTTCACATGTAATCGACCAGTCTCTGTTCTCCCGTTTCCACCGTAAAGGCGCTGGATCTCGTGCCGGAGCTTGTGTCGTGTTTAGCACCTGCGTTTCCCTCGTAGCTGAAATATGCTGTGAATGACTCCATAACCTGTCCATAAACAATCAGTGTACAGTTCTGAGAACATATTTTAACTTTCTAAGCATTTATATTCTGTATCTTTTTTGAATAAAATCATAACATTTTATTCAAGTTTTTGGGTGACACAAAAACTACCCAAACACTGGGTTGTTACGTCTGATCCATGATCTGGGTAACACAACAACTACCCAAACACTGGGTTGTTACGTCTGACCCATGATCTGGGTAACACAAAAACTACCCAAACACTGGGTTGTTACGACTGACCCATGATCTGGGTAACACAAAAACTACCCAAACACTGGGTTGTTACGACTGACCCATGATCTGGGTAACACAAAAACTACCCAAACACTGGGTTGTTACGTCTGACCCATGATCTGGGTAACACAACAACTACCCAAACACTGGGTTGTTACGTCTGACCCATGATCTGGGTAACACAACAACTACCCAAACACTGGGTTGTTACATCTGACCCATGATCTGGGTAACACAAAAACTACCCAAACACTGGGTTGTTACGTCTGACCCATGATCTGGGTAACACAAAAACTACCCAAACACTGGGTTGTTACGACTGACCCATGATCTGGGTAACACAAAAACTACCCAAACACTGGGTTGTTACGTCTGACCCATGATCTGGGTAACACAAAAACTACCCAAACACTGGGTTGTTACGACTGACCCATGATCTGGGTAACACAAAAACTACCCAAACACTGGGTTGTTACGTCTGACCCATGATCTGGGTAACACAAAAACTACCCAAACACTGGGTTGTTACGTCTGACCCATGATCTGGGTGACACAAAAACTACCCAAACACTGGGTTGTTACATCTGACCCAGGATCTGGGTAACACAAAAACTACCCAAACACTGGGTTGTTACGTCTGACCCAGGAGCTGGGTGACAAAAAAAATACCCAAACCCTGAAAAAATAACACAAAAAAAAATCCTAAAAGGCTCAACCCAGGATTTGGGTAGAACAAATAACCCAAGATTTGAGTGAAAGTATCTTATTTCTAGAATAAATACTCTTTTAAAAATCTATCTTAAGTGTACTATTTTTTCACTAGGTAAATGATGAATTCATGTGGGGAAAAGCTGCAAAGAGAGTTTTTATTCATGATTAAACAATCCAGTAAGGACAAAGTCACGTCCGCTTCCCCGAGCACAGCACAGAAAAGAGCAACATGGATCCTGAACCCACAGCGAGGTCAGTTTCGTAACATTTTCAAATGTTCGTAGGTCGCCGTGGATTTCTGTTCAAGTCAAAGGTGCAAGTAAAACATTTAATCTGCAGGGACTTGTGGAAAAGGGGCCAATGGACATTTGTCTCTATAAATGAACTAAGAGAATAGAGCCGGACACAATTCCCTACATGTTGTCTCTTTGAGACAGGTGTTGCTAGGTAACAGGGGCCTTGTTTTGCAAGCACGACAATAATGGTAGTTGATTTGGGATAAATAAATTGGACGGGAGGGTGGCATATTTAGGGCGCACGTGTGTCCAAATAGAATGGGAGTGTAATTTAAGGCATTAGGTGAGCAGCACATCGTGATTTTGAGGTTGTAGGAAATGGGAGCGCTGTTGTGTGGACATGCACTCATTCCGCATAAAAGAGAGGTCTGCTCTGCTTAGAATCACAATTAAGGATTTGAAATAGATATTCTGATAAGAATATGGTCATATTTCTGTCATGACAACTCTCTGAGAGATTAAGCACCGAGACTTGCTACTGCTAACACATTCACAGACACGCTGCTGTGAGCATGAAGACATGCCCAAAAAAGCACATCCATCCATCATAAAAGCAATCCATACGACTCCAGGGGGTTAATAAAGGCCTTCTGAAGCGAAGCGGTGAGTTTTTGCAAGACAAATATCCATATTTATAACTTTATAAACTGTAATCACTGGCTTCTGGTAACGGCCGTACACAAGTCTAGTTCCGGTTGAAGAGTGACCTCTGACCCGACGCATGACGTATTGATGAACAGAAGCACAGAGAATAGAGCAAAACAAAACACTGGTCATGAATTAGAAGTCCTAAATGAAATTTTTTAAGGAAACATTTTGCAAGCGAACGCAAAGTTTCTCGGGTGAACGTAAAAGTTTTGAAATATAATTTCCCCTTCCATCTCATAAATTTTTCCCACCGCAATTAGGGAATCTATACCTATTACCCTAGAATATGCAGACAAACTTTACTGAAGCCATTTGTAGGATGATTCCTCCAACACATCAACACTGGCTCAGCCAATGCCGTGAGTTTGCGGCCTGATCTGTTTGTCCAACCAATGACAGACGGGGAGCGATTGGGGAGGATTGTTTGAAAATTATTCGTCACTAGTGGCACATGAAATTACACAGATTAGCTTTAAAGATGATTATTTTGTAAAATGATCAGGCTTCTTTTTTCCATATAATGAAAGTGAGTGGTTATTGGGCTGCTGAGATCTAAAAAGCCACAAAAGTATCATAAAAGTGGTCTATTCAGTTGAAATTAGGTCATTTTTCGATAAAAATCCTCTTTTTTGCTGCAAAGAACCCCATTTTCACATTTCATATTAAATAAGCAAGAGGGTGAGTAAATTATGGCAGATCTGTAATAGTTAGCCTAAGCATGAATGGTACATAAAGCCACAGGGTTGGAAATTTTGGGATGCACATTTCAAAAACAGAATTAGTAGTTTAGCTGCTGTAAACATACGGAATACACTGATGTTATTGGATATTAATAACAATCTCTTTTCGCCCTTGAGTACATTCTCACAGGCAAGTCAAGCTCTTCTCATTTTGAATGTGTTTATGTTTATTTTGTCATGTTCTCACAGGGATATCATGGTATATTTGGATCCAATTAGTTCACACTATCTTCCCTCTAATCCCAGATTATGTTACGCAGCGTGACAGTAGCATGGAAATTTTGTAATCTTCAGTTATGTATTTTAATGCGTTTGTTTTTAATAGCAAGGGCTGGGTAAACTGATCAGAAGAATCTGCACAATTCCCCTGGCTGTACGGTGACCAAATTACTTTCATGTCATCATTGTCTGCAATCTTTTCCATGCGGTAAATATGCTAATGACTAATTATGATGCAATAATCCACAGTTAATGAGGGGCAATGTCAAACGGTTTTTACATGCAAATGGAAGGGCGTATAGCGGTTTATAAACATGCATGTCTTATATTTCAGAGGAGCCTGGGTACCATAAAAGATTCATGCTTAATAGTTTTGGACATGCTGAATGCTTGATACTGGTTAATTACAACAAGAAATGCCAAGGGCGAGTTCTGAAGATGTGTGCATCAATGGGAGGGAGTGTGTCAGTGCGTGTGCATTTTTCTGTGTAAAATTCAAGAGGAATTCAAGGTTAACCTCGACGCTAAATACACTTTTCATGTATTGAAGAAGTTTCTGTGCGTTTATCAGTGTTGGGAAATAACTGATTAAAAGCTATACTGCTAAATTCACATTAATTTTTAGTAGCCTGATAGCAAGTCAGTTCACTTGGCGGCCATCTTGGGAACACACTCTAGCAGTGAAGTGATTAAAAAAATATTATTTCACCAGCTTTTGTGTGGCAAGTCTATTTTAGAACAAAATATTTATGTACTTTATGGTTATTAGCAATGTTTGGGAAATTTACTTTTAAAATATGTTACAATTATCACAAGCCGGGCTCGACCTCAGGTCTCGAGTGTGTTGAGTTGAGAGATCAACCACTTAGCCACAGAGGAGATAATGTTGGACCCAAACGAAACACTCAAAGCAATACTCCAGGCAAAGTAGATTCTTACTTTGAATAGTTCTCTGTAATGTTTAGGTTATGCGGAATGTGTCATCTGTGCAATTTGTAGGCTTTTGGGGTGTGCAATATGTCAGTTGTGCAATCTATAGGCCATTTGGGGAGCTGTGCATTAGGTCATTTGTGCAATATGTATATTATCGGGGTTGTGCAATATGTCAGTTGTACATTTTGTAGGGTATGGGGGGTTGTGCATTATCTCATTGTGCAATATGTATACCATTAGGGATGTGCAATATGTATACCATCGGGGATGTGCAATATGTATACCATCGGGGATGTGCAATACGTATACCATCGGGGATGTGCAATATGGGAGCTGTAAACAATAACGGTTGTAATTTTTAAAACTGCCAATGAAAAGTGTTAATGTGCCTACTATATTCTACCTATTCTATCTATTCTACCTGTCTAATGTATATGAGAACATGTTTTGTGAGAGGATGTGTTGAGAGACGTTTATTCTTTGTATTTTGTGTTGTCTTTGTAAAAACTGCGGAATGGACAGAGTCCAAATTACGCTAAAGCACTCTTCTTTCTCACAAGAGCTATACATGCATGCATTATTTTCACAAAACTAAAGCATTATTGTCAAGGGACCACAAAACCTCCATAAAACCAGTACATATGATTCTGAAACCAAACTATAGCTTTCTTGTACGGAAAACAGCGACTTGAATGTTCTTTTGAGTTCTACAGAAACATTCTATGAATGAACCGATCGAGATGTCAATCAAATTAAAGCTCAATTGGAGGTGTTTTATAAGATGTACTGACATCTTGACATCTACTGTATTGACGCCTGTGTGACCTTGCAAGACTGAGGCTTGGTTTTTCATTGATGACTCATTTCGCACACCATTGACCATATACGCCACAGTGTGCGACACATTTATGGAAATAGACGTCTCCCAGCAAACTATAGTGTGGAAAAGAATTTGAGATCTGTCATCCAGGGTACTGAACTGTTTCTTCGGTAAACAGCACTTGCTGAATATTGATTTTGTATGCACAGTAGAAAATATGTCATTTAGTTCCTCTATACGTGTGTTTTTCATTTCACAGTTCGGATTTGCTTCAAATGTCAGCTGTTCCATTGATTCACCATTGCTCAGGTGATACTGAAGGTTTGGGTCCAGCTGGGAGTTTTTGGGGTAAGTCAAGTGAGAGTTCTTGCCCTTGTGGATCACTTTAATCAATGAAACTCGCTCTGAGAGAGTTAAACGCCATTCCTCAAGGGTCCAATGGATGATGATAGCACCGTCCTTGATTTGCGCTAACGTGTTAATGGTTTGATTAAAACAGAAAACAATATTCTCAACCATAACAATGTCCTAATGTATTCTCTGTGTCTAATGACTTTTCGTAATGGACAATTTGCTTCCTTAATTTAGCCAGGGAGTCCCAGACGTGGGGGAAGTGAAAGAGTGAGAGAATGGAGGGAGGTTAGGAAAGACAACATTGTCTAATGAAAAAGGCCAAAAAGTTAACTTAACCATAACAAAAATAGTTCTGATTTTGCTATGTGGTTAAACCTCTTTAAAAATGTAAAAGTTTTTATTCAGTGAGACTAAATGTGGTTAATAATTTTAATGGGCACTTTACATTGCATTGCTAGGTGGTTGCTAGGGTGTTGACAAGCAGTTACTGAGGTGTTGTGAGTGGTTGCTAGGGTGGTGTTCTGAGTATTTTTGCAGTGCATTGTTACAGTGTTGTGAGTGGGTTACTGGGGGATTTCTAGATGGTTGCTAAGGTGTTCCGCGTGCATTGCTGTGGTGTTCTGAGTGATTAATAGGGTGTTGCTAGGTGGAGACTAAGGTTTTCTGAATGTTTTTTTTTTTCAGTTTGTTCCTATGGTGTTATGAGTGGTTATTAGGGTGTTGCTATGTGGTTTCAAAGGTGTTTTGAATGTTTTTGAAGTAAGTTGCTATTGTGGTGAGTGGTTGCCAGGGTGTTGCTAGGTGATTGCTAAGGTATATAAACAGACCTGGCGCCATGGACATCCCTGTGATCCCCCTCCTTTGATTTAATTTAATTTCTGGAAATCCGCATTTCTGGAAATCCGTTTCAGTCTTATCGCACTGATCAGATTTTGCATGGTTTGAGTGACTTTCTCACGCAATGTAAAATGTAAACGTCAGACATTGTTATGGGAAGCATGCTGAAAGTTGCTGTAGAAACAAGGTTGTGTTGTTGAAAAGTGCCGGACGAGGAGAAAATGACAATATAATGGAGGCATGTTTTGAGACCGGCGGAGACGACAGTGCAGAATAAAGCCGCTCATACCAGCCTCCTATGTTTCTGACACAGTAGTCCAGCGCGACGGCTACACACTGACATGTTGTAAAGAAGACAACAACTGTACTGCAAAACCCTCCAAGCTGCGGTTGCTGTTGTTGTTTTTGGCGCATTCCTACCAATGCAACATGACTGGCATAGAAACCAATGCAGATATTACGGAAAATGTAAACGAAAATTCTAATCTGAACAGTTGCTAGACAAAATGTGGACAGTCAATAATTGTAGATCAGATTCCAATCGGATTTGGATTGACAGTATGAACGTAGCCTTAGTCTCTCCAATGATCACAACTGTGGCCTGTTCCATGAAGCCAGTTTCAGTTGCTACCCAGGGGTGTGTTTCCAAAAAGCATTGTTAGCCAACTATGGTCGCAAGTTCTGTCATTATCAGCATAGTTCAACGAGTCAGTGTTTCCCGAAACCATCGTTCTAACGAACATTCGCAAACAGCATCGCAAAGTTGTGTAGTTGGAACGACAGCTCTCGAGCTGTGTTTAGAAGCAGAGTTTCTTGTTTGTGTGACATGTGGAGTCAATAAATCCTTATCGTGAGCAAAATAAGCAAGCTGACATTCATTACAAATCTATATATTTTATTTAGAATACATACAAATGTCATTTACATCGTTTAGTTTGTCAAGAGATTTAAAGCACCGTTTTTGAAGAGTGCGCATGTGTGAACGTGCTCGATTATGTAAGAACAAGCCTATGATTGAATCTGGAAATAAAGAAAAATAACTGAGAAAAATGAGAAATAGTCCGCCTTGTCTGTAATTTATATCAAAACATCTAGCGTTAATTCGATCTCAAACAGATTCATTAAAAGAAGTCATTACTCCCACACGTGCGTGACGTCATAAACCAACGTGGTTGAACGACCACTTTGCGACAATATGGTTTCGGGAAACAGTCGTGACTAGCTAGTTGATTTCTTCAACGATGCATCGTACTATTGTAGTTAAGCAGCGAGTTACGCCGTTGTTTGGGAAACGCACCCCAGGTAAGTTTGAGATTAGTTTGAGCAAACTCTGGATTTTCGGGATTCGAGAAGGTGGATTGGTTTTTAGCGAGGTTCATCGCCTTGATAACTTATGCTACGCATCTAACCTACTCTGGAGTAGGCGTGAAGTGGATCGAACTGTGTGTTCCGTGTGATTGGCTGTTTGCCACACGTCAGACTTTCAGTTGCAGGCACTTCAGAGTTAATCGCAAACGCTGGATCAAACCTGAGTTGACAGAGAACGTTTATACCGATCTAAACCAGGTTGGGTTAAGTCAACTCTGAAACTCAGAGTTTGTTTGTTGATCTGGAGAATTGCAGAAAATAGGGGTCAGAAAGCCTAAATAAAAATCAAACAGCTGCTACACCACCACATGTTGTTTGAGAAGGTTTTAAGAAAAATCCTCTGCTCTAATCCAAAAACAATCTCCAGAATATTCAGTTGTCAGACACAACTGGAACTTCAAACGGGACTGGTTTCTGTGGTCAGATTCAAATTTTTTGACAAAAAAAAAAAACTTTTTTGGCAGCAAACCCTCCAGATTGGTTTGGTGCAAACCGGGATAAAAAGTACCCCATGTTCACGGCCTATTTTTCTGCCTGATGTCCTAGATATATTGTTCAGATACATGGCATTGGATTCTATCAAATACCAACAGATAAAAACAAAATCTAAACCTGACGGCCTCTTCTATAAATCTTATAATGGGCCGTGGTTGGATCTTCCATTAAGACAGTGATCCAAAACAAACATCAAAACAACACAAAAATGTGTCACTGAGCACAAAACGAAGCTTCTGCCATGGCCGTCCCAGTCCCAGACCTGAACCCTATAGAAAACTGAAGAGAAGAAGCACCAACATGAATCTGGAGAGATTCTGTATGGAGGAATGGTTTCTGATCTCCAAGCTCATCAGGCATTATAGAAGAAAACTATAGGACCATAAGAGCTGTTATCTTGGCAAAATGAGGTTGCAAAAAGTATGGCATCAATTGTGGCCTATGTGTTTTGGAGAAATGTTAGATTTTTGTGAATTTCTTGAATAAAAGTATTAATGCAGATTTATTTCCACAGCCTTCTTTGTTCATATTTACCAGGGGTGCCAATAATTCTCCAGGGCTGTAAATATATGAGGTGTAGTACTTCAGTGTATGACCAGACTCCAGAAATATACAGTGCTCATGTTAAATTAAAAATAAGGTAGGGGGGATTCATCTAGGAATATGACTTCCCGGTTTGTTGAATCCATTCTCATATAAAACAAGTTCAGCTGCGGTTTTATGTAATTGAAATCTATTTTGTTGGTGTGCAGTGAATGAATCCTAAGATGGCACTAGGATGCAAGTGTCGCTCCACAAGGGCTGTTTTGAAGTGCTTGCTTCAGCGTAAGCAGAACTTATGCCTACTCTTCAATGTCATCTTTTAAAATACACTTCATTCCTTTGTGTTTTCCTCTGCGGAGATGTCCGACCCTGTGGAATTGCTCATAATATGGAAGAGCTCCAAAATAAAGTGTGAAATAACATGTGGTGTTGCATTTAAAACACGGCATTAGATACAGAGAACCTCTTCAACTCTGATGGTTATTTTGAAGGATATTTTGATAGTTTTAAGTGTGGATCCTATAATATTTTTTTTGCAGGGAAGCAGAATATATTATATGCAGGTTCTCTGGTGGTTTAAAGCTTTTAATGAAATTTTATATATTTATATTATATTATATTTTATTTTATATGATATATTTAAGAAATTCAAGTTTTAAGGCCACATCAATACTTTCAGTGGAACTTTATGAATGGTGATTAGGACTGGGTGATCAGAAATATATCCAATACAATAAATGCCCGCGGGGTTTAACCAAAGACCCTCCCTGTTTAACATAGTCCAGATCTGCTACTCTAGGCAGTATAGAAACTGTATCCCCATATATATTATGAAATGCATTGACAGTCTTTTTAATGCAGTACAGTGAGCTGCATACTTGAACGTTTATTATTGATTTTCATGCAGAGCTGAAAAAAAAGAACAAAATGAGCTGTAAATTGATGATGCTCTGATGCCATTTTAAGCGCTCATCTTTACCTCAAAGGCTCCTTCAAAGCAAACCAAAACACAAAACAAAAAGCAAATGAAAAAGAAAAGAAAAAACACCTTTAACACTGTAAAAAATGATTTTTTGGTGAAGTAAATACTACTGAAAAAAAAACAATGTCATTTACATGAAAAAGTTAGTTCAGGCAAGAATAAAAAAAAACGAAGTAAATTCCATATCAGTACTTAATTCAAGCGAGTAGAAATGAAAGCGTAAATATCAACTCAATAAAATGAAGTAAAAATTACTCAACTTTTCTGATACTGGGGTTCCCATCATGCACTGGACCTTGAATAATTAATGAGGTTCATTTTTCACTGGTTTCCAGCTGTATTTACACTGTTTTATCATTGCTTTTGTTGTCAGGATTAGTAACTTGCCATTTTGTGACATTTCGAGTAAATTTTCTGCTCAAAATGACACATTCAAACACAAAAATGATCCATCAAATGTTACCGTCATTGTGTATTAAGTATTGAGGTCTTTGCATTCACATGATGCTTAACATCTGACATGATGTAGTATAAATTACTTCAATAATCTAAGTAAAACACATACTATAAATGACTGGTATAATTCAATATTATTGTTTGAGTGAAATGTAATGCAAAGGAATTTTCAACTAAATCGATATTAATCAACCTTTTACTAACCAAGTTAAAATTACTTATTACTTATTTTCTTTGTTACTTTCACTAGGTTAAGTAAAGTTTACTTAATTCCATATTCCAAGTAAATTTAACTTAAAGATTTCTAATTAAAGCTACTGATAAACAGTGATGGGAATAACGGCGTTATAAATAACGGCGTTACTAACGGCGTTATTTTTTTCAGTAACGAGTAATCAAACTAATTACTGTTATCAGTATCAGTATCTGTTACTGTTATTTATCAGTGATAAATATGTTTAGGTTTTTACTTGGCAAATCTTTGTAAATTTACTAGCATTTTCTGAGTGAAAAAAGTTGCCTAGCTTTTTTCAAGTAAATCCTACTCCAAATGTTTTTCAGTGAAGTTGCCTTAATAGTCTGTTGTCTTTGTCAATAAATTAAAGAAATGTAAGATTTCCACAAAAAAAAAAAAAAAGATCTTAAGGCTCTTTCAAAGCAAAAAAACACTGTAAAAAATGATCGTAATTTTAACGGTAAAAGACTGTAAAAATGCTACAGTGAAAAACTGTTAATTGGTTAACAGAAAGTTTCTGTACTATATACGGTAAATAACTGTGATAGATCTAACGGTACATTAAATGTAATTTTACTGTAACATACCGTTAAATTTACAGTTTTTGAAAGTGAAAAAACAACTCATTGTATAATTTACAGTGAAAAACCGTAAATTGACATTCCCACAATTCCCTGTGACACTTCACATTTGATGTATTTTTGTTGAAATAACTATGTTTGTTTCTTCATAGTTTTCTTCGTTTTTTCTAATCAGTTATGTACATTAGGGGTTTATGTTACATTTAATGTTGTTAAATTAATGTTTATTGCATTTTTAAAATTTCATGTGTTACCATGATGGTGTTTAATGTTTGTGTGAATGACACTGTGCAGCTTCTATATATATTAGTATTAACTTTCTTGTGGAAGAACTGCTTGTGATGAGCTTTGATTGATCATGTGACTCTCATCACTGCTGTGATTGGTGGTTATCAGTGTACAAAACAGATATTAATACTTCAATAGGACGGTAAATTAACTTTATATCATATTACTGAAATTTACTGTTATATTTACTGGATTATACTGTAAAATTGACATGTTGTTCAGAATAGCACGTACATTTTACAGTTTAAACCAGTAAATATAACAGAACTCCAGTGTGTTATATGCTGGTTTAAACTGTAAAATGTACATGTGATTCGGTAAAAGCAATTACTGTTTTGTTGTATATTTTACGGAATTGTTCTGGTAACCCCAGCTGCCAGTTTTTTTCCGTAAAAACTACGGAATTTTTTTTACAGTGAACAAACAAAACAAAAACAATCAAACAACCGAACAAAAGAAAATAAATAACAAAATCTTTAATCTTTGTCAATAAACATGAGAATTTAAGACCTCCAAACAATATTTAAGATTTTAAGGCTCCTTCAAAGTAAGCCGAAACAAAATAAAAAATAAAATAACTGGAAAAAATGTCAATAAAATAAATAAATAACAAAACAACACTCTGAAGCTGCCTTATAATCACCTTTCTTTCTATCGGTCAGTAAACATCAGAATTTAAAATACCCAGAAACAACTTTTAATATTTTAAGGCGGCAAAATCTGCACACTAATTCTGCCATAGAAACAGAGCACCTGTCTTTTATACAATCTCCTAGCATGTTGGTTTAATAAATATTTGGGCAAATTTTGTAATCCGTTCAGCTACCAATTAGTATAGTACTCTCCAACCCGAACTCTTCGTAATTTCACGAGGTGGTTAATTCGTATGAATTCGTACGAATGACCTACACCTGACTCCGCCCCTAAACCTATACCCATCACGTGGGTTTAGACAGAATTGGTCGTGAGATAGCGTTGTACTCTCCGCACTTAACAGATTTACATTGTTTTAAACTATTTTTCGAACGCATTTATCTAGCATAATTTCAGCACGGAAAATCATTCAAACCGAATGACTATGAAACAGAAACTTAAATCTATTTTGGAGATTTTCCCATGAAGAAGCTGCCTAGCAACACACTAGCAATGCCATAGAGAACAAACACCTTCTTAATAATGCTATTTTATATATAATCTAGCTAAAGCGAAATGTCTGCTCACGATAATACCAGACAAATTTTATGTAAATGTTACAGGCTCCACTTCATTGATCTGAAATTCCATTTAGTCGTATTAATGCAGCACCACTGCAGTGAAAACCACATCTCTTAATATCCACTGAAAAACAACAGCAGTTCCCTCTTTGGAAAAGTATGTCATACTGTGAAGTGCAAATTATCATGGTGCTTTTGATTAGAGCTCTTGGCTTTGTTCTTGCAATAGTAATCATTCACCAGCTTCCCACATTTCTTTCTTTGATGGTACGTTTGAAAACAAGTGTCTGAAGAAATGTTTCACAGATACTCGGGGGCTTTTCATCTAGTGTATGTGGAGTATTTGCAGAAATTGCATAGTAAAAAAAGTAAAAAAATACATCTGAAACAATATTTGTGAGCCTCTTGCACTGTAAAAAATGATTTTGTTGATTTATCAACTTTTTTCTTTTGTCAAATCAAATTAGATAATTAATGTGGTTCAGATAACCCATTATTTTGAGTTTCTAGTTATTAAACCAATCTCCTTTATTGTATTATTTTTTATATTATGAACTCAAAATTAAGTCAACCAGGTAACTTACTTTTTTTTAAAGCTAAACCAAAAAACAAAAACAAAAAAGTACACATTTATATATATATATATATATATATATATATACCTATTTTTTATGATATTAATTATTATTTTATTATTATTAATAACTTATTTTTATATGATACTTACTTTTAAACTGTTTTTAAGTTTGTAAAATTGTTTGTAATACTTTTTTTGTATTGTGTTTATCATGCCTATTTTATCTATCTTAATTTTGCTTATGTAAAGTGCTCTGAGAGTTGACTTTTAAAAGCGCTATATATATATATATAAATATATATATATAAAATATACTAGTGCTGGGCAATGATTAATCGCATCCAAAACAAAAGTTTGTGTTTAAGTAATATATGTGTGTGTACTGTGTATAATTATTTTGTATATATAAATATACCACACATGCATGTATACATGTAAGAAAAATGTGTTATTTATATACAAAATATTTCTACATAATATAAATTATGTAGAAATATATATACAGTACATACATACATATAAATATTTCTTAAATATATACATGCATACGTGTATATTTCTATATTTTTGGTGTCGAAGAGTAAACATTTCAAGTCAACATGCAGCGTGAATGGGCTGCAAATTTCACTGCACCGCTTTCCTGCGATGCATGAAGGAATTCATGTCATATTTTGTCAATAGATTATTTCAAAGGGAATAAATGTCATGATGAATTTTCCTTGGGATCTGAAAGCGCTTTCACAGTGCCTATTTAATGATGCCAGTAAGTTATCGCTGCAGCTCCAGGTACAGTGTAAAACGCTGGCATGATCTGCTCAAGGCGCCTCAGCAGTTTTTCCCCTCCGTTAATGAGGTTCAAAATGAGCAACTCGCCACTTAATTGAACCTTGTGTTTAGCTGGAGTTCAAACAATGGATTCATTTTGCATTTCATTTTAGCAGCACCAAAAGAAGAAAAAAGTCCGTGAACAGGCATTGTAAGTGGAACACTGAGTGTTTTAACAGGGTTTATAACGAGATTGGGCCACACTTATTGTGAGGACTTGATTTAAAAACAGAATAATTTAGGTATTTCTAAAAGAATACATTAAATTTATCACTTTTATTAAATTGTAAGGTGGTTCTTGTTCCGGTATAAGGCTGTCACTACATACTAGCTTTTTATTCATAGCTAATTTGAGTTGAATCAACTTAACTCCACAACAACTACATACATTTATCCACTAACCATTCAGAAACGTCCTGTTGCATTGTAAAAGAGTCCCTCCATCAGTGTCCCGACTCGCATTCGCACACATGACAGTTTCTGACATTCTCAGTGCGTGAGATTCTCCAGGTTTGCAGGCCTATCCAAAGCATGAGCTGAAAAGGCTCCGCCCTCTTCTGGAAAGGGGGCGGGGAGCAGCAGCTCATTTGCATTTAAAGGGACCTACACACAAAAAAATGACAATAGATCCAATTTAATTAAATTGATTTAATAATATTTATTTATTTTCAAAGCAAATTTTATTAACCCTGTAAAGCCTGACATATGATTTTTTTGTTTGAACCTTTAGATGAAAACGTTTTTTTTTTGTCGAGTATTATTTGATACATCAGGCTTTTATGGTTCATACAGTATGATATAGTGAGGGTCATACGCCTCAATTTTATTCACAGGCCCAAACTCTGCAAATATGTGCAATTTGGTGCAGATGCTGCTATTTATATCAGCAAATTCAGATGTTTGTAATGCAAATCAATGAGATATTTATAACAGACCACTAATATAAAATGCAAATAAATATCAGCTGTCACTCTATATCTGCTAATAATATGTCTTAGTACGATGATATTTAAATGCTTAGTTTTATGATCAAAGCTCATTAGTTTTTAAACATATAATGCAATGCAATGATAATTGAGAGAAACAAATGTTCCTCAAAAGCTTGTTGGATCATATTTGATACATTTAAACATGAGTTTTCTAAAAACAATATGTATGGATAATTAAGTAAACCCAAGTCCTGTAAGTGTTCATCTTGAAATTTAACTTCCAATTTACTTTATGTTTAAATTATACTAAATTTTACTTGCCAAAAAAGTATAAACTGTCAATCAGAGTTTTTGATCATGTCGATATCAAACATGATACAATAGGCTTTAAGGTTAATTAGCATTATATAATTTAACTAGCCTCAAAGAAGTAGCAATTTTATTTTATTTTTATATTGGAGCCATGCATGTTGTTCGTTATATGCTGAATTATCGTATTGTTGGCACAAAATGTTGCTCTTTAACTATTCTGGAACTGAATAGAAAGTTTCTTTCAATGGAGAGGCGCTCCTCATTCGAACACACAAGTGACTTAAAATATATTTTAATGTTTTGATGAGTTGAGGACAAGTACATTTTTCCATTCCCATTTTCTTCGCATATAAGCACCAATGAGGCGTTTTTGAGAACAAATGAGCTCAAATCAAGTGTTGCGCTTGAACCTCAATTGACCACTAAAGTCATTGTCAAAAAGAAGTAATTTCTACATTATCACAAGAGCTCAATATTCTACATTTCCAAGCAATCAGCGAATACCATCCGTCAAGTGGTTATCTGCCACTCGTTGCATCAAGATGGCCCGCTTTAGAATGCTTGACAGCAGCTGAAACATTACGCCGCATAAAAGAGGAGAAAAACAGTCTTAAATAACATCTGAAGAGTAGGTTGTGTTATTGAATTACAACAAGGGCTGGGAAACAATTAAGTACTGATTAAATTCCGTTTTCGCTGACAGGAGGCAGAGACAGACAGCAATTTCCGCTTCCCATAGATTAAATTAGCCACCATCAGCACGATTCCATTGAAGTTTGGGGGGCCGAGAGAGCCTACAAGGAGATTAGTTACTTTGTGCTGGAACGCTCTGAAGTTGGTAAAGCGAGTCGGCGATTGATTGAAAGATTCGGGACTGGAAGGGAAATTTAAGCAAATTCCCTCTCTTGATACGGGTCTCACTTACAATTGCCCCACGCATTCAAATAAGGCTCGCTCGCCTGATAGTTTTCCCAATGCCAGCTACCCGCTTCTTTTCTGAAGTAGACAATGACACCCCTGCAGGACAGCTTTTCCTATATTAATCATTATTCAGCGCAATTTCACAAATGTATCACGGCTGATTAGAACCAAACATTAGCGTACATGTGTTTTCACAGGCTCCCAGGGTTGACAAGCACTCAGGTGATAAGTAGCTATTGAATTTGGAGATGATATTACAAATGTTCATTATGACTTAATCAGGGTTTAATTGGATGAAAATGACTGGAGTGACACTTTGCTAAAGGTAGTCCTTGTTGTCAGAACAGCTGTAATTTAACCATTTTTTCTGCAAAAAATTTAAATAAATACAGTACCAGTCAAAAGTTTGGAAACACTACTATTTTTAATGCTTTTGCAAGAAGTCTCTTATGCTCATCAAGCCTGCAGTTAAAAAAAAAAAAAAAAAAAAAAACACAGTAATATTATGAAATATTATTACAATTTAAAATAATGGTTCTCTTTTTTAATATACTTTAAAATGTAATTTATTTTTGTGATGCAAAGCTGAATTTTCATCAGCAAGTACTCCAGTCTTTGGTGTCTTATGATCCTTCAGAAATCATTCTAATATGATAATTTGATACTCAGTTATTATCAATGATGGAAACAGTTGTGCTGTTTAATATATTTTTTTCATTGATGAGTAAAACGTTAACAGCATTTATTCATAAAAACAGCATTTATTCAAAATAAAAACATTTCTAACAATATAAATCGTTACCATCACCTCTTATCAATTTAACGCATTCTTGTTGAATTAAAGTACTAATTTCTTTAAAAAAAAATAGTTATTGTTCCCAAACTTTTGAACGGTAGTGTATATTGTTACAAAAGATTTCTATTCTAAATAAATACAGTTCTTTTTAACTTTTTATTCATCAAATAATCCTGAAAAAAGTATCTCAGGTTATAAAAAAATATTAAGCAGCACAACTGTTTCCAACACTGATCATAAATCATCATATTAGAATGATTTCTGAAGGATCATAAGACACCAAAGACTGGAGTACTTGCTGATGAAAATTCAGCTTTGCATCACAAAAATAAATTACATTTTAAAGTATATTAAAAAAGAGAACCATTATTTTAAATTGTAATAATATTTCATAATATTACTGTTTTTTTTGTTTGTTTTTTTGTTTTTAACTGCAGGCTTGATGAGCATAAGAGACTTCTTGCAAAAGCATTAAAAATAGTAATGTTTCCAAACTTTTGACTGGTACTGTACTTGTTACATTTCAAGCTATCACTGATTTTAAATACTAGCACTGTTGGTTTTATTTATACAGCTATAAAATAAATAACAATAGAAAAAAACAAAAAACATTTGTGCATTCCCTACAAATATTCTGGTTTCATAATGTTCATTATAATAAATAAATTATAATAATAATAATTTCCTCTTGTCCCTAATTTTCTTTAAAATTGTACTATACAATATAAATTTGTAAAAAATGTAAAGTTACTTATATTCAGTATTGTCACTTTGTCACCATGGCAATATAATGCTGTAAACTCTTAAATCACAGTAAAAATTACAATTTAACCCCTTAAAGGGATACTCCACTTTAAAATGAAAATTCTGTCATCATTTACTCACCCTCATGTTGTTTCAAACCTGTATGAATTTCTTTCTTCTGCTGAACAGAAAGGAAGATATTTAGAAGAATGTCAGTAACCAGACAGTTTTTGGTACCATTGACTTCCATAGTAGGAAAAAAAGATACTATGTCAATGGTACCAAAAACTGTCTGGTTACTGACATTCTTCTAAATATCTTCCTTTCTGTTCAGCAGAAGAAAGAAATTAATAAATGAGGGTGAGTAAATGATGACAGAATTTTCATTTTAAAGTGGAGTATCCCTTTAAGTGTCACCCCCCTTTTTGAGAATGGACATTCAAATGCACTATTCAAACTTAAATGGTTGTAATTCAAGAATGCTTTGGAGTATAGACCAAAGTTTGGTATTATTTTAAAGAGAAAAATTAGCAGATTATTGCTACAAGCACAAAAAATTAAAGTATGAAAAAGTTATGGAAGTTTAAATTTAAAGTAAATCAAATATAATTTATTTACTATTTTTTCTTTTATCTAAAATATATATTTTACAAAATATTTTTACTATAAAATTACTGTAAAATCAAAGCCATATATCTAACAAAGTTGTGTTCTAAATTTGAAGTTGATATCACAAAAATTGAAGTTCCCATGAGATTTTGTTTAGGCGTAATACCAGAAATAGCCACCGGGTGACATTGAACTCCATTGAATTTCTGCCGTAACAAATTAATAAATTTCTGTCTAAATAACACTTCTGTCACAAAATATGGAACCTTGAGACTCAGACCTTTCTGTCAATATGTGTTTTGTCAAGATTAGAAAAGATTTTGATCATAAATTATGAAACATAATGATGCCCAAAAGGGGAGGAGCCTGATAAAATAATTTAGAGTACTGTTTCCATGGTAACGCAATGTCCAATTTCAAAACGGTTTTCACAGGATGAATTCTGAGATTGTAAGCTTTCAAATGATACCTAATTTATGATAACTACTAAAATATGTAATGTAATAAAAAAAGATACAAAATATTATATATTATAATATTTTAGAGGATAATATTATTTAAACATTATTTATTGGCAAATACTAGATTATATGTTCTATTATGAACTTTTAGCATGAAAACCAAAGTATCAATTATTAAAAGTGTGTGCGTCGACTTTTTGTGACAAAGCCAGAACTCCTGTTATGATGTAGATTTTTAGAGGTGCGCTCTTGTCATAAATTCATCTATTACTGTTCCTGCATATTTTTGTAACAAAAAACAGTGCTGAAATATCTATTTAGGAGTCTTAGACCTTTCCAACAATATATAGTTTGTCATGATTAAATTAGGATTTAATTGTAATATAGTGAAGTAAACTTAGGCGTCCCGTATACGGGACGGTGACAGTTACAAATTTGCAACTCACGTTATACAGGGGGTTTAACAGATGCATTAATACAATTTTTTTTTTTAAATAAAATTATAAGCTTCATGGTGTCTACTTTTACAGCCTCCAAAAACTGGCCCCATTCATATCTCTTATAAGAACCTCTCTGTAACCATAATTTTAGCATTTATTAAAGAAAATGATGAACGAGTCAAAATTATTTTGGCAACACTTAATTTCACAGTGTCCTTTTTACGTTATATTACCCTGAATATTCACTTAATAATGAAAAACTGCATTAAAACCTGGATCAAATGACCCTCTGTGATTTGGAAATGTAGCAAAATATATATATATTAAGGTTTTGCAATGTCACTTTAATGGTTTCAGCTGTCACCATAATGTAATATCTCTGAATTATCTTCATTTCGGGGGCCTTTCTCAGCAAATACTGATTTTATGTGATTCACTTGATTAATAATGTAATTAATGATGTATTAACGCCACATCATGTAATCGACTGACAGCCCTAATATAAATCCCTGCAGGTTTTTGTGTGTGAAAATCCTCCATCCCAAATCCCCCAGCCTCCAAGATCTGGCTGAAAACATCCAGGACCAAAATATCAATCATGATAGTGCACTGCATTGCAATTTCTCAAGACTTGCTATATATTTTATAGAGATTTATTGTGATGGCGTGGGCAGGTGACAGTCATCAAACCCGCACTGAGCTTCGCCTGTTTCTCAGTATACGGGCTCATCCTGACGGCTATGAGGAGATGCCCAGCTGATCCGCACTGCATTATCTCCCCGGCCAGGCTCGCTAATCTGTCCCTCTCTTCCTCTGCTTGGGACAGAGGAAATAACAGCCTCATAATGGTCATAATTAGGGAGATCGATGCAGTTCGCCACCGGGGCACTCGGCGCGACCGTAAACCTTCAGCGCGCTCAGAGGAAGAAAAATTGGGGCCCCCAAGGCTAAAATTTACGCTTGATAAAATTTGACTATCGAGTGTCATATGTCATGAGTTAGAGCGTGCGCATGAGCGGACATATGAACAGTAAATTTTACACCTGGTTAGACTTGATTAATATTTGGCCTCTACTCAAATTCATCAGCAGGGAGTATGTATTCATATTCATATGGCTGAGCGGTATATGGCGGTATATTGCATGCAATGCTAATTTGTCACTCAGTAGTGCTGCTATCAGCTATGATGAATGCTATGATGTGAAAATAAAGCAAAATATGAACTGAACAGGTCAAAACATTGACGTTAAAGTGCATAAAATGACTTGTAATGCAAGTTAAATTGGCCCCATTCCAAAACCGGGATTAAAATGCCATGACTTGGAAATAAAACAAATAATATATCGAGGTTTTGAAATGTCTATTTAAATGGTGTCATTAATATGACGTATTATCTCTAAATTATGCTACTTTTCTTAGCAAATACTGATATATATGTATGTATGTATGTATGCATGTATGATTGTTGATTAATTATAATGTAATTAATGATGTATTACCATGTAACAACATATTGTAGTTAAATTCAGTTACACTTTATTTTAAGGTGTCATTGTAATTATACATTTAAGTACTGAGTAATATTAATGAACTACATGTACTTACTATAGGGTTAGGATTTGGTTTAAGGTTATGTGCATGCATTCATGCATAATTTACTGTTATTACTACAGTAAACTACAAGTAATATATGTAACAATGACACTGTAAAAAAGTGTTACCTTAATTTAAATTTCTAATCAATTGACAACCCTGTTATAAATATATAGTCAAAACAATTTAGCTAAAATGCCATAAAATTGCTCATACTATAAGAACTGCAACTGTTGATCACTCATACAGACAGTTAAACTATTCTTTAACACTTTATTTTACAGTGTCCTTGTTACATATGTTACAAGTACTTACCATTATGCATAATTACATGCAACTAACCCTCAAATCAAACCCTAACCCTATAGTAAGTACATGTAGTCAATTATTATTACTCAGTCCTTAAATATATACACTGTAACAGCCTTAAATTAAAGTGTAACCAATATATGTTGAACATCCAACATGTTTCCAACATTTATATATTCTGTCAAGTTATGTTCACTGAACTCATTGGCATCGTCTCAACGTGCCGCTACAGCGAGGGGCGTGAAAATGATGTTTAACACTCCAGGAATTAGCACTGGAGGAGGTCCAAGTTGTTGTAATTCCATACACCGTGTCCCGTGGGAGATGTTTTTGGCGGTGACTGACAGCATCAAAGCTGTCCTTTCCCGTCACCACTCCCATGAGGCCCTTCAGATGGAGGAGCTCTCCTGAATTACAAAGAGCGTCCTCAACTCCTCAAAAAATACTAACCTCATCAGGCACAGTTGAACTGAAATAAAACTGTGAGTAATCATCTTTTCTTTTCTTTTTTTAAGTTTAAGTTTAAAACCCTAGAATGCATAAAGAGGGTCAAATTGACCCGGCATGCTGTGATTTATGAAATATTTTGTCAATGAAAACATTTATGTATTTGATATTCCATGAATTCTTTTTGAAAAAACTTGTTTCTTACCCTCATCAATGTTATTGTCTGTTTTGCATGCCTTAGTTATCTAGTTGGTTTTCTTTTGTTCTCAGTTTCCTGCCACTAGTTTGTGATCTTGATTAATCATTAATTAGTAATCACCTGTAGGTATTCAGTTCATTATTTTGTATATTTAAGCCTTTGGTCTCTTCTGTGTCTGATGTCGCGTGTGTATGGACACTATTACTTTGATTCTTCTGTTGTTTTATTAAAGTACTGTTTCTCTCATCTTCATCTTTGTGGAGGAACCTTTGACACTTGGTCATAGGATGGGGGATGTGTATTCATCCTATTCATTTCCTATGGAATTTTGACCCAACACAGTATTTTTGGATACATTTTGTCAATAATAAGGCTATTTTTATTTCTTAAAGGGGACCTATTATGCAAAATTCACTTTTGTATGGTGTTTGGACATAAATGTGTGTTGGCAGTGTGTGTACACAACCACCCTACAGTGATAAAAATCCACTCACTCCTTTTTTTTTAATCCCCATAAATCAAAAGCAGTCTCTCCAAACCACCTGTTTTCAGAATGTGGCTTTAGTGACATCACTAAAGCCACAGGCCCCGCCCACGAGTGTTGACTGACACTGCCGTTATAACTTAGACCCGCCCTGATCGAGTTCACTGCGAGTTGTACACATCAGCCATTGCTGCAGCAATGCACTCACGAGAAGCGTCAAAGCATCTTCCAAGCGTTGAAGGTGTTGTAGCTGGATGTATTCATTCACATAGCTCTCTTTATTTACTCTTGAAATCTGCCAGCCACTGAAGACGAGGTGGATTCATTTTGTTTTCAAAGAAAATGCTCCCTCAACTCTACAGAAATTTATGTAAGTTACTTATGCACTTCTTATACTGTTTACTCAGCTCTAACAGTGATTTTCTGAAGAAAAACTGATGCTTCATCTTTTGTGTGACATACAGTAAACTTTATTAAACTCATCAGTATATTTTGTGTCATCATTCAGACAATTCAGATCGTCAGACGGAGTCCTACAGCAGGCTTGCATTAATAGTGTATACAAGCAATGCCAAATAGGTTATAATCGTAATTAAACTAAACTATACCTGTTCCAGCATATATTCTCTGACTCTGTAGGCATTTTTATGGTCGAAATGAACACCATTACTGTGACTGTCTGTTTTATTATTATCATCTTCCCTGTTCTGGCTCTGATCGCGGCTGCTTAGGCTCCGCCCCCTGTGACGTGAACCAGCAGCTCATTAGCATTAAAGGAGAAGCACTAAAACAGTGCGTTTTTCACAGACCCCAAAAATGATGATTTAAACGCGCTGTAAATAAAATTCTGTTGGGTATTTTGAGCTAAAACTTCACATACACACTCTGGGGACATCAGAGACTTATTTTACATCTTGTGAAAAGGGGCATAATAGGTCCCCTTTAAAACTTTATGGATTAACAAAACATTTTTGTGACTTTTGCTTTGAGCCAATAATTTGCCTCAAACACAAACCCTGTGTCTGAATAAGCATATCTCCCTACTATAGAAAAGCAGCTTGTGAAATGAATGAGTATGTGTCTGAATTTAGTTTTCGGCAAAAAACAAAACAAAAAAGTACCCGGATTTACTACTTCTGCCATGATCCTGAAGTTCACATCCAATGGACACTTTACTATTCAACAAAGACTGTAATAAAGGCAGCGCAGACGACCGAATTATCAAGTATGCGCAGATTCACGGAGAAGCAAGTGTGTGATATGGGACTGCGCTGCTGAGTGTATTACTAATCGGAGAGTGGTTATACTTATATTGTCACTGCTGAATAAACCACACACCCATTGGAAGATTGTACGCCCATGCCGACTGCAACAGTTTATTAAATGTCCTGAATTCAGTTATTGTTCTGGTTCCTGTGCTCTGACCGACAGCCGGGAGTGATTTCCACACAACAGTAGATCCAGCAATAGAAGTTCCCCATAAAGACAGTAGGGGCTTTCACACCGGAGGAATGTTTTCATATATCACTATTGGTGGAAGTACCTGCTTTTTGGCTTGTTTGCATCTCAGGAACTGGGAACGATTTAGTTCTAGGAATGTCATTTAGTATCCTGGAAATCCACAGTTCTAGCGAGAGCACAAGTTGAATTTGCTCAGCGAGTTTACTCTGGGGTCGAGTAATGATGCTCATTAAATATGCCCTTGTATCCGAGCTGCACCAATCACATCGGGTTATCTGATATAGGCGAGATGACGACAGCGCTGTGACGTCGAAATCATTAGTAAACATTGCAAGAAGGCTATGGATGAATACCAGTTGTTTGAAACCGCTTTGGTCGCTACAATGAACGAGTTAGACTTGGCTTTTTCTCTAAAAGAGGAACAGAAGACGGCGCTCAAATCGTTCCTTTGCAAGAAGGACGTTTTTGCTGTTTTGCCGACCGGATACGGCAAGAGTATAATCTACCAGTTAGCTCCGCTGGTAGCTAAGCGTATGGGGTTTATTGTTGTGATTGGTCGTAGTGTTATCCAATTGCGTGCAGTGAGATTTTCAAATGCATGCTTGGTGCCGCCCCTCGAGCTGGCCGATTTTCATTAGTCGACGCCAGACCATTAATCTTTCAGATTTGGGTCTGGATTTCCAGTCTAGTCTTTTAGGGGAACTAAATGAGCTCCTACTTCAGAGTAGGGTCTATATAGGATCTACCAGTGACGTAAGAAAGTGTATGCTGACTAGCCGAACGCATGCCATTTTTAAAAAGCCATGTAAACACACAGATTATAGCCTATATATTTACTCCACGAACATGGAAAACAACGATAGATTGGCCGACGCTGAAGTGCAGGCACTTCTCAACCTTTACGCTTGAAGGGACCAAGCGAAACATGATTATGTACTTCTGCTCAGCTAGCGACATCAACCACATGACAGACGCTATAATAATTTTTCATATACCGTTTACTTTCTTTGTTTAACAGTTCTACCTAATAATGGGAGCGCTGTGTGCTCAGGCTCTTGGTGCTCAGCCCGCAGCGCTGTCAAAATAATATATGTGTGTATAAATATTATTATGCATATGCGTGTGTGTGCATGACACACACACACACACATATAAGTTGAACACAAACTTTATGTCAGATGCAATTAATCACTATTACTAGATTTGACAAAACTTGTACATATATATATATATATACATATATATAATTCCAATAAGGGTCATTTTGACCCCCTTTGTGTATTTGTGTAGGTTTTTTGGTTTATTTTGATACTTATTTTCTTATTTTCTATGGTTAAATATCATGAATTAGTAACTCAGAAATATCATAGATTTTGGAGGAGTTGCACCACATGACATTTTATAACCTGAAATAACCTTGTCATAAAAATGTCAAAATATTGGATATTTTAGTTTTATTGACTTATTGGTTGCATTACGTGACTGATTTGGTGATCAAAAGTTTTTCAAATATTAATAAATTAAGCTGCTTTTTTTGGACAAACTAATTAATTAGGTTATTTTCAAGAACTGAATTCTTTCAATGATTCTAATTCTTTTTATTATTATCATTTTAGGACAGCAGTGTTGTCTGTTAACCAAACTTTTAAAAATCATTTTCGTTAATTGAAAAAAAATATTAGACAAAAAAATTGTCATGTAATCTTAAAAACTTAAAAACACGTAAACTTAAAAAAAAAAAAAAAACAATGTTGCATTGGCAACTAACTAAAATAAGTTGAAGTACTAAAAACTAAAATAAAAATAAATGAATGCTAAATAGAAATATATATATATATATTTAAAAAAAAACGGATAATGACAAAAGTACATATCAAAAATACCAAAACTTAAACTAAAATGTAAACTGAAAATATAAAAATAAAAGCTAATCCAAAATATCAATAACTACTATAATAGTATATAAATTATACTAAAATAACACCACAGGACAGTTATATCACCCTCACATTTTTGACTTTATGTCCCTGAAAAAAAAAAAGAAAAAAAAAAAATCATAAAGGAGGATTATTCAAGTCATTGTGTATATGAATAGCATTTTATGCATTTTTCAATAAATTAAGCAACACACTACACCTTTAAGGGAAAGTTTGTAGCCTTCTGTACTTTTTCTACAGCTTACTAGCGGATCATGCTATAATCACACTGATCCCAACTTACCGGAAGAGGCCAAACTGGGCCAAGCTTTCCAAAACCAGCAGCAACAGGTGCAGCGCAGGACCGTTTTCACATTACTGGCTTGGACGTCTCTAGAGATCTGTGCTCCAACATGGATTGATTTACCGATGCTGTCAACTCCTATATTTCACTCTCCCCAAGAAAGCAGTCATCGCATTCGAAAACCATCAGGTTCTCCAGAGACCTGAGGGAGCTTGAGAGAAACAAGGAGCGATTAAAGCGGTCAAAGCTAAGCTAAACCAGGCCAGAATGTCAGCCAAGAGGGATTACATGGGGCAACTGGAGAGGGACATTTTATATCAATAACGCAAGGGCACTTTGGGTCATCAACTACAAGCTCAGGAGCCACAAAAGTCACCCCTTCTCGCAACTTAGAAACCAGCCAGTGACCCTTTTCGTGTCCTTTCCTTGCCCTGTCGCCACACGATTGACCTTCCCCTCCTAAACTGGAGGACATCTCCCTCAGGACTGCTATACGTATCATCACAACATTCTGTCTCCATGGCAACTTCATAGAACAAATATGGAAGCCCATTCCCTCAAAAAAATAAAAGTAACACTAATTTATTTTTTATTTTTTTGTTACTTAAAATAAAATGAAAAAAACATCAAATATAACAAAAACTTAATTTTACTCATTCCCGCAGATTTTTTGCTCACACCCAAAGCGCACACACACATGCATGTATATATTTAAGAAATATTTGCATGTATATACTGTATAAATTATGTATTTATATTTTACATATAAATAACTAGGGGTGTCACAATATATCGCAACACAAAAATGCAACATGTAGGCTATTGTGTATAGTTCACCCAAAATGAAAATGACTGCGTGAAAAAGAGTTTCAGTGTCAGTAATACATTTAACTACTATATATAATGTTGAATATAAAGTATAATAATGCAATGGGGGAATATTTGTGTGTCCTGATGCCAAATGTCTGATGTTACCAGTAAAAAGTGGCCAATATTATTTTAAATATATCTAGTCAGCGACAGAATAAAAGCATATTAGTCTGAAATAATTCTGTATTTTCAGCTTCAGAATCATGAATATTGTTATTCTGGCGTCTCTATTGTCCTGTGCATTGGGTTATCAGCACCAAGTCCAAGCCTATTCATTTACACCCTCAATGTAATATCAAATTTAGCATTTTAATCAACAGTTAATTTTTTGTTAACCTTTTATATGTCTTGGAGTATCGCAATAATATCGTATCGTGAGTTCAGTATCGTGATATGTATCGAATCGTGACATTACAACCATATAAATAACAATATTTTCTTAAATATATGCATGCATGTGTGTGTATTTATATATATATATATATACAAAATAATTATACACAGTACACACACATATATTATGTAAACACAAACTTTTATTTTGGATGTGATTAATCGCAATTAATCGTTTCAAAGCCCAATAGCGCATATAAAGCCGCCTCTCAGTACTAAATTGAGTTAGAACTCTTTCGCTGTTAATTGTTCTTAAACAGTCAAATTCACACAAAATAATGTCAAAATGCTTGGTTAGTTTTCCCATATAACACAGTCAGTTATGTTTTAAGTGAAGGTAAACAGCTGAGAAAGAAAACATGTGTAACAGTATAATGGATCCGTGCATCAGGTCTTAAAGTGAGTGGCTAATAGCTAATATATATATATATACACACACATATATAAATATATACATATACATATATATATATATATACACATATACATATATATATATACACACACATATATAAATATATACATATACATATATATATATACACATACATATATATACACACATATACATATATATATATATATATACATATATATATATATATATATATATATATATATATATATATACACACATATATATATATATATATATATATATATATACACACATATATATATATATATACACATATACATATATATATACACATATACATATATATATATATATATATATATATATATATATATATATATATATATATATATATATACATACATATACATATACATACATATACACACATATACACATATATTAGGGATGCACCGATATAAAAATCTTGGCCGATACCGATAATTATTTTCAGAAGAATTTGAAAGCCAATAACCAATATATTGGATGATAAATCTAAATCCAAATTTATATATAATTATTTTAAAGAGCCCGATTACAAAAAAATCTGATCGTTAAAAGCCATGTCCCAAGCACACAATTGTATATATATTTAAGCATTCAGAATTTGAACATATTTTTATATATTATTAAATACGATTATTATATACGATTAAATTTGAGAAATCTATTTTTTTTTTAAATTAATTAGCACTCAAGTGCATCCTATTTAAGATTAATAGCCGAAACATAAATGTGATAGCCTATATTACAACGTTTTTCTGTACAGACAATGAAGAAAATGCAGAAGTGAACTTAAAAGAATGTGCTTAACAACAAATACGCAGTCAGAAATGCCACAAATTAACCTCATGAATATGAAACAACAAAATATTGACTAAATCTTACAGCCTTTTTCACTAAAAGACATCGAATTTGACGTCAGTGGATCAGTTCTCTTAGCTTGCGCATTTGCATCTTTAGCATGTGTGGGTGTGTGCGTTTGATTCGCAAGCAATCTCAAGACTAATTTTCAAGGGAGAACAATTCATAAAATCGTCAGAATGTTCAAAACCAGATAGAAAAAATAATGAAAGAAGAAAATATGTTTCTTTTCTTTCAAAATGTTTCACAATACTTCAATCAGCTTAGCTCTGGCGTTGGCTGAAAGCACTTAGTAGCGTTTTTCCCCCCTGATTCACAATGCATGCACAATGAACACTTGCACACTTCATTCCTCACACAGCAATACAGTTAATGGATCTCTTGATAATAGCATCTGCAGCAGGCATTAGCTGTCTCCGTTTTCAATATCTCCCTGATAAAAATTGTTTCCTCGATAAAGCAAAAACACAAATGCTGAGACGGAAGAGACATTTGAGCTTGAGGCAATGGGCCTGTAACGTTTTAGCAGCACTTTCAGATACAAAGTCCTAAATGACCTACATACTGGAAGTATGCTACAAAAAAAAAAAAAAAAAAAAAAAAAATCATCTATTATTCATAAAGCAGAGACTCCCTTAAAATGGGAATTGGGGTATAAACTGAGTGCAGCACATCCAAAAAACCACCCGTATGCAAAAATCCTTCACATGTTTTTAAATTCCTAATGGAAACATTTGTACAGATACAGACAAGATATTTGTACATTTACCGTTTTCTTTTTCAACATTAAAATACTTTTAATGACTATTCCTACGCTTTCCATGTTGCCTTGAGAAGTGTAAACACTGTGCTGTCATCAAGACATTTCTGTTCGTTTGAGAATCCCGACCTGCCCGACAACAGTAACACTGGCTCAACCAATCAAAGGTGCTCTAAGCGATGTCACGCGTTTTTTAGGCCAAAATATTTTTGTCACATACAGCAAACATCTCCTCACTTTCGGCTAGCTGCCTGTCCCCTGAACACACTGTAAAAAAAACGCGGTCTCTGTAGACAGCCCAGGCTCCACAAACAGCAAGAAAAACAAACTGGACCACGAAACATAACAAACTGTTCCAGCCAATAACTGACAAGAATGATTTGGGGGTGTTAATGTGCGTGCACATGAAGGGGGGAGGGGATGAGGGGGAGGGGACGGGATGAGGGGGAGGGGAGGGGACGGGATGAGGGGGAGGGGAGGGGACGGGATGAGGGGGAGGGGAGGGGACGGGATGAGGGGGAGGGGAGGGGACGGGATGAGGAGGGGGG
Organism: Abramis brama; assembly: GCF_963993115.1. Classification (NCBI taxonomy): domain Eukaryota; kingdom Metazoa; phylum Chordata; class Actinopteri; order Cypriniformes; family Leuciscidae; genus Abramis; species Abramis brama. The sequence continues at coordinate 10,008,081 of NC_139968.1, read as the reverse complement.
GGGGGGGGGTCGAGCTAGCCTCCGTTTTGTTTGACAATACTTTGAACGTCAACAAGAAGTGACGTCACCCAACATCGCTTAGAGCACCTTTAAGTGAGTGTTGTTCGAAAACAGCCAATCATCATTCAGTTTGCAGAAATAATACACTTAACCTTTATGCCAGAAATGTGCTTTATGATCGTTTGGCCAGCGGGTGTACTTGCATTCGGTTATTATTGACGCCAGATCAACTAAGCGACGTTGCATTTCAAAATGTATAATGTCGAAATTGAGTCTCCATCAATACGAAGTAGCTTAACGATATTAATTTAGAATATGTACTAATTGATTACTTATTTTGCATAATCATTTGCATACAAAAATAATTTAGTTAATCTAATTTCTTTCACTGGATAAATTGTTAATAAATAATAATAAGAGTAAGAAATAAGAAGAAACAAATAATTAAAACATTGAATATAGAACTGGACAATTCTGGATAAATTGACAATCACAAAAAAATAAAAATACAAATAAAGATCATGATTCTCCAACGATTCTTAATAGACAACTTAAACAAAATAACATGTGATTTACTAGATTTTCTGACAAAATGCTAATTGTTGCCATCTATTTAAAACAAAATATATTAATTTGAATTATTAATATATATATATATATATATATATATATATATATATATATATATATATATATATATATATATATATATATTCAATGATTCAATGACTCACTCATAAAGACTTCACTTGTTGTTGAATGAATCTGCATTTTGAACGAATCTCTTGAATGATTCAATGACAAATGCACTTTTTTAACAGTCACTTGTCGCCACCTACTGGAGTAATGATGTAATTGATAAAATATTAATTTTCACTATTTTGATCTCTACCATAGACATCAGTGTTTATATCTCAACTACTTCTGTGATCATTTGAATGTTTTCTGTGATCGTACTTGTCAAAGATTTAACAGACGAAGCCGATCGTGTGGGTGTTTGAATCGAGATCGCGTTCAACTTTTCACGATTAATTGTGCAGCTCTATCAAATGCATTGTTCTTTTATTAGCTGAAATATTTGGACATTCAACACTGATATACAGATTGCTGTGAATACATGTTAGTTGAGTTCAAATGCTTAGTGTATAAGCTAAGCTATCAGGTTAATCAGGTAGCTGTACGCTACACTGTAAAAAGAATACTGTGAAATTTACAGCAACTTGCTGGCAGCAATTAGCAAGTAAGTTGCTGTAGTTCATTTCACAGTATGCTTACTGTAAACTTAATTGCAGTTACTTGAAAAATACTGTAAACTTTTTTACAGTAATAATCACAGTACTGTGTTTCATCACCTCACATATTTTACTACTGTAATAGGGATTACTGCATTAATTTTGTGTACTGTAAAATGAAGACACTGTTTTTAATCACAAAAATGCCGTTTATTGACAACTTTTCACACTTTAAATTTCAAAATTCTTAAAATAAATAGCAAAAAAAAAACTTTTTTTTTTCAATAGGTAAACATTTTTCTGTTAACATTTAATTTCGTTTTGTATACAACAACACTTTTCTGAACATAAAAATCAATCCTGTTCAAATGTATTAAAATGTTTGGTTAAAATTAGAGTGTATAAAAGACAAAATAAATGATTTAAAAACAGCAGGATTTCAAACAGTAGAATTTAGTCCCTTAATGTTGTTTTTCTCCCAGAACTGTATTTTCCTTCAAAAACGGGGCCTGAACTAGTCAACGTCCTGGGCTGGAGTCTTCTACCCTGCAGTGGAAGAAATTAATTATTAATTGAAAAGTTTATAAGCAAGACAGATGGGTTGATGACAATATACATAAAAGTTTGATTGGATCATTTGATTTAGCCAATCAACATGTAATACAATGTCCACTTCTCTATAAACCAAAACTCTTAAAACACACATTTACATATATATTAGGGCTTGGAGAGAAAAATCGATTAACCTAGCTATCGTGTAGATTCTAAAATCTTTTTTTATTTTTTTATTCCAGAATCGATATCAATTCAAATTCAATTGCTTTATTTTTGTCCTTGCTTGTAGATGAGGTTGACAGAAGTTAGCCACTTTCGTTCCAAGAGAGGATGAAATTTGTCGTTATCTATGAGTGTTAAAGTGGCGTAATATCCAGAATGGACGCGTATAAGAGACATGAGACTGAACGCACTGAAAAGCCTTTGCACTGCTCATATGCTGAGAGGGAGATTAGACAATAGAGCTGCACGATTCATCTTCAAAGACTGTGATCTCGGTCATCCAGACCTTTCAATTCGTCTGTCTATTAAACTTTGACAAATTCATATCGCAACATTCAAATCTGTGTTGGCGCTGCCGTTGACCCAGAGAGAGAAACGTTAGTCATGAAACAGCTTCACAAACAGTCTTTTAAATAAATATTTAAAATTGAATATATTTTTAAATAATTGTTAAACATCAAACTTTTATTTTAACTCACCATGCAAATGGTAGAAAAGTTAATAATAAAAATGAAAGTTTGATGTTTAACAATTACACAATAGTCCATATAAACCCAAATAAACACTTTGAGAATTATTTTACTAGTCGGGTAGGTGGTTAAAGAATGACTACTCAAATATTTGTTCCCATTCCTAGTCAAAAATATATCAACAACAAATAAGTGCTTACCTCTGGATAAATTCTAATGTATGATATTTATTTAAAAGACTGTTTGTGAAGCTGTTTCATGACTAACGTTTCTCTCTCTGGGTCAACGGCAGCGCCAACACAGATTTGAATGTTGCGATATGAATTTGTCAAAGTTTAATAGACAGACGAATTGAAAGGTCTCGATGACCGAGATCACAGTCTTTGAAGATGAATCGTGCAGCTCTATTGTCTAATCTCCCTCTCAGCATATGAGCAGTGCAAAGGCTTTTCAGTGCGTTCAGTCTCATGTCTCTTATACGCGTCCATTCTGGATATTACGCCACTTTAACACTTTGGAATCTAAGTGCAAGATGACGAAAAACTTTGTTCACACACAGTGAATCGATACAAATATACTTAACACTTAATATACTTATACACTTAAAATTGGGATCTATTGTGCATGTCTAGTGCTGGGATCTTACCGAGCATGATGAGCCTTGGAGTGCTTGGCAGGGAAATCTGGGCCTCAACGTCTGCTTGGGTGGAAGTTTCCTGTAACACAAAATAAACAGAAAAAAAAACCTTTTAAAAATCACAAGTACAATAAATGGTAAATAAATGAACTAGTAAGATCTCGAAAAATCTTAATACAGTGCGAGTATATTATTATGCTTCCACGAGTCATGAATAAAACTTTCGAATCGGCCCGCTTAAAATGTCTGATTCTTCAGGCGGCGACGTTAGCATTAGCAAGCATGAAAAAAAAAACGAGTGAGATTATTCAAACGGCTACCGCGCCAACACATAAGTTACATCAAATACACAATTACAAATTAATTTTATTCGACAATGCTACACGTTACTCTTTAATCAAATTTAAGACGTTATAAATGTAGGCTAATGTTGCCAGAAAAGACACTTAATACAGTATAGGCCTATGCTCCCACATGTGAAGGACATTTGAAGGAATGGCACTTCAAATTAGGCTATCAACAATCTCGTTTCTGCAGTTTGACCTGCGATTAAGTTCAGAAAAATCATGATCCTATTAAAAATGTGTTAAGTCTTACCTCTACCTGCGTTTTCTGTCGAGTCGGCTGGCTTCACGGCTTCACGGCTTCACTGCTTCACGCGCACGCGGTGTCGTCCGCTGTGACAGTTGACGTGCTCAGGCAAGAGAAAAATCCAAGTGTATGGGGATCAAATTTCCGGCTAGCGCACCAATATACATCACGTACACATACACAATTCCAATTAAATTGTTATTCATTATGACGTTATCGAATGTTGCCAGATTAGAAAATCTATCGAAATTATGTGCAAATATATATAGATATATTTATTTTTTATTTTTTATAAAATGCACACAAGACACGAGTTTACTAGGAAGTGCGCCGCTCGTTTACTTGGTGCACTCTTAAAGTTGAACAAATAGGTAACTTTACAAGAGTAAACTGTGGAAATAAATCAGCAAAGTTACCTTTCTGAAGTTAAAATTCCGATAAAAGTGTGGAATCTCGTAGCTTTTCAGCTTACCATGGCAAAGAAATTGCTGTATTGTGATTCACAGAAAAAATATTTTTACTGTAGAATTTACCCGCCATTGAAAATTGACCATGATGCTTTGCAGATCTACAGTAACATGCTGTATACAGGTTCTACAGTAAGCATTTGCTCATTTTACAGTAATAATGCTGTGAAAACTACAGAAATTTGTTACAGTGTATGCTAGTATGTAAGCTAATTAAAACTAAAATTGCATTCAAAAAATGAATGTAAAGATAATTAGTTGTATCAAAGAGAGTACCCAGAAAGAAAGTGCTATGTAACTTTACAGTTGTCAGAAAAAAGGAAGTCAAACAATTACTGTTTCCACACAGCCATATTCATTATGGTGTTTATCAAATAACATCAAATACACCAACAGAGAAAGAAAGTTCTGGATTCTTCTTCTCCTGTCGCTTAGAAAAATACTCATGGTTGCATTGGTGCATTCACGCCATGTCGTAATTACCATAATTATGAGTATGAGAACTTGTAATTATAATTGGTAAACTTGTAATTTTCTGAAAGCTCAGTCACCATTTCACCATTTCCATTTCAGCAGATTTCTTCTCAATGCGATGATAAATGCACCGTTCACACAGGTCAGAAAACTAAGATGGCAAACCTTTGTTGTCCTTGCTCTTCCGGAATACAAACACATAAAAAAAGTGATATTTTGCACAGATAACGTGAAGCATCATGTCCACAAATAGCGGTTGCGTAGTAGCCTACTGTGTGCACCACTGAGTTAAATGAGACACAGACAAACAGAAGTGCTAATAACAGTAACAGTTTCCCAGTCGCAACTCTGACTCGAGGGGACGTGAATGGCACCATAGATTTTGAAGGCCAAAAATACGCGTCATAAAAGTGATCCAAACGACTCCAGGGGGGTTAATAAAGGCCTTCTGAAGCGAAGCCATGCGTTTTTGTAAGAAAAAATATCCATATTTATAAGTTTATAAACTATAATCACTGGCTTCCAGTAACGTATGGATTACTTTTATGATGCGCTTTTTTGGGCTTCAAAATCTAATGGCGCTTTTCCATTACCAGTACCGACTCGACTCGCCTCGGCTCGCTTTTCGCTCCGTTTTCCATTGCAGATAGTACCTCCACAATAGTACCTGGTCGTCATAGCGACGCCGCAGGAAACTGCCGACTTAATCTTTTACGCGAGACACACCCGCTACCCACACACACAGGACAATGGAGGAAATCGAGTGTATGCTGTTTTTGGATGTTTTTGTTTTTGCTGTTTTTTATTCAGGATACTCCGTCTGGCGCGTGCAATGATGACGCAGTGAATAGTGACGATTCTCTCTGACCAATCAGCAGTCTGCAGTGTTTTCACGTCACATTTTAGTATCGCCTCAGCTCGCCTCAACCTCGCCGGAGGTGGTACGAAAAAAAGTACCTGGAAGCAGGTACAGGTACAACTTTTACACAGTGGAAAACCAAACAGAGCCGAGGCGAGGCGAGCCGGTACTGTGTAGTGGAAAAGCGCCATAACTCCAATAATGTTCAGCTGAAAGAAGAAAGTCATAGGATGGCTTGAAGGGGAGTAAATTATGGGATAATTCAATTTTGGGTGAACTAACCCTTTAACAAATGAAACCTAAATGCTGCACCATGAACTCCAAACAAACTTCGTTTGTTCGTTTTGGCCTGATTGTGTTTTATATGATGTCAATTGTATCGTGGCTTTAAATTAGACAAAGGCTCTGACAGATGTGAATGCTTAAGATACATTTTAGATTGTGGAAAGGGTCAGATTGAAAGGATAACTAAACAAAACAAAACAGCTCCTACCGAACATGTCAATGCCTGACCTAGTCAGCACTGCTCGAGATGAGTGAGTTTCAGTGGCTCATTTGGAAACATGTTTGATGATAAATCATTTCCCTCTGAGTTGTCTTCCTTTCCTCTGGGCTGTCCTTGAAGGTGTTTTTCTTTGCTTTTCAGCCAGAGAGAACCGTGTAGTCGTCTCTGAGGGGGTGTATATAATACTCGGGACCGTGCGCGTGATACTGTAGAAGAGTGAACGCGACTGCGCACAACTGCCATAAAATAAATAAACTCTCCGACTAAAATACTAGCTTATCCTCTCGGCCAGTCCTGGCACAGCTGAGGGAAATATGTCATTCCCAATTCCCATTCCCAAAGCGAACCTGGGAAGAGCGGTTTTTTTTTTTTTTTTTTTTTTTTTTTTTTTTCACTCATTTCTGCACAATGAGGATGCGCGTGCCAGTGTAACGTCCTGAGCGCGCGCGCGTGTTTTAGAGGGTGTTGGCATTTAGTTAAAAATTATTATTATTATTATAATTATAATAAAAAAGAAGAAGAAAACTAAATAGGACTGTCAGTTGTTTACATTTATTTGTGTGTGATTATAATTTTTTTTTAAAAACGATGATTTTTTTTTTCTGCCGATGTGAGTCCACAGTGCAGCCTATCTACCACAGGCATAGCCTAATAATAATAAAAATAGTATAAAATGAACAATACAAAAATATAATAAGAAACAATTTATTATAACTAATAAAAATGTGAAGGCCTGTCACAGATCTGATGACAAAATAGTATATATACTATATACTATAGTAACTCTGCAATACAAGAAAATCCTCTTTTTTTTCTTCTTCTTTTTTTTTTTTTCTCTCCAGGGCCCGGTATTAAATCAACAATGGCTTTAGTGTGAATCTCATGAATAATTATGCACCATTAATTATCATGACTTTGACAGAAAGAGCATGTTATGTCATGCATGCCGAACGATATACACGATGGTGGAGCAGAAATGTGTTTTATATAAGAGATAAAGCCAATCAGAGAGTCTTGAGTATAGAGCCTCAGAAGTACATACTGTACCTCAGCGTTCTTCTCAGCCGAAGAGCGTCAGCGCCCTCTGCCGGTGACAGTGATCGAGCCGAGCACAAACAAGTGAAGACAGGGGCATAAACAGGGGATTTAACACAACATTCATTAGGCTACATTCATTACATTCTTTACCATTCATATTGCCTCTGGCTTTTTGATGAACTACTTCAACTCATTGGATTCAACAATAATGCATAACTGCGACAGTAATTCACACATGCTAAGAGAAATGTAGCGTGCTTGAGGGGAAGAAAATTAAGTGATTAACATTGATAATAATCTTTATACTTAAATTGATTGTATTCTCTTCAGATTAACTACAAATATGAATAACAATAATAATAAGCACATTTGGTGGCACCTTATTATAGCATTTATGGTACTCTGTATAGTTTATGCATTGTTGAGTTAATTGTTTTATAGTTAATAATTGCTGAAAGGCTATTAAATAACACACTATTTTAAAATATAGATATGTTGCAGAAGCTTGTTTGAACTACTAGTTTTTATTTTAAGCATTCTTCCCATCAATGAAATAAACAGCAGATTCCCATTGTTATAACTATATTTAGTACTGGGCAACGATTAATCGTGATTAATCGCATCCAAAATAAAAGTTTGTGTTAACATATATGTTAACATATATGTACTTTATATAATTATTTTATATAAATACACACACATGCATGTATACATATATGGGTGATTCTCCAACTAGGAGCACTTTTGGCACTGTGAGTTTATGGAAAATTCACTCTCTTAAAACACTCTTAAAACAATCTTCCTAGCTTCATTCATGTGTCAAATATTGTATATATAAGTAACACATTTTTCTTAAATATATACATGCATGTGTGTGTGTGTTTACACACACACACACACACACACACACACACACACACATATATATATATATATATATATATATATATACATAGCCTACACAGTACACACACATATATTATGTTAACACAGACTTTTATTTTGGATGCGATTAATCGTTGCCCAGCACTATGTAACAAAACCACTGTAATGTAAAGTGATTTATAATTACCGACTGTGCTGGGCTGGTCCCTTTGTTTACTTTAAAGACACTGGCCCTTTAAGAGACACACGTCACACAAAGGACCGGAAGAGACATGTGGAGCTGCAACATCAACACATGAAGCCTTAAACCATCATTAAACTGCTTCTGATTCCTGCACAGACGAGTCTGAAATGACGCTGCTGCTGCTTTAAAGCGCTTCAGCACCGTTTAAGGGCACGTCTCGGCTATTCAACACAAGATAATTTTAGTCCAAAGAACGAGTCAGACAGCTGAATATATTACAGTAAGTACGTTACCGCAGTGATGCATACTGGCCGTGTTTCAAACCCCAGTGCGCCGCCTACATAGACAACACCTCAGGCGCCTTTCTTTCTGCCACACAGGCCGTTATAGGATTTGCTTGTGTTTATTGTGTCCTCCAGGGTAAAACTTAGACATTAAATAAAAAGTATTAATAACAATAAATACAATAAAAAGAGAAAAATTAAGAATATGATTTTGATTTTTTTTTTATGCTTGAATAGTGTAAATATTAGGAATTAAATATTGTTCATAAAGTGTAATTTATGGTAATTGCTTTTTGTATGTTATATTAATAAGATTTACACAACATGACACACACACACACACACACACACACATATATATATATATATATATATATATACACACACACACACACACACATTTTTATTGCTGAAAAGCTATTAAATAACCTAAAATATTTTTAAATATAGATATGCTGCAGAAACTAGTTTGAACTGCTAGATCTTATTTTTTAATGTCGTTTTTATTAATTTATTAAAAACATATTTAATACTATTTTAATTTTATTTTTAATGTTATTTAATGTTGTCATTATTAATTATTATTGTTGTTTTTGTTATAACAACACAACAAAAGATAACTAAATATAAAATGATTTTAAATATTAAAGACAATAAAATTAGCATTTGAAAAACAATAAACAATTTAGATTTTCATGTTATATTTTCTAAAATATATTGGTAACACTTTACAATGAGGTTCATTAGTTAATGTATTAACTAACATGCACTAACAATGAGCAATACATTTGTTACAGTATTATTCATTCTTAGTTCATGTTAACTAATGTAGTTAACGAATGTTAACTAATGAACCTTATTGTGAAGTGTTACCAATACATTTATAACAATGCTCTTGATCAACAACGCGGATCCGCCTCTTTGTGAAGTTGAGCTGTAGTTTCTCATCACAGTCATGAGCGCTGAAGCCTTGAGCTGCACTATAAAGTCACCCGTCGCGCTGCAGATTGGAGACGCTGTATCTGATTCATCTCGCCCTGGCGTCTACATAACAGACATCACCCTCGCCGAGCCTGCGAACGTGAGTGTCTCTCGCAGTACATCACTTCAGAAAGGTTACAGGTATTGATTGACCAGCATGGGTTTATCAATGCCCGATATCTATCTATTATTACATCAAGGTATATCCCTTTTTGTGCTTGTGTCTAGATTCAGGAAATCTCTTTCAAGAACTACTACACCGCATATCTGACGGTCCGCTTGCTGCGCAGAGAGGAGGGTTCTGCTAAGTGGGTCACTTGTTTGAGAAACTACTGCCTCATGGCTAATCCACACGCTGAGGCCGGGTCACATGACTATTTCTCCATCTACAGACAACAGGTAGGACCAGGCCACTGAGAGGGAACGCGAAACCAAAACATTCATCATTTGGAAAAGAGCAGCGTGAACATTCTGCTAAACTTCTGCTTTTGTAGAATAAAAGTCCCTTTGTGGGGGTTTGAACCTTCAACCTTTTGGATCTTTAACCACTACACCCCCAACGCGCCGAAAAGATTTAGTGTTTCCGAAACACCGAAATTTAAGTTATAGCCGAAAACCGAAACTCAAAATACATTTGATTTAATAATCCAGGATTTATTCATATTTATTTAATAATCAACACTCAAAATAATAAAGTATAATTGTATAGCTTGTAAACATTCAAATACATGAAGCAATTTGTCATGCCTCAATAAAGAGCGATCAAAACGACTTTTATTGTTTGAGTTTCGTTATAAGATTGACAGAATTTGAAAGCAGAGGCTTTGTTTCATATCTAAAGTAACAAAGATTGTTGCGATTATTGGATGGCACAAATATAGTTTAGTGAAGTTTTGTTCACGCATCAACAGAAAACAGAACAGGCTAAAGGATCTCGGCTTATCAGAATAAGATCAATTCAAATCTAGAAATCAATGTTGTCAACTTCCTTGCGTCCACATATTTACCGGTTATCTTATTGTGTGCACGAAATTATAGTTTAAGTTTAAAGCTTTATTGATTTATTTAAAATATAATGGAAGCTTCTTTCCACCACGAAATAAACGATAAATAAGGTCATTGCGACTTTTTATCTGACTTTGTTTCTCGCAATTCAGAGTTTATTATCTCACAATTAAGAGAGAAACTCTGAACTGCAAGAAATCGTCATAATTGCGAGATATAAACTCTCAATTGCGAGAAATACACTCAGAAATACGAGAGATATAAACTCACAATTATGAGAAATAAATTCAGGTTGTGAGATATAAACTCAAAATTACGAGAAATAAAGTCAGAATTGTAAGATATAAACTCCCAATTTGACTCGCAATGCTGACTTTATTTCTCGTTATTGCAAATCTGTATCTCGCAATTTGACTTTATTTCTCACTATGAGTTTGTCTCGCAATCTGACTTTATTTCTCGCAATTCTGACTTCATTTCTTGCAATTCTGACTTAATTTCTCGAAATCGGACTTTATTTCTTGCAATTCTGACTTAATTTCTCGTAATTCTGACTTTATTTTTTGTAATTGTAAGTTTATAACTTGCAATCTGACTCTTTCTCGCAATTACTAGTTTGTGTCGCAATTCTGACTTTATTTCTCAAAATATTTTATTTCTTGCAATCATGAGTTTATTTCTCGCAATTCTGACTATATTTCTCGCAATTACTAGTTTGTGTCGCAATTCTGACTTTATTTCTCAAAATATTTTATTTCTTGCAATCATGAGTTTATTTCTCGCAATTCTGACTATATTTCTCGCAATCATGAGTTTATTTCTCGCAATTCTGACTTTATTTCTCACAATATTGTGTTTATTTCTTGCAATTATGAGTTTGTCTCGCAATGCTGACTTTATTTCTTGTAATTGCAAATCTGTATCTTGCAATTTGACTTTATTTCTCGCTATGAGTTTGTCTCGCAATCTGACTTTATTTCTCGCAATTCTGACTTTATTTCTCGCAATTCTGACTTAATTTCTCGTAATTCTGACTTAATTTCTCGTAATTCTGACTTTATTTTTCATAATTCTGACTTTATTTTTCGCAATTGTGAGTTTATAACTTGCAATCTGACTCTTTCTCGCAATTACTAGTTTGTCTCGCAATTCTGACTTTATTTCTCACAATATTGTGTTTATTTCTTGCAATTATGAGTTTATTTCTCGCAATTCTGACTATATTTCTCGCAATTATGAGTTTGTCTCGCAATGCTGACTTTATTTCTCGTAATTGAAAATCTGTATCTCGCAATTTGACTTTATTTCTCGCTATGAGTTTGTCTCGCAATCTGACTTTATTTCTCGTAATTCTGACTTAATTTCTCGAAATCTGACTATTTCTCGCAATTCTGACTTAATTTCTTGTAATTCTGACTTTTTATTTTTTGTAATTGTGAGTTTATAACTTGCAATCTGACTCTTTCTCGCAATTACTAGTTTGTCTCGCAATTCTGACTTTATTTCTCACAATATTTTGTTTATTTCTTGCAATTATGAGTTCATTTCTTGCAATTCTGACTATATTTCTCGCAATTATGAGTTTGTCTCGCAATGCTGACTTTATTTCTCGTAATTGAAAATCTGTATCTCGCAATTTGACTTTATTTCTCACTAGGAGTTTGTCTCGCAATTTGACTATTTCTCGCAATTCTGACTTAATTTCTCGAAATCTGACTTTATTTCTCGCAATTCTGACTTAATTTCTCGTAATTCTGACTTTATTTTTCATAATTCTGACTTTATTTTTCGCAATTGTGAGTTTATAACTTGCAATCTGACTCTTTATCGCAATTACTAGTTTGTCTCGCAATTCTGACTTTATTTCTCACAATATTTTGTTTATTTCTTGCAATTATGAGTTTATTTTTCGCAATGCTGACTTTATTTCTCGTAATTGCAAATCTGTATCTCGTAATTTGTCTTTATTTCTCGCTATGAGTTTGTCTCACAATCTGACTTTATTTCTCACAATTCTGACTTAATTTCTCGAAATCTGACTTTATTTCTCGCAATTCTGACTTAATTTCTCATAATTCTGACTTTATTTTTCGTAATTGTGAGTTTATAACTTGCAATCTGACTCTTTCTCGCAATTACTAGTTTGTCTCGCAATTCTGACTTTATTTCTCACTATATTTTGTTTATTTCTTGCAATTATGAGTTTATTTCTCGAAACTCTGACTATATTTTTCGCAATTACGAGTTTGTCTTGCAATTCTGACTTTATTTCTCACAATAGTTTGTTTATTTCTCGCAATGGCATTTATTTCTCGCAATTCTGGCTTTATATCTCACAATTCTGACTTTATTTCTCACAATAGTTCATTTTATTTATCGCAATTCTGACCATTTCTCACAATTCTGACTATATTTATCAAAATGGCGACTTTATTTCTCGCAATTCTGACTGTATTTATCGCAATGGCGAGTTTATTTCTTGCAATAGCAAGTATATCTCGCAATTTTGCACCTTTATAGATTACGAATTCTAGAAAAATTTTGCATGTATGACAATTTACTCATTTCAAATAGCTGTATATGCCATAATTACTGCTTGTGGAAGCAGGCAAAAGATGTGATATTTGTAATCTTTTTAAATAATGTCCTCTGTGACAACACCAGCAATTGTGTCCGCAGGATATCTTCAGTTTTTCAATTAAAAAACCCTAACCGTTTTGTCAGCCATCCCAGCATAATCGCAGCAGCTCGGAGAACATTTTGTTTGTCATCACGGTGATTTGGCCCATTTGTGGCTCTCCGGGGATCTGATGTCCCGGTCTTTGATCTGTGAGTTGCCTGTAATGACTGCTTTAATGTATTGAGATCAGGCTCCCTCGACGCTTTTCAGCTCCGTTTCAAAGACATGAAGATATTAGATGCGAGTCCTCGAGTGAACTCTCAGATGATTGGACGCGAAGCTCTGCGCTGTATGGACACCTTTACTGTCATCAAATGAAATTTGCATTGAAAATCCCACCTGGGACGCCACATAGCTCTCACCCCATCTGCCATAATCTGTATAAGCCATTTTCTTTTTTATGTCAACTGGCAGTGGAATGACAAATAAGTCTTTATTAAGAAAGGTACAAATATTTAAAACAACGTCCTTGTGGGTCTTTATAATTACAAGGACATGTCTTCACTTATGGATTCTTACTGTGAATGTAAAAGGATTAATTCACTCAAAAATTATGATGATAAGATGATTTTTATAAAGAAAACCCTTGCTGCTCTTTTCATATATTTAAAGTCAATAGGGCTGTCATGATCTAAAATGACCATAGAGAAGACATAAGTCTAATATAGACTATTTTATTATGTGTTTATGCTTATATATGTTAGCTGAAACTAACACCAAATTTTTCACTTTGTTGTGAACTAGCACAAGTGGTTTAAAGAGGTAAAGAGTGGCGGTGTGTGGCATTTGCATGGTTTCTCTGGAGACGGCCTTCAAAATCTCTTTAAATCTCTGAGAAAACAAGCAGATAACTTGCCAGTCTTTGCAGCCTTGGTTTACTCCTCTGCATAAGTAACTTATAATAAAAAAGCGACAGTTTTGCAGATTACTACATGAAACTGTCTCTTTTATCAGGTTTTCATTCTGTCTAGTTAATTAAGGCTTGGAAAACGCGCATCCTTAGTGTCTAAATTCCGACGTTCATTCTTAATTTAACCTTTGTTTCTTTGATAGATGCATGAAAGACCCAGAACTCTCCCAACTTTGTGTCACTTCTCGCTGAGATCTTTTCTTCTCTATATGGGTCTTCTCAGATGCTGACGGAGCCTGATAACGTGATGACAGTTAGACTCATCTCGCGACAGCCCTCCTCAGTGTGGCACAGTTTCAGCATTGAGGAAATTAACATTTACCCGTGTGCAAAAGAGGTAACTATGCAGAATAAATGGTCATTTATGACATATAATTAATCACTTAAAAAAAAAAAAAAAAAAAAAAAAATATATATATATATAAATAGTCCCCCAGATCTTTACCACCATTTGAAAACCTCGAGCCGAAACAAGTCGTATGTAGATGTAACATTACATAACATTAACTACTTTTTCATGAACAGTACAATAAATGTTTTTTTGTGATTTTGTGAATTTTGTTTTTCATTTGTTTGGTGTTGTTTTTGTACTTTTGTTTGGAGTTTGTTTTATATGCTTTTGTTGTCCTTTTGTTTTGTTTGTTTGTTTGTTTGTTTGTTTTGCTTTGCTATGCTTTGTTTTTGGTTTGTTTGAAGTTTGTTTTTGATGTAGTTTGCTTTTCTATTTTTCTATTTTTTTTTTTTTTGTATTGTTTAGTTTCAATCAAAACCTTTTATTTTAAAACAAAACCTACAGAGTTGTTCAGTTTTTTTTCTTTTTCTGGACCATTCATTTTTATTTTGTTTTTCTGTTTTTGTTTGGAGTTTGATTTGTTTGCTTGGTTTTTGGTTTGTTTGTGTATGTTTTTTTTTTTTTTTGTCTGTCCAGGACTCACGAGCTAGATGTCCCGGCTGGATTTGTTTAGCTTTGTTTTTGTCGTTGTTGTATGCTTTTTTGTATTATTTTTTTTTTTACTTGATTTTTTTATTTTTTTATGAAGCTTTATTTTACCAAAACGTCATCAATGGACAATATGTTCCTGCTTGGTTTTGTTTAATTTTGTATGTGTTTATTTGGAGTTTTATTTATATATTCATTCATTTATTTTATTGCTTGGCTTTTTGTTTTGTTTACAGAGTTGCTCGGTCCATGTGTTATTTTTGTCTTTCCAGTACCCAAATCCATTTTTTTATTTGTTTTTGGTTTACTTGTTTTGTTTTTTGTTTTTGTTTTTGTTTTGTTCTGTATTTTTTTGCTTGTTTTGGCAGTATTTTACCAAACCTTGTTCAGTGGCTGTGTTGTTTTCGTCTGTCCAGGACTCAGAGCGAGATGTTCCTGCCTGGTTATCCACTCTCACACCTGTAGAGGAGCCTCTTGATTTGAATGTGAGTATTGTGTGTCTTATAATTTGTTGTATAATGCACAACAGTTGTCATCTAATGAATATTGAAAATCTTGTTGTTTAACAGCATATACAATGCTCCCTTTAAAGACTGCTAATGCCATTTCATTTAGCAGCACACAAGCGTCTCTGTAGTTTCTTTGTATTTATGCAGCTCTGAGGTGTTAATTAACAATTTTTGCTTAAGAACAGAATGAAAAGATAATTACGGAAATGTATGAAACTCTCAGGTTGTCGTTTTTCAATCGCTGAGCATTGTGGACGTGTCACAACTCCCAGTCCCCATTTATCTGTCATTTGCATTAGAAATGTAAAATGCTTGTTTGATGGTTTGAAAGTGTCTCTATAGCTTTATCAATGAAGGCTTAACTTAATGTTTATTTAAACAGTTTTACCACCTGAGAAGCAGAGGAAGTAATCATAATTCATAATTTGTGGATTTGCCTCTAGTATTCCATTATGCTTTTTTACAAGTTCAACTTTCTTAAGTGTAAAATGTTGCTGTTTGAGCATGACAGTGTCTGCAAAGTTACAAAGTCCCTCCAGCGGGAGTTATTCTCTATATCAGTGTCACTGTTTCTGAAGTCTTTGAAATGCCTTCATTGTAGTTTTGAGTTTTCTTCTGGGAATGAACACATCACAATATTCCTCATTTAAACAATTCATATGCTGAATTGAGAGTTTTCAAACACCTTTGAAGCGGTTGACCAATCACAACACACTGATCCAGCCGACCAATCAGAGCACATTATGATTTTCAGAAGGAGGGGCTTCATAGAGACAGAAACTAAACAGGGGTGCGTTTCCCGTACAACGGCGTAACTCGCTGCTTCACTACAATAGTACGATGCATCGTTGAAGAAATCAATTAGCTAGTCACGACTGTTTCCCGAAACCATATTGTCGCAAAGTGGTCGTTCAACCACGTTGGTTAATGACGTCACGCAGGTGTTGGAGTAATGACTTCTTTTAATGAATCTGTTTGAGATCGAATTAACGCTTGATGTTTTACTATAAATTACATACATGACATCTGAGGACTATTTCTCATTTTTCTCAGTTATTTCGCTTTATTTCCAGATTCAATCATAGGCTCAATCTTATAGTAGAGCTCGTTCGCACATGCGCAGTCTTCAGAAACGCTGATTTAAATCTCATGACAAACTAAAAGACGTAATTGACATTTGTATGTATTCAAAACAAAAGACACGGGTTGTAATGAATGTCAGCTTGCTTATTTGGCTCAAGATAAGGATTTATTGACTCCACATGTCACGCAAACAAGAAACTCTGCTTCTAACCACAGGTCGAGAGCTGTCGTTCCAAACACACAACTTTGCGATGCTGCTTGCGAATGTTCATAGGAACGATGTTTTCAGGAAACACAGACTCGTTGAACTATGCTGATAACGACGGAACTTGCGAACATAGTTGGCTAACGATGCTTTCGAGAAACACACCCCAGAGCGTTACTGACAGACTGGGAAGAGAGGAGCTGCAACAATGGAGAATATGTGAAAAAATAATGAGCATCCAAGCATGAAAACATGTTCTAGAGCCCAAAAACAAAATCAAGACTTTGTAAGAGGGCATAATAGGTCCTCTTTAAAAACCCATATTTGTCTACCACCAATAACAAAATCACCATTTAGACCAAGACTCTAAAACATTAAATGCAAGAGATCTGTTTTAGTTTTTTTGTGATGAATACTTTTATGTGAAAACGAGTGATATGCACTCTTTATATATACATCTTACAATAATAATTATTCTCCTCTCTATGGCAGTACTTTACTGCCACTTGCTGTTCAAAACTGAATCTGCGACTGCACTCCACAAATTTTTCCCTTTTTTTTATTAATTTGGTTTATTTTTTGTTTATTTTCCTTGTTTGTGTTCTACATAAGCAAAAATGTGAAACGTTTGAAACGACGTCAGGTGTCTGGTGCATTATACCTTTAATAATGTGTGTGTGTGTGTGTGTTGCTCAGGGACTTCCTGATCCAGAGACGGTGTCCTCCAGCATTCAGCAGATGTGGGCGCTCACTGAGATCATGCAGGCGAGCCAGACTGCGGCTTCCATCGGACGCTTCGACGTGAGTTACGCTGTCGTCTACCTGTACCATTATCTTTATTTTGTACTGAATTAACACGTTAATTCCATTTTCAGGTGGAAGGCTCTTATGACGTCAAATTACTGTCGTACACATAACGGGAGTGCTGAAAACTGAACCACACGTATCATCTGTTTCATTTCCTGAGATGAAACCACTTGCATTGGGATAGTTTTATTCAATATTGGAATTACTGTTCATGCATGTTATTTTAGTGTACATATTTATTTATTTAGGTTTCAGTGAAACTTTGATGTATATTACATATGCATCTCATAAACTGCATGAATGACTATAAACAGAACAGTATTATGTGTAACGTGC